>NW_015386427.1:6142119-6239731 GCF_001527695.2 Protobothrops mucrosquamatus
TCCTTCTAATATGTCCTTTAGCACCGTCCCTTACTTGTTTCAAAAAATTCCCATCTTCCATAGAAAAAATAGTCTTTTTGTCAGTTCGCCATCTCTCTTGAATTTGTCTATACACAAGCCAGGAAAAGTCTGGATTTTTCTGTTTCAAAACTTCTATTGGTTTCAGGCACCAGTTACCACTACCACTCTGATATAACAAATCCTTATAAGAAGGCGCCTCCATTACCACATATCTAGGTATACTTCTTTTTTATATACTTCTTTTTATAGCCATTCTAGGTATCATAGTTAGTGACTGGGATCCACAATGTGGAGAAGGCAAGGATCAAAATAGTGATATTGTCTCATGACATCTTCATCATATCACCATCACCATCTTCATCATTACTTTGGGTCTTCTGCTCACTTGGAAATATAAAGAAAGGCTCTGTGTTCAATCGAAGGCTCTTATGTTAAAAAGGAAGGTGAAATGGAGATGGGAAGCTCATTTTTTGTACATAATCTTAACAAAAATAATATTTGCAATGGTAAACAAATCCCAGATTCATGAAAAGAATCCAAATTGATTATTTTACCTAGAGCTGAAAAAACACATAAGATTTATGAACTCATAAGGAACACTATTATTAATTTTAAATGTCAAGCATATTAGTGCCTTTGCGGCCTCTGACCCGGCGCAGAACTCAACTGGCTCCCTGGTTTACCGAGGAGCTGAGAGAGATGAAGCACCAGAAAAGACGCCTAGAGAGCAGTTGGAGGGCTACCCGAACCGAATCCGACCGAGCACAGGCAAGGATGCATGTTAGATCCTACCTACTGGCGATGAGGGTGGCGAGGTCTAATTACTACTCCACTCTCATTGCGTCATCAGATAATCGCCCAGCCACCCTCTTCAGGGTGACCCGCTCTCTCCTTCAGTTGAGGGGGGGGAGGATCCCCTGGAGGGGAGGGCTGAGGACTTTGCCCAATATCTGTATGACAAAGTCGCTCGGATCCGAGAAGGCTTGGACTCTGACTGGGTGGCCCCGGGGGAGGAGATAGGAGCAGGTCTTGAGACTATTATATGGGAGGAGTTTGACTCTGTGGCTCCTGAGGACGTGGACAGGATCCTGGGGAGGCTGAATGCAACCACATGTCTACTGGATCCGTGCCCCTCCTGGCTGGTATTGGCTGCCCGGGAGGGTACACGAGCCTGGCTCCAGGGAATTATAAACGCTTCTCTATGGGAGGGTGTCTTCCCCGTAGCCTTGAAGGAGGCGGTGGTGAGGCCCCTTCTTAAGAAGCCTTCCCTGGACCCAGATGTATTGGCTAACTATCGCCCGGTCTCCAACCTTCGCTTTGTGGCGAAGGTTGTTGAGAGTGTGGTTGTGCAGCAATTCCCCCGGCGCCTGGAGGAAACAGTCTATCTAGACCCGCTCCAGTTGGGCTTCAGACCTGGGTACAGCACGGAAACGGCATTGGTCACACTGGTGAATGATCTCTGGAGGGCCCGGGACAGGGGTTATTCCTCTGTCCTAGTTCTTTTGGACCTCTCAGCGGCTTTTGATACCGTGGACCACGGTATCATGCTGCAGCGCCTGGTGGAGTTGGGAGTGGGAGGTACCGTCACGCGGTGGTTCTCCTCCTTCCTCACCGACCGTACGCAGTCTGTATTGGCAGGGGGGCAGAGGTCGACCCCAAGGCCCCTAACTTGTGGGGTGCCACAAGGGTCGGTCCTCTCTCCCCTATTGTTCAATATTTATGTGAAGCCGCTGGGTGAGATCATCCGTGGCTTTGGGGTGGATTTCCATCAGTACGCTGATGATACTNTCTCACCTACATCGTCCACATGGGACGACTCGGGAACTCAACTCCTACCCCGGGCAGCTCACCTATCCCCTTATGCCCAGGGGAAGGGTATCAAGCCGTTTGACAGCTGATGCTAGCTGTCAAAACGGCTTTTACGCTGAAACAGGCGGGAGGCAGCAAACAGCTGCGTCCGACGAGGTCGCCTGCCACCGGAAGTCCTTGCAATCCTCTTTTTTATTTCTTGGGACCAAGGCAGGAAATGTTAGTTTTATTATATAGGTTTGCAAGCTACATTATAAAAAACATCCTGGAATGCCAGATAATCAAGCAGTTACCATTAGAGGATCTCAGTGATCCCTTTACACAGGCAATGTCCTCTTACATGGCCATTTACCAGGGTCTTCCAATTCTGTAGTTCTGTAGAACAGAAACTTGATCCCAGTCTTCTACCTTCATTAGACACTTTTGCCTTAATGTTCATGCCACGATACATGCATCTTATATGTGAACAGTCTCCGTTTCCACTAGGTCTTGCATCTATCTATTGCCAATTGGTAAACGTTCCTTATTTATAAAGTTATGGGTTACCTACGGCTACTACCACGCTGTCTGTAAAGGAGGGCGCTTATATTGCAACTCACAACAATAGTTTCTGTGTAACCATATCACTTACATGTGGGAATTCATAGACCACTCAAAGAAGCACATTCAGAGAAGCAGACAAAGTTGTTTAAAGGGTATTTTATTTTTTCAAGTTTTAGGTAATTGTTCTTTTACTACAGAAGATGATAATAAAGAAGTGTATTTTTATATTTGTTCAATAAATAAATTAAATTAAAATATATTATCATAGGCAGCCTCCAATCATTCAATAAAAATACCTATAAAACATTAAACAATAAATAGAGATCTTAAATTTAAAATTTAGTTAAAATTAAATTGAATAAGATGAAGAGGAAGGGAGTAAAGTACGCACAGGGAAGAGGTGGGGTGTTATCTAATCCATTAGACATCTCCAGAGTGCCTCACCCCTATTGGGGGCCTAAGCCAGTTGGCAAATCCATATCTTCCATATCTTCAAGCTGTTTCTGAAGGCTAAAAGGTGGTTGCAGATCTCACCTTGGGAGGCATGATGTTCCAGAGGGCTGGAGCCATCGCAGAAAAGGCTCTTCTTAATCCCGCCAACTGAAATTCCTTGACTGGCAAGCATTCTCCTTTGGCCAGTGTGTAGGGCAGTGTAGTCGCATCAGGGTGAGACGGTTCCTCAGATAACCTGGACCCATGATTTACCAGTAATGACCAACATTTTGAATTGGATCTCGAAGCAAACTAGCAAACTTGAGTAGCTCATGAAACAGTGGTGCAACATGGGCCACCCTAGGGGCCCCAAGAACTGCCCACTCAGCTGTGCTCTGCAGCAGCTGAAGCTTCCAGACATCTTTTAAGGGTAATCCCATGTAAAGCACATTGCAGTAGTCCAAGTAGCCTTGGAAAAAGGAACCAACCAGCACAAGACTGTGCCACCCAGTCCTAAATCCCACAGTCAGCCCACAAGGATACCATGGTTAATGGTATCAAAGGCCACTGAGAGGTCAAGGAGATCAAGGAGGGATGCACTATCACATCCTGCTCTTGCCAGAGATCATCAGTAAGTGTGACCAGTGCTGTTTCTGTCTCATAACTGGGCCTGAAACCTGACTGGAAAGGATCGAGATAATCCATTTCATCCAGGACCCTCTGAAGCTGCCATGTGACCACCTTCTCTGCCATCTAAAGGGAAGGTGGGACACTGGATGGAAAATGCCAGACAGACGGGATCAAGAGATGTTTTTTTTTTTGAGGAGGGGGTGAAGCAGGGTCTTGTTAAAAGGTCCTGAAATATCCCCTCCTGCAGTGAAGAATTTATCACTGCCTGAACTCACTTGGCTCTCCCTGTCCTGGAGGCTTTCACCAACCAGGAGGGACAGGGATCTAATTGACAGGTGGGTGCACTGACAACATCAAGGAACCTGTTCACTTCATCAGGTTTGACAGGATCAAACTGTAGCAAGATAATTAAGATCTTTCCCCAGGCATGGACCCACATCACGCATGGGTTCCATCTGGGAATGAATCCGAATAACTCTGTCAGGTGTTCAACAAATTCCTTTGAAGATGATCACCCAAGCAGGAGGGACTGGGCGATCCTGAACAGGAATGCTGGGTGACACTTGCGGATGCAATAAGTGTGGAGAACTAATGTGATTTGCCATTCTTATCATCATGAAATAGACCTTAGTAGCAGCTCGAAGCTGTGTCCCATCAAGATTCATCCCTTATTTTCCTCCAGCAGCACTCTAGGCATCATCTCTTAACCTCATTTCAGAACCCATAGCTCCTCTGTAAACCACAGGGAATGTTGGGAGCGATGGGTCAAGAGAGACTGCACAGGTGCAATCCTGTCCAAAGCCTTGGCCACCCTTTGGTTCCAGGATATAACCAGAGCTTTGGCAGGACTGTGCAACAAATCTCCATTCCCTAGAATATCCCCCTTCTGGAACACATTTGGGTCTATCAATCACCAGTACAGACCACCTGAATGGGTCTGGCCTTCTTGTGATGGTGGTGGGGTGCCATAAGAGAATCTCAAGGATACCAGGGCATGAGCTGACCGTGATGGGGGAATAATTATAGATCCCCCACCAGATCACATTGTCATTGCTCTGACAAGATCATATCGGCCTGTGACCACTGTCCTGAGTCAGACCCAAGATGATCTGGGAATAGGCCTGTGGCCACCATGGTAGCCATGAATTCCTGGGCTACTTTCAAGGCTAAACCCAGGGATATCTGGTTGAGGTCTCCCAGGACCATAAGCCTGAGGAACTCCACTGTCAAGCCTGAGACCTGAGATGACCCCCAGCAACTGAGGCAGAAAGGTTGCCATGCAAGAGGGTGCTGATACAATAGCAACAATCCCAACTAATCTTATGAGCCCAGCTTCAGAAATAGGGTCTCACAACCAGAAACTTGGGGAGCAAGGCCCCTGAATGCCAGAAGAGATTCTTGGATAACTACTCCCACCCCATCTCTCCTGCCCTGCTCTGGGATTTCGGGTGGTGCAAAACTCTAAACCTGGCTGGATACATCTCCGAGACAGGAACCCTTCCCTTCCAGAATCAGCCAGGTCTCGGTGATGCGTGCCAGGTTGGCTTGCTTTTCCATGATGAGGTCTTGAATAAGGGGAGCCTTATTATTGACTGACCTGGCATTCGCCAGCAGCAGCTGAACCCCTGAGCTTCTGAAGGTATGCTGTCCAGGTGTTAGGAGTGAACTCAGAGACTAGAATATCCCACTGGTATTACACATCACGGGTGTCTTCTTCTGTAACGGTCTGCCCTCTGGCTCCCATAGCAGGCCGTTACAGAGGGAAGCCTATGCCCATCATCACTTTAATAGCAATAGCACTTAGACTTACATATTGCCCATAATGCTTTATAGCAGGGGTCCCCAACCCTCAGGCCACGGCCAAATACTGGGCCAAGGCTCATTTGGAACCAGGCCACAGAAGTCGCAGGCGAGCACATGTGCACATTGCTCCACTTGCGTTCACCTGTTGCTCACTCAGAACCATCCCCTCTCCCCCCTTCTTGCCGGTCCACAAAGCTGGAAAGATTGGGGACCGCTGCTTTACAGCACTGTCTGGACAGCTTGCAATGTCAGAATATTGCCCCCGTAATCTGGATCCTCATTTCACTGACCTCAGCAGGTTGGAAAGGTGAGTCAATCTTGAGCCCCGTCGGGATCAAACTCCAGACTGTGGGCAGAGTTACCGTGAAATACTGCATTCTAACCACTGTGTCACCAGAGCTCCTAATGCAAAGTCTCACCCTAGATCCCCCAGGTGATCTTCCCTCTCCCACCCTGATCTCCGTCCTGTTGGAGCTTAAGCTCTCAGCACCAACAGGGCTCTTTATAAAAGCAGTTACTTCTTAGACTACAAAAATGGAAATATTTTCATTTTAGAAAGGTTCAAAATACAAAAAAATAACATCAGACGCTGTTTCAACGCTAACATTGGATGTTCTTGCTTTGACAACATACGGAGATGCAGCCTTTTTCTTTCTTATACTTTACTCTTAGAATTAGATGATACTGGGGGAGGGGAGGAATGTGATGGGAGTTAGTTAGACATACAATATTGTAATAAGAGCTGATAAGTCTTGGCGGGATAAAGAACTGGGTAGAAAGCCAGCATTTCAAACTAATTGGAGAATGTGATTTATGACTGTTAGTTGTAGGAGGGAATTGTGCTTTGATCTATGTGCTGAAGGGAGGGGAAGTCAGATTTTGGCTTCGACTATGTATGTGCCGAAGCTATGCTGCTCGAATAAAGGTTCATTAAGGTAAACAATGACTCAAAGTTCTTTGAAGAGTTTCATCTTTTGGAACCATGACATTAAGCCAAAATCTACAAACTTTACAAACTTTCTAAGGGTCCTGAGCCCCAGTCGCTGTCCCTAAACTTGAGGATAGCTGACAAAGATTCAGGAGAAGATTTCATCATGGAGAAAAAAAAAATGCTTGAAGCCAGCAACCCAGCAGCAGCTGCTACCCCAGTGGGGGAAGTGACAGCAAACAAGCTGAGGGAGGAAGAGCTTTTGCAGGACTCCCAGCTGGAGGCAAAAACCAAGCAGCTAGGAGAACTGATCTGGTCGTCAGATTGGCCCAGCCCAACGGAGACTACAGACACCTCGAGACTGCATTGCCACCCACAAATGCTTCAAAAATAGACCGGTGGAGACTATCAGGACGTCTACCACTGAGGACTTGGGTGAGTGGGAATGCCTGTCTGCAGCTTGTAGCCAGCCAGTGGAGAGATTTGAAGGGCTAGGACAGAGAAGCTGAAATCAACTCCTGCCGAGAGAAGCCTCCAGCCCCTCCTTTGCAGATCAGACAGCCTTCCAGCCCCTGGAATCCCCTGCCAGGGCCTCCAGCCCCACACATAGAGAGAACCTCAGTCTGAGGCCCCTGCAGCAGTGGGGATTTGGCAGTCCCTGCAGTTGGATGGTCAGCGACCTCTGAGCTTGCAGCAGCTAATAGAGGCCTTGCAACAGCTTTGGGTGGTGCAGAAGCCAGGAGATCAGCAACTTGTGGGAGGACGACCACAGCAAGGAGGCTGGTCGCCGCCCCCTAATGTACAGCAACCAGAGGCCTGCAGATGATAGAGTTCCAACAACAACTCCCTCCGAGGTTGCAGGGGGCCTTACAGCGGTTGAGGATGCCACAGCTCCCAGCAGACCAACAGCAGGAGGAATGGCAACAGACCCCAAACGTGCTACTCCTTGGAATGCAGCAGTAGCCAGGGTGGGGGCGCCAGCAGCAACTGGGGGTGCAACAGCCACAGTGGAGATCCCAGCAGCCATTGAATCAGCAGCCAGATTGGGGCCAACAGCAACTGGGGGTGCAACAACCGCAGTGGAGAGCCCAGCAGCAATAATTGCTCCACCTTTCAGATTTTTTTTCTCAACCAAGTGTGCTCTCATTTGAACCGCTGGGCCTATCTCTACCCGGACCAGCCGCTATGGTCGATGTGATTGCGTCCAGCTTAGAGGGAGAGGCATCCAAATGGCTGAACAACTTATATAATGAGCAAGCCCCCAAATTGGAGGACCCCCCACCTCTTTCTCCTAGGACTGAGAGAAAGATTTGAGGACCCATCCATTGCCCTCAAAGCAGAAGAACAAATCCATAAAATAAAACAAGCCGGCAGGCCTGCCCTGGAGTACATATGAGAGTTTTGCCAGTTAGCCGGTTGGATAGAGAGGTGGCCTGAGCAGTCCATAGTCCATCACTTCAGGGAAGGGATGGATAATCACCTCTCTCAGGCATGCATCTATCGAGCAGTACATGATAAGCTGCAAGAATGGTACCAGGCAATGATAAGACTAGACGTTCAGCTTGCCCACTATAAGAAGCCTCCCCCACCTGAAGCTGAGCTTCAGCAACCCAAATGGCAACCCCCCCTGAAAACATCCAATTTCTGCAACTACTGAAGGACCCAAGCCACCTGCAGGCCCGCCAATCAAGTGCTTCCGATGCGGACAGCAGGGACATCGAGCAGCGAATTGCCCAGTCCCCTACTCCCAACCGCAGAGTAGACCAGGACCAGCAGCAAGAAAGAAACCTGCCCAGCAGCCAATGAGAGAGAAATCCAACTGGATCACACAAGAACCGGTTGCCCAAGTCACATCCCCCACGCAGGAGGACGCTGGGACTAAGGCTGGATCCACCCCCACTCTACCCTCTTTCGACAGCGACGACGAAGGAGAAAATGACCCGATGGTGAGTCGACACATCCCATCTTTCTCACTGCCAGCCAAACTCATAATCCCTAAGTCGGGAGCACAGGCAGACAAAAGTGCTAGTCGATTCCGGATGCTCCCGGTACGTCATTAGCTTGCCATTTGCTATGAAAATGGGCATACGAGCAAAGCTGCTCTCCAAACCTGTGAGGTTTAAGCAAGCTGATGGCTCCCTGATGGGAGGGACTTTAGTCACTCAATTAACTGAGTCCGTACGCTTAGAAATAGGAGAGCACTGGGAGTTCATTCATTTCCTGGTGGCTCCAAAAATGACTGAGACTGTGATTCTAGGATTAGCCTGGTTGGACAAATGGAAGCTATTTATCTGGTGGGAGAAGAGAATGAGAACGGTGAGGCTACCTATAGGGCCCAAGCCCCTTATTGATTCAACAGACGTTACAGGAAACTTTAGCCCACCCAATGAGCGAGTGCACGTGACTGCCTCACCGCCACTAGGCGAGCCACTCATCCCCAGTGAGTAGTGGGACCTGGTGGAGGCATTTAGTGAGAAGGAATGCGACACCCTGCCTCCCCACCGACCCAATGATTGTTCCATTGAACTGTTGCTGGGAGCCAAACTCCCACGACCGAGAATGTATGCCATGTCCCCCTCAAAATGGAGGAGATGCAGTGATACGTGGACAAAAACCTAGAGAGGGGGTTCATTGAATGGGGCAAGTCTGCTGTGGGAGCCCCTGTGTTGTTTATAGAAAAAAAGATGGGTCTCTTCGTCTCTGTGTAGACTATAAGGGTCTCAACGCTGTGAGTGTGGAAAATAAATACTCCCTCCCCCTCCTGAAGGACTTACTAACCCACCTGGCTAAGAGGAGTGTCTTCACTAAATTAGACCTGAAAGAGGCATATTACTGGGTGAGAATAAAGGAGGGAGACGAGTGGAAAACTACATTCAATTGCCCTATGGGGAGCTATTAGTTCAAAGTCATGCCATTTGGACTACAGCCATATTCATGCAGTTGATTAACGAGGTCCTACATGATCATTTATACAAAGGGGTTCTGGTGTATCTTGATGATATCCTGATATACAGCACGAATATGACTGATCATATAAAGCTGGTGAAAGAAGTGTTAAAGAAACTATTGAATGCCAAGCTTACTGTCAAACTGTGAATTTCACCAGACCCAATTAGATTATCTTGGCTGTAGAATTTCCAACGAGGGCATTGAAATGGACTCAACCAAAGTGAAAGCTGTAATTGAATGGCAGCCCCCAAAGACTCGCAAACAGCTCCAGAGCTTCCTAGGTTTTGCCAACTTCTACCGTCAATTCATCCCCTCCTTTGCTGTGATTGCCCTACCCCTTACAGAACTACTCAAAACAGGCAAAGGAGGACGGAAACTGCGACCGGGCCAACCATTAGCATGGACTATGGGCTGTCAAACAGCTTTTGAGAATCTAAAAAGACTGTTTGTTGTTGAGACGGTCCTAAAGCACCTCTGCCCAGGGGAGCCCTTTGTAATTCAAGCTGATGCCAGTGACGTAGCTGTAGGAGCTGTATTACTGCAAAAGAACCAAAGTGGGGCCTTTCAACCCTGCACCTACACCTCGAAAAATTTTACTAAGAGTGAAAGGAGGTGGGCGATCTGGGAAAAAGAGGCTTTTGCAATCAGATGGGCTCTTAATTGGAGACACTATCTAGAACAAGGCTTTTCAACTAGTGGTTCGGGTACCATCTGTGGTACATTGGCACCTGGCAGGTGGTACGCGACCATCCTAGAAAACTGGTAGTGGGGGAGGGGAATGAGCTGAACCAGTGGCAGTACCGCACAAGCCTGAGTGAGAGATGGCTGGAGCTGCAGGGCTGTCAGGGCTCAACGGAAGCACCAGGATCAGCGCTTCTTCAGGGCTGTCAGGGCTCAATGGAAGCACCAGGATCAGCGCCAGGCTCCAGCTGGAGTTCGGCGCTGATCCTGGTGCTTCTGCTGAGCCCTGAAGAAGTGCCGATCAGCTGGAATGTTGCAGCATCTCCAGGGTCTTATGATTTACATTCAGATGCTTGGCAACTGATTCATATTTATGACGGTCACAGTGTCTCAGGGTCATATGAAGTGACTAAAACCTGCTGCAACCACCCAGCAGACGGGGGGAATAAAAACAAATACCCCCCACCCCACCCCCCGCTGCCAATCCTCAACAGAAATGCTCACAACAATGAAAACCTCGGACAGGAGGAAGAGTGCGGCCGGGTGGGCAGGCAGGTGTCTTGCTCGGCTGTGGCTTGGGAGGCACTTTTTCAGTGCCATTGTAACTTCGAACAGTCACTAAGTGAACTGTTGTAAGTCGAGGACTACCTGTACTTCATCACTTTTTTCCATTTATTTTTTTTTTGGGTCATCAAGTTTTTGACACCTTGCTAGGCGACTGGTGGTATTCAGATATTGCCATATTCTAAAAGTGGTACAATGGGTGATAAGGTTGAAAAGCCCTGATCTAGAAGGGAGCAAGGTGCCTTTTGAAGTATAGATAGATCACAAAAATCTAGAAGCACTGAAAACTCTCCGCAAATTGTCCCCAAAACAGGTGTGCTGGGCACAATACTTTAATCGTTTTAACTTCACTCTAAAGTACATTCCGGGAGGGAGAAACTTCCTAGCTGATGCTCTATCCAGACTGCCCCAGTACAAAAGCCAGCGTGAAGAGATTAATGAGGCAATCATCTCCAATCTACAAACTGCTGCTCAACTCCCATCTCACAGGGCCCCTAATCCTGATGACCCTGGGGCAAAGAAAATAAAACAAGAGCTCCTCACTGATCAATGGTTCAAGGACAATCAAACCTCCCTAACATGCAGGGATGGTTTGGCTTGGAAGGGGGGGGGAATTGTACTTGCCAGAAGCCCTCCGTCTTAACACTCTCAAACACAGCCATGACGTAAAACAGGCTGGACACTTGGATATTTAAAAACTCTACATCTCATCCGCCAGCAGTTCTGGTGGCTGGGGTTAAAACGGGATGTAGAAAATTATATCAGGAGTTGTACTGCATGTGCCACCATAAAAGAATTCCAGGGAAACCCCCTGAGTTACTGCAGCTGGTGACAACCATGGGAAGAAATCGCTATGGACTTTATAGTAGACCTCCATGAAAGCAGAGGAAATAGAGTCATCTGGACTGTGATAGGCCTATTTTCAAAGCAGGCTCACTTCATCGCCTGCAAAGGACTCCCGTCTGCCCAACAACTGACTAAACTGTTCTTGAAACACATCTACTGGCTGCATGGAGCCCCTAAACCAGGGCTTTTCAACCAGTGGTACGGGTACCACCTGTGGTACATTGGCACCTGGCAGGTGGTACGCGACCATCCTAGAAAAGTGATAGCGGGGGAGGGGAATGAGCTGAACCAGTGGCAGCACTGTACAAGCCTGAGCGAGAGATGGCTGGAGCTGCAGGGCTGTCAGGGCTCAGCGGAAGCACCAGGAACAGCGCCAGGCTCCAGCTGGAGCTTGGCACTGATCCTGGCGCTTTTGCTGAGCCCAGAAGAAGCACCGATCAGCTGGAATGTTGCAGCATCTCCAGGGTCTTGTGATTTACATTCAGATGCTTGGCAACTGATTGATGTTTATGACGGTCACAGTGTCCCAGGGTCATGTGAAGTGACCAAAACCTGCTGCAACCACCCAGCAGACAGGGGGAATAAAAACCAAACACCCCCCCACCCCACCCCTGCTGCCAATCCTCAACAGAAATGCTCACAACAATGAAAACCTCGGACAGGAGGAAGAGCACCGCCGGGTGGGCAGGCAAGTGTCTTGCTTGGCTGTGGTTTGGGGGCCACTTTTTTCAGTGCCATTGTAACTTCGAACAGTCACTAAGCGAAATGTTGTAAGTCGAGGACTACCTGTACTTTATCACTTTTTTCCTTTTTTTTTTGGTCATCAAGTTTTTGACACCTTGCTAGGTGACTGGTGGTACTCGGATACTGCCACATCCTAAAAGTGGCACAATGGGTGAAAAGGTTGAAAAGCCCTGCCCTAAATGAATAATTTCGGACAGGGGGGGTGCAGTTCACAGCTACGTTTTGGAGGAGCTTTCTTAAAGTAATTGGATCATCTCAAGGTCTATCATCTGCTTTTCACCCATCTACTAATGGGGCCGCGGAAGCCGCTAACAAGATGATGGAGCAATATCTCAGATGTTATATTTCCTACCACAAACCAACTGGACCGACCTCCTCCCTTTTGCAGAGGTGGCTTACAACAACTCTGTTCACAGCAGCACTGGCTTCACGCCTTTCAGAGTAGCTACAGGAAAAGAGTTCAGCCCAATACCTGAATACCCTCAAGCACCCTCCACTTCTCAGACACCTGATCAATGGGTGAGGGGGTGGGAAGAGGTTTGGAAAGCCACAAAAGCTGCTTTAAAAAAGACTTCAGAGACTTATAAAAAACAGGCAGACAGAAAGAGAGCCCGTCAAAGAACATTCCAAGTTGGGGAAAAGGTCTATCTGTCGACCAAATATTTACGCCTTAAATTACCCAGTAAGAACTTAGGACTGAAATTCTTGGGGCCTTTCCCCATCGTAAGAATCATCAACCCGGTCACAGTAGAATTAAAACTCCCTAGGCTTTTAGGGAGAGTTCACCCTGTCTTCCATTGCAGCTTGTTGAAACCTTTGTGAGAATCCACTTTAAGACCGCCTCCTAAGAAGGCACCCAGACCCCTCGTAGTGGCGGGTCAAACTCACTATGAAGTAAAGTGTATTCTTGATTCCAGAATTTTTAAAGGGAAATTGCAGTACCTAGTACAATGGAAGGGATACTCGCTATCTGAAGCCACTTGGGTGAAATCTAGCGATGTGAAAGCCAACAGACTCATCAAAAGATTCTATAAGAAACACCCTAACAAACCGAGAGACTGTCCCTAACATATGCTTTTGTTTACGCTACAGGATCTGTCCTTTTTGTAAGGGGGCCCGGATGTCAACGCTGCTAACATTGGATGTTCTTGCTTTGACAACATGGAGATGCAGCCTTTTTCTTTCTTATACTTTACTCTTAGAATTAGATGATACTGGGGGAGGGGAAGGATTGTGATGGGAGTTAGTTAGACATACAATATTGTAATAAGAGCTGATGAGGCTTGGCGGGATAAAGAACTGGGCGGAAAGCCAGCTTTTCAAACTAATTGGAGAATGTGATTTATGACTGTTAGTTGTAGGAGGGAATTGTGCTTTGATCTATGTGCTGAAGGGAGGGGAAGTCAGATTTTGGCTTCGACTATGTATGTGCTGAAGCTATGCTGCTCGAATAAAGATTCTTTAAGGTAAACAATGCCTCAAAGTTCTTTGAAGAGTTCCATCTTTCGGAACCATGACACACTGTTATAACAACAGTTTAGGTGTAGAAGATTTTAATAAAAAGTGGTGGAAAATAAAATATGATAAAACTGGATGGTGTTATCATGAAGACATCTCATTCCCTTAAGCATTCTAGTGCCATACCAGCCAACTTTGTAGAGTGTATTTGTATAGACTTACAAGTAGCTATAACTTCTTTTCATGTAACCATACTAATTAAAACTTTATGTCTCAGAACTGCATTTTGGCTGGAAATTGACAATAATATTACAGTGTCATGAGGAATTGATTGCTAATCATTGATAGCATTTGACGAATTACTTTTCAAAAGAAATTAATTACTGGGCTGTTTAACCATATATGAAGGAGGTTCCCTGTGTCTCCAAAAATCCTTCAACAACTAATTTAAGAGGCAAGGATTAGGCAAGTACATAGGAGTCAAAATACCATGTCTGCCCCAGCTTCAGAAAATAATAATATTTGAATAGAAATAGTTCTAATAATTTGAAAAATAAAAAGTAAACAGCATTGAAATTCTCCAAGTTCCTTATTCAAGTCATTTTCCTTTATTGGCTTGTACCCAGATTTCTTTTTTATAAGTTACTTGTTGTTTGTAGTTAAATGGAACCTTCCTTATCTATACCTTCCAGCACTGCACAAGGCTGTTATAAATAAAAGAGTTAATGACCTACAAGTCTCACTGACTAGATAAACTGCAGTGGATAATGCATCTGCAACCATCCTAATGTATTATTCCCTAGCATACTACTAATAGAATTCCCAGTCAAAGAAAAGTTTACTCTGCCACATAAAATCACTAAGTCTTTCTCCTCCCAGCCAATAAATTGTTTATATTTTATAAGTGTAGAAAAATAGGATAATCTTCCCCATCAAAATAAAAAAAATCTAGTTCAAGATTTCCAATTTTTTAATCTAGATATGTCATTTAAAAATGACAGTGACATAAATACAGTCAAGACATCGGGAGTAGCATCTTGGGGAAAACAAAAAAACCAGTAACATTAATGATTCAGTATTTGACGAGCTGGCTCTTAAAACTTCTGATATTTGACTAAAATAATTCATCTCTATGTCTTCTCCCATTAATCTATTTTTAATAAGGACTGCTGCTGCTTTAACTTATTACCTGAAGGTAATCTATGGACTGTTTGAACAAGGAGAGAAAATGGGGTAAAATCATCACATTTAAAAGTAACTCTCTTGGGTCAAATACTTATAATTAAAGTATTTGCCCCAAGAGAGTTACTTTTAAATCATGAGAATACGTCAGCCTTAATTCACTTAAATGAAAGATTCCTAGAGAATACAATTCTTAGGGATCTTGAATTCAAACTTGCCTGGCCATAACACTTAAATATTGATTACACGTAAGGTAAACTTTGACAATTCACGTAATCTTTATTGAGTGGAAGTTGACATCTAAATTCACGTAAGAAAGGATTTTTTTCATGATTCTTTTTCAAATGTTATTTAGGAAATTATATTTCTTGTATTCTGTATTTTTTTCACTAGGCTTGGTGAGAGCTTAAAAACTAAATAGGGCTTCCTTAGCTCTCCCCCCCCCCCCCAAAACCAGGAAATGTCAGGGCTAGACTACGAAAAATCATCCTGGAATAGCAAACTATTTCTGTATAGTTTCTAGGTAAACTACATGGATGTGTCTGTGTAGTCTTTAAGAGCTGAGTGATTCAAAGACATCTTTCTCTTTGTAGCCTGTGATTTTGTGGCACTTTAGACATTAAAATGAGTAGCTGGCATTGTAAAGGTGCTCAAACGTTTGCGAACCCTTTTGAATTTTTAATATTTCTGCATAATATCACCTAAAACGTGATCTATTCTCCACACATGTCCTAAAACTAGATAAAAAGAACCCAGTTAAACAAATGAGTCAAAACACATGTGTTCATTTATTAATAGAAGAAAATGATCTAGAGCTACAAATCTGTATGTGGCAAAAGCATGTGAATCTTTGTTTTCAGTAATTGGGCAATAACTTCAACTTAGTATTTCCGAGAACTCTGGATTAGCCCATTCCTCCTTACAGAACAGCTTCAACTCAGGAAAGTTGGTAGGCTTCCTCACGTGAACTGCCCGTTCCAGGTCCTTCCACAACATTTTTATAGGATTACAGTCAGAATTTTAACTTGGCAGAATATTAATTTATTTCTGCTTTAACCATTGTACAATTTGTGTATTTTGAATTGTTGTCTTATTATGTGACCCACTTCCTTTTGATGGACAGATACCCTGATACTTTTCCTGTAGAATTTGCAAGTACAATTCAGAATTCATAGTTCCATCTGTGATTGCATTCCTAGTCTAAGCAGGAAAGCAGGCCCAAATCATGATACTATCATCACCACATTTTGCAGATGGGATAAAGTTTTTATGGTGGAGTGCTGTGTTTGCCTTTCACGAAATGTAACACTTTTCCTTCAAACCAAATCCTTGCAAGATTGGACGTCAGCCCTTGCAGATGCAGGTAGTCTTGATTTATGATGAGAGTTGCGACTGGAATTTCCGTCGCTAAGTGATGCAGTTGTGAACTGCGATGTCATCATGTAACTTCATTGCTTAGCAATGACAATTGCAGCAGTCCCGATTGCCATCATTAACCAAACTCCAACGGTCACTAGGTGAGGATACACCCCATCCAAGACATTCTTGGCTTGGTTCCTCTCATCTTTAAGCCTTGATAAGATAAGGGGCTGTCTCCTCTGCCTCCTGTTCAACCCCTCCCCCCCACTCCTATCTCCACACATCTTTGCCCTTTTGGCTGTCCTGCACTCTGCCAGCCCTGGGCTCTACTCACCCTATTCAGCAAAGCTCAGAGCAGTAGTGCTAGCGGAGCCAAAGTGCAGCCTTTCCTCGAGGCCAAAGCCTTTAGAGAAAGCTGCATCTGATTTGGACAAGGCCACACACAGCCTCAGGGAGAAAACCTGACATGGCCAGCAGTTGCCTCATGAGGGCCCAGGCCAGGCACATCTCTTTAGCAGGAGGAGGAAGAAGAGAGTAACAGTCGGTTGAGGTAGCAGTGCGGCAAAGCCCAATGTGGCAGATGTGGCAAATTGCAGGATGTCCAAAAGGGCAGAGATGGAGAAGATAAGGGGGAGGGGCATTGAACCCTCCAGTCATAAGTTCAGGCAGGATGCCAGTCGCCCAAATTTAGATCATGTGACTGCCATGCTGCAACAGTTGTAAATTCTGGACTGAGCATAATTAGCATTTGTTCAGTGACACTGTAACTTCAAATGGTCATTGCATAGTCATTAAGTGAGAGCTATCTGTAGTCCAGACAAACAACTAATATTATTAGAACTAACACTATTTTTATTATGAGATTACAATAACATAATCTTGCAAGTCTGAAAGTAATCCTTCATTATTTTTACTTTCCAAGGAACTAGAGAGGGTCTCTTTTGAGGGACCATATTCCCATTCCTTCTGTGGGGTGAAATGTCTCTTATTGCCCTGGCTATGAATCTTCCTCCTGCCGTCTTTTAAGGATATTCTTGCAGACCATTACAGAATCTGGGCAAAATGGTTGGTAGGAAGTCTTGCTTAACCTTCCCTAAAAAGAAATTCTCTGTCCTAAACAAAGCTGACAGTTCACAGGCACCAATATAGTGAGGGAAGAGAATTAATGATCTCTACACCAGAGGACGCAAATTGGGTTCGTGTCAATAGGATTTCTTTCCCTAAAATTCAGTACATTGTTTCTAATGCTTCATTTCTCAGAGTTCCTAAATAAATCCAGGTGCACACCAAAATTGGGGCATAGAGAAAGGCTGCTCAGGAGCAATATTGTAAAGGGCCTGTGTTGGAAGGCAACACAGCTTTCTGCAGATGTGTCAGATCATTTTCAAGTGTCCTCTGGAATTCCTTCGGAGCCATCAGGCACCTAGGATGGATGCTTTTAACATTTCTAGCCCTGTTCTGGTTCCAGGAGACAGTTAATTTTAATTGGAGTAGGAAGTTATTAATTGTTTCCCAGCATTGCTGCATTATGTGGTACTTGCCAAAAGTTCCCATTTCTTCCAAATAATCACCTTTTATTATTGGCTAGGATTAAGCTAAGGCTATGTGGTCTACAAGTGCCATGCTCCACTTTCTGCAAAGGAAACAAAACAGCAGTCTCTTGGAAAAAATTTCCTTGGTCAAGTTTGTCTCCCAATAGATGTTAGAGTAATTAAAGTTTTAGTAAACACTAACCTTGGTATTCTTACTATTCTCAAAAGCAGCATCATATTCATTCCCTTGGAGTTCTGTGCAGATACGAATATTTTTAATATGAAATGGAAATCTTCCTTTCTTTTGCTCCTGACCCAGCCCCTTGTGAACAACTTATATCCTTTTATTGCCATGCACTGATATCATGAGAATCATCTGAGTAGGCCTTGTATCTAATGGAGGTACGCAGCATTTCGGAGTTGAAGGCAAAGAGATGGTTTGGAGCATGCAGAAGGGCTCATATACCACCTGTCTGCCATTCCTTACACCTGGAGCATTACATGGTCTTAATATATACTTAGTCATATTCTTCTTTCTGTCTTAAAAATTAAAACATTCTCCTTCTTTATGTACCATATTTTGGGAGTCAGCATATTTACAATAGGATTCTGTGGGTGAGATGTTCTTCCTGATGTTTCACTGCATGCAGTAGCTTAACAGGCCTGACTGGGAGCTAATATCACATTTCTCCCTCCAATATTTAAGTAGTAGATTTTCATCTCCAGTCCTCAGAGGGTTCAGTTGAAAATCTCACATCAAGTTTCACATATTTTGTACCCATGGAAGGTGCAACTCATCTCATGCTAGCACTCTTCTAGAAAACACAGACCAACAATCTCATATGAACATTATTTCCATAGTAAGCAGGATTTTTCATTCCCCATGGATTGGACTAGGCAGATGAGAACTTGGCCCTCAGGTTCTGGGGCTTGTCTTGTGGAGAGGCAAAGTTAGGGGCAGTACAAAGGGAACTGCCATTGATATATACAATTGCAGAAAGGGTCAAGAATTTAAAGATGAGATCAAGAGTGGGCCTCATCCCCACATTATTATTATGCCTTGAAAAGAATGAAGCCCTTGATTGTTTAACATAAAGACATACATTGCTTGCTGAAGCTGCTTCTACTTTCCTCGAATTTGGATGCTTTTTAATTCCTGTAGTTAACTGTCAATGGTCTGTGAAATGCTGTCAAGAGATATGGTGTTTTAAACCTCATTAGAGAACATTCCTTATTGCGCCTTCAAAAAACCAATAGCAAGAATCAAGAGAGGTTGTTGCCATTGCATTTTTTAATTAGAGGACAATATTGTGCTACCAAGTCAACCAAAGCCAGAGGGTTATAGTATTGATCTTGAAGCAATGTCCAATCACCATCAACAAGTTTGAGAGGACTGGAATTGCTGATGTGTTTTTGAAAAAAAAAACAATATAGCTGGGCAGTCTTTAAAGTCATCTCCTTTTATGCTTCATATATGAAAGAGTTTAAATGCATTACCCTCTTCGCTTACCCAACCTGAATTATTCACTGAAGATGAAAAAAAAATATTGGAAGTGGGATTGAAGAGACAGAAGTTCAGCCATATATTTTTTAACAAATGCTATCAGGCTTAGTTGATTCATAACAATTACTAGATATACAGAAATACATATAGATGGTTAACAGTTATTTAATATAAAGAGCGCCTTGTATCCTAAGGTAGGAAATTGTATTCTACAGGCATGGGAGATATCCCAGAATTGATTTTTTTATTGTTGCTATTTGCTCAACTTCAGGGAATAAAATACTGATCGCAGTATGAGACCTAGTAAAATTGCTGATTGTATTTTGCTTTTGCTTTTTTTAGATCTAAAATATTGATATCTTAGGATTCATTTGTAGCATTTAATAAAATACCCTGGTGATAATTGATTTTGTTAACATAAAGTTGCAAAGAGAAGACATATTTTATATACAGGACATTTTTAAAGATATTAATAGCTATTGCTGAATTCATGTATTATATTGTATAGTTGGTTTGGTTTTCGCTTGATGTGTAGTGTGAATCCAGATACTGTGGCTTGTAATTGTGTTTTGTTACAATTTAGCATATTGTTTGGGTTTGGGAGATCTAATGATTGACATTTATCTTCAGTGAATTGATCAAGGTGGATGGAGGAATAGAAGTAGCTTTGACATCTAAGTCCTGACTCTGTTTTTGCTTTGAAGCCAGTTTTTAAACCACTATAGGAAAACAGCACACACACCCCAGAGAAGGAAATATTTTGGAGAATATTAAAAAGGCAGACTATTATATTTCCCCAAAGGATCTCAAAGACAGAAAAGCAGGCCCAGTTTTTCTTAATAGCCCAAAGTAGAAACTAAGCAGGCCAGCTTTGTAGAAATGCAAATTTGATAATTCCATTCAGAAAGACTGAGGCCCCATTCATGAGGAAATACTAGCAGGCAGAAGCCCATTCAAGACAAAATATTTTGAAATCCTTTGCAGCAAAACTGATAGCTAACGATAGCAGAGTGATAGGATTAGAACCAGCAACCCCTGACCCATCCAACATAGGACATAGCCATCAGCCATAGGCCCAGGGAAGCAGAACATGACCTTTAGGACATAATAGGATTAACCCACCAGCATCAGAAAACCAAAAGGACACACTCAAAAGCTCAGGTCAAAGTTCATGTCACAGGAACAACTCCAAACACAAAAGCCTAAGAAGGTATAAAAACTCACCACTCCCAGCTCCATGTGGTCAGCCACCCCAGAAACATGCTGCTATCACTGAAGTTTCTGGCAACTCAATACACTAGAACCTTCTTTCCTAAAACAGTCTCCATTTTGTTTATTCTCGGCTTAGACTGGACCCTGATGAATATTTTTCTTTCAACATCACTTTGAAAAAAGCCTGCACTATAGCTAAATACAGCATATTTGAGATGGGCACCAGAGATAGATTAATTAAAAGCTACTAGGTTTCATCCCCAGACTCTGTCTGTTTATCAGATAATTAAGTAATCTATTTGAGAATGTATAGAAAAAGATAGGCAATAATTTAATGAGAAACAGGATTTAAAGCATAGATTAAACAATAATGAAATACAGATACAGAATACAGAATAACAGAGTTGGAAGGGACCTTAGAGGTCTTCTGCTCAAGCAGAAGCCCCTATATCAGTGATGGCGAACCTTTTAGAGACCGAGTGCCCAAAAACCACCCCTCCCCCAGCCTGCCCCCGCTCCGCCCGCCCACCCGCGCCCTGCTCCACCCTCACCCTGCCTGCTCTCAGGACCATCCACAGCCTGCCGCAGATCGCTCAGGCAGGCCTGCAGCGCCATGGTGGCCACGCCCTCCGCCCGTGCCCCGCAGTATAATCTGCTGCCCAGCTGCCATGTGTTTGGCTGCGCTGCTCTGCTCGGGCTGCACCCGGGGATGACTCTCGGGGGGGCTGCGGGGGGAGGTGGGGCTGGGGCAATGGCATGTGTGCCCACACAGAGGGCTCTGAGTGCCACCTCTGGCACTCGTGTCATAGGTTTGCCACCACTGCCCTATATCATTTCAGACAAATGGCTGCCCAATCTCATCTTAAAAATCTCCAGTGATGGAGCACCCACAAGCTCTGAAGGCAAGCCGTTCCACTGAGTAATTGTTCTAACTCTTCTTAATTCTAGGTTGGATCTCTCTTTAGTAATCTTCCATCCATTACTTCTTGTCCTCCTCTCAGGTACTTTGGAGAATAGGTTGACCCCTGTTCTCTGTGACAGCTCCTCAAATATTGGAAAACGGCTAACATGTCACCACTTGTCCTTCTCTTCCTTAGACTAGACATACCTCGTTCCTGCAACTGTTCATCATATGGTTTGGCCTCCAGTCCCCTAAACATCTTTGTTGCTCTTTGCACTCTTTCTAGAGTCCCCTATCTTTTTTGTATTGTAGCAACCCAAACTGGACACAATATTCCACATGTAGTCTTATGACTGCAGTATTAACCAGTACAAATACTTTGTGTGATCTTGATATTATCCCTCTGTTGATGCAGCCTAGGACTGCATTGGCTTTTTTGGCAGCTGCAGCATATTGCTGGCTCATACTTAGGTATTTTTGTTCCCTCTTGTTGATTGTCTCTTTTGCATTGTATGTAGATATTGTTTATATCTATATGCCAGTTGCTGCAGTAATTACATTGTACAGGTAGTCCTCAACTTATGACGTCAGTTGAGTCCTAAATTTCTGTTGCTAAGTGAGACATTTAAGTGAATTTTGCTTCATTTTACGACCTTTCTTGCCACAGTTTTTTAAGTAAATAACTGCAGTTATTAAGTTAGTAACATGTTTATTAAGTGAATCTGGCTTCTCCATTAGCTTTGCTTGTCAGAAGGTCACACAAAGTGATCACATGACCCCGGAACACTGCAGCCGTCATAAATATGAGTCCGTTTTTGAGTGTCCAAATTTTGATCATGTGACTACAAAGATGCTGCAACGTTCATAAGTGTGAAAAAGGCCATCAGTCTCTTTTTTCAGGGTCATTGTAGCTTTGAATGATCACTAAACAAACTGTTGTAAGTCAAGGACTACTTGTGTGTTATAGATGACTTCTGTTTTTTGGGGGGGGAGCTGCTGGGTCTTTTGGGTCTCCACATTTTGTATCTTGAGTCTATCTTCTAAAGCAGTGGTTCTCAACCTTTTTAATGCCGCAACCCCCAACCGGTCGTAAGTCGAGGACTAAACCAGTTGTAAGTCGAGGACTAAACTGGTCGTAAGTCGAGGACTACCCAACCGGTCGTAAGTCGAGGACTTTCCCTGCCCGGGAGCGCCGCACATGCGTGGTTCCGCCCCCTGCGCCGGCCGAGGCGTAGCTGGCAAGCGGCAGAGACGGAGCAGGCCGCCCACCAGCTGGCCCAGCCCAAGGGAGGTAAGGCACCCGCCGGAAAAGGGGAAAAAAATGGCGGACAAAAAAAATGGCGGACAGCCTTGCTTGGCGACCCCCGTGAAATGGGGTTGCGACTCATAGGTTGAGAACCGCTGTTCTAAAGTATTGACTATTCCTCCCAGTTTGGTGCCATTTGCAAGTCTGATGAGTTCCCCTTCTATCCCCTCATCTAGATCATTGATGCAGATGCTAAAGAGTACTGGGCCTAAGACGCAACCTTACGGTATCCCACTACATGCCTCCATTTAGATATAGTTCCATTGAGGACTACTTGTTGAGTGTGTTTGCTCAATCAATCACAAATCCGTCTGGTGGTGACATTGTCTATCACAAATCTTACCAAGAAGTAGGCCTTGGTCTACTTTGTCAAAAGCCTTACTGAAGTCTAAGTGTAATACTGTAAATGTATTACAGTATTCTCTGATCCACTAATTTAGTCATTTTATCAAAAAATGCTATAAGGTTTGTCTGGTGTGATCTGTTTTTGACAAACTCAATTGGTTTCTACTAATACAGGGGTGTCAAACTGCTGGCCCGCGGGCCGGATGCGTCATGCCAAAACTGCGCCCACCCCATTGCCGGCAATGGAAAAAAAGTTGTGATACGTAGCGACACGTCACATGATGTTGCGAATTTGACACCTCTGAACTAATACCTTTGCTTGTTTCTAGGTGTTGCTTGATTTGTTGCTTGATTATCTTTTCCAGGATCTTCTTAGTTATTGATGTGAGGCTGATTGTTCTGTAGTTTCCTGGATCCACATTTTTCTCCTTCTTGCAGATTGGAACCATGCTAGCTCTTTCCCAGTCCTCTGGTGGTTCCCCAGTGCTCCAGGATCTTTGAATGATATGGTTCAAATGCACACATTAAACTTTAAAGTAAGATAATACTGCAGGCTTTACAGTTATTTTTCACTTTATAAGAAGATCAGGAAGTCTTGAATGACAAATGAAATAAGTAAAAACTTATTTAAAGTAGTGAGAAACCTGCAATGCATGATCTGAAATTTAAAATTCAGTCCTTGAAGATAAAATGAAGAAAATATCAGCTAGTTGTACTGTTATGCAGAAAGAGGTAAATGATGTTTACTTTGGAATCATTTTGCTTTTGCATGGCATGAAAGAACTGAAAATTATTTTAAGCTGTACTTATTTATGAATTTTTTACTTATAGAGTGTGGCTGTTATGGAAATTTTTGTCTCACACACCAAAATAATTTGGCTCATTTTGATGACAGTTATGCATTTTGACTTGCTGTTCTGTCTTAGGTACAAATTGATTGTAACTAGGCCCTGAGGACAAGGCCTGTTTTCAAAAACCATGTGGGCCACTGAATAGTGTTCCTCTTCTTTTTGTAATGTCTTTAGATATAAATATCAAATAACAAAACCAAACCCTTTGAACTCAGTCAACTTTTATGTTTACTCCAAGTATACTGTATAATGAGGAAAACTGAAACTGTACCTATAGCAAAGAACAGGAGTCCAGAAAAATGGGTCTTTTATGTAGAGGTACTCCTTGACTTATGATGGCAATTGGGACCAGAATTTCTGTTGGTAGGTAATGTAGTTATGAAGTGCAACTGCATCATTTAGTGACAGCAATCCCTTCAGCTCTGGTTGCCTTTGTTAACAAATCCCATGGTAGAATAGATTAGAGCTGGAAAGGACCTTAGAGGTCTTCTAGTCCAGCCCTCTGCTCAAACAGGAGAATCTATACCATTTCAGACAAGTGGCTGTCTAGTCTCTTCTTAAAAATCTCCAGTGATGGAGTGCCCACGATTTTTGGAGGCAAGCTGTTCCACTGGTTAATTGTCCTCACTGTCAGGAAGTTTTTCCTTAATTCCAGGTTGCTTCTCTTCTTGGTCAGTTCCCAACCATTGTTTCTTGTCCTACCTTCTGGTGCTTTGGTGAATAGTTTGTGCCCTCTTCTTTGTGGCAGCCCCTCAAATACTGGAAAACTGTTATCATGTCACCCCTGTTTCTTCTTTTCTTTAGACTAGCCAAACCCAAGTCCTGCAGCTGTTCTTCATATGTTTTAGTCTCCAGGCCTTGGATCATTTTAGTTGCTCTTCTCTGAACTTTTTCCAAAGTCTCAACATCTTTTTTTGTTGTATGGTGACCAAAATTGGCTGCAGTATTCCAGGTGTGGTCTTACTAGGGCTTTATAAAGCAATACTAATACTTTGCGTGATCTTGATTCTATACCTCTGTTTATACAACCCAGGATTGTATTAGCTTTTTTGGTTGCTGCTGTACACTGCTGGCTCATAGTCAAGCGATCGTCCACTAGGACTCCAAGGTCCTTCTCACAGTTACTGTTTTTGAGCCAGGTCTCGCCCAATCTGTACTTGTACTTTTGATTTTTCCTGCCTAAAAGTGAAACTTTGCTTTTCTCCACATTAAAATTCATTTTGCTGGATAGGGTCATTAGGTGAGGCAACTTCCTACTGGCTTCCTATATCCAGGTCAATGGGGAAGCCAGCAGGAAATTGCAAGTCCCAGGTGCTTGCAAACAAAGTGTCTGCTGCCAGGTAGGGGAAGGCAGATGAGGGTGCACAGAACTGTGAGAGAGGTGCAGCAAAAGTTGGGGAAGGTACAGAAAGGTGCAAGCGAGGCATAGTAGGGTTAAGGGAGGATGCAAGAGGCCATGTGAGAGTTTTGGGGCTAGTCATAACCACCATTGGTTCAGTGCTGTCAAGGACTAATTGAATGTGGAAGCTGCAGATTGATATAAAACATATAATCATAGGACTGGAAGGGACCTTAGAAGTCTTCTAGTCCAACCCCCTGCTCAAGGCTGAACACTTTTATACCATCCTAGTTAATTTTTTGTCCAGTCTGTTTTTGAAAACCACTAGTGATGGAGCACCTAAAACTCTGGAGGCAAGCTATTCCATTGCTTAACGCAGACATGTCAAACACAAGGCCCGGGGGCTGGATGCGGCCCGCGAAGTCATTTCATGTGGCCTGCGAAGCCATCCTGGAAACAGTGAGGGAACGGCCCCCACTGCCTTGGTCCTGGCCCAGGCCAGCCAGGACCCAATGTACAATTTTGTGGTGGCCATCTGTGCTGAAACGTATTCAGTCTTAGCTCCACAAGGCCGTCTGGAAACAGCAAGGAACCAGCCCCTGCCATGTCGGCCCCACCCCCCTGGGTGCATACTGGGGAGGTATCACCCTTTGTGAAGAATGAAGAAATGTACCATTGCTTGGAAGTGGCCAGCAAATGGCCCTCACCTACTTCATATATCTGGCATGATTGGCTCCGGTGCGAAGGGTTTCGGCAGGCAGCGGGGCGCTCTTCTCATAGCGCCAAGAGGCTGAGCTGGGCGGTGCGAACCCAAAAAGAAGCACGACACCGCCCAACCCCCAGCTTCCCGGTTTCAGCAGGCAGCGGGGAGCTCTCCTCACAGTGCCAAGAGCTGAGCTGGGTGGCGCAAATGTGATGAGAAGTGCAATACTGTTTAGCCTCCAGCCTGCCCAGTTTCAGCAGGGAGCAAGGTGCAAAGCTGGTGAGCTTCGCACCTCCTAGCTCAACCTCTCGGTGCTGTGACGAAAGCGCCCCGCTGCCTGTCGAGACCGGAGAGGCTGGGGGTTGGGCGTTGTCGTGCTTGTTTTCGGATTCGCCCCACCCGGCTCAGCCTCTCGGCGCTGTGAGAGCGCCCCGCTGCCTGCCGAGACCGGGCAGGCTGGGGGCTGGGCGGCATCGTGCTTCTTTTCAAATTTGCGCCGCCTGGCTTAGCCTCTCGGCGCTGTGAGGAGATTGCCTCACTGCCTGCCGAAACTATGCTGGCTGGGGGCTGGGCGACATTGTGCAGGTAATGTTGACTCTCACGCTGTTCATGGCATCCCCTCCCCCGGAGCCCACCAAGCCAAATATATGAAGTAGGTGAGGGACATGTGTTGGCCACTTCCAGGCGATGGTGCATTTCTTCATTCCTCACAAAGGGTGACACCTCCCCAGCTGCGTTTCTTGCCTGTTTTTCTCCCTCCCTCATCTCAAATATTTTCCTACCACTCTGTACTTAGGAAGGAAGGAAGGAAAGAAGGAAAGAAGGAGAGGGAGGGTCTGAGGGAAGTCCTGCCTTAGTCCTGCCCTGCTGCCCTTTCACCATCCCCTTGCCCCCTCCTCCTGGCCTATCCTGGGGGTCTCCCATCCTATTGCTAAGGAAGCTTCGGATACAAAGCCGGATTTCCTCCCATGGAGAGGGAATGGGCCTCTCTCTAACTTTGCCCTTGTACCCATCATGAGCAACCTGGCTAAGGAGAGCAAGCATAGCAGCAGCAGCCTTGAGGAGGTAAGTGCAGCTGGGCACCCCCTTGGGGAAGTGGGGCTGGGCTTGGTGCCGCAGGTGCTCAAGGGCCAGGCTGGGTGTTTGACCTCTGCTGCCCAGGGCTCCGGGCAGCCCGCACCACCATCCAGCCCCCCCCCCGCATGGCCTGAGAGGAACAGTGAGGCTCCTCCAGTGGACCATACCTTGGCACTTGCCCTGGTCCCACCCCCTTCTGCCAGAGACCCTCAGATCTGTCCCACTCCTGCCCAGGCCCCCACAGGCACCCTTTACGCGAATGATGTAGAGCTGGCCACGCCCATCCAGCAGGCCACACCTCCATCCACGCCCACCCAGTAAGCTGCACCCACCCTGGCCACACCCACTTGGCCCCCCAAGGGCAACCGCAATGCTGATGCGGCCCTCAATGAAATTGAGTTTGACACCCTTTGCTTAACAGCTTAACAGAAAAAAAATCCTTTTAGGTTGGATCTCTCTTTATAAAGCTTCCACCCATTACTTCTAGTCCTGCCCTCAGGTGCTTTGATGAATAAGGCAAACCCCTCCTCCTTGTGACAGCCCCTCAGGTATTGGAAGACAGTCCCCTCTAATCCATCTCTTTGATAGGCTAGACATAGTTAGCTCCCTCAACTGTTCATCATATGGCTTAGCCTCCAAACCCTTTATCATCTTGCTCTTCTCTGCACACTTTGTAGGGTCTTAGCGTCTTTTTTTGTATGTAAAATGACTTAGAGGATTATTTCCAAGATATTAGTACCAAGCAGAAAAAAGTGTAGTGGTTTAACCTGCTTCTGGAAACCTAATAATATTGTTATCTTTGGGTGGGACCATTAATTAGTGTGAAAATGTTGAATTAGATATTTGATGATTGATTATCTTCTCCTCCTCAGGTATTATTGTAATGTATGTGACTGTGTAGTGAAAGATTCCATCAACTTCCTTGATCATATCAATGGCAAAAAACGTATGTATAACATGTTTTTCATTTACTAATTTGATATTATTGTTGTTATTATTGTTGTTGTTGTTGTTATTATTATTATTGATTTAATCTTCAATTCGATTCACAGTCTGGGGCCTGGTAAAAACTTAACAGTTCAAGTTCTAACCAAGGACCTAAGAGCTGTTAAGGTAGCGTCTGAGTATATAGGCAGTTCCGAGTAGAGTGGGTTTTTGCAAAATTGAGATATTCAGGTCTAATAAGTTCAAAATTTCCATGTATCTAGGGAGTCCTTTGGGTATTGCCCCAAGAGCTCTTATTACTATTGGTACAACCATTGATTTCTTTATTATTGTTGTTGTTGTTAATCTTCAATTTGATTCACAGTCTGGGACTGATAAAAACGTAACAGTTCAAATCCTAACCAAGAACCTAAGCGCTATTAAGGTAGCATCTGATTAATATTAATATTATTGATGGTCACACTGTCAGCCAGATGTTTAGACTGGATTTGACATTTTTATACACCCAGGATTTAGGGTAGATGTTGTTGGATGGTGTTAAAGGTATTGTAGCAAAATGTAAACTATTCCAAGTAAAGCTGCCTTTTGCAATTGACTGATTAGTCGGTGCTGATGATATTCAAGTGCTACTTCATATGTTTTGGAATTGCACCCAAGGTGACTATTACTATTGGTACTATATTTATTATTATAATTATAATAAAATAATAATAAAGTTGTCATTATTATTTAAACGTGTATGCAGCCCAGTTCTAAATGATTCAAAGCAGCTCACAACAATAAAAGAAATTATAGTGATTTCCAGCCTGGCTGTAGATCTTTGGCCTTAGTCAATAGATAGCCATCATTTTGTTTGATTGTAAAGTAGCCATGGATGCCAGTGTTTATTCTGTGGGACATAATAGACTTACTAATCTATCTCATACAAAACCAATCCATTGGTTCATCCTGCCCCATTATTGTTTTTCTTGATTCTCAGCGGTTATTAAAGATCTGAGAGACTCCAGTGACTTCTATATGCAATTCATGTATTCCTCTGTTAAGCTAATGGATCTTGGAGTATGGCCTGCAGACCACCAAATTCCAAGAGGTGATCCTCTACAGCTTCCTTATGTCCACCAGTCAAAGATTGATCACTGCCTAAGCCCCACCTCTCTGGCCATGTCAACAGTCTGCTGATGAGAAAGAGCCAGTCTCCATCTCAGCTTCCTCCTTATGAATGTCAGCTGGCAAGAACCCATTATTATCTTAATATCTCACAGAGCATGATGGATCAGTGGCTGAAAATGAATTAATAAAACATATAGTAGCATTGTTTAGAAAGCCACAGAGATTACCTGGGAGAAAGGTAATCTATACAGATTACAGAAAGGACTTCAATAACATGTACACAAACATGCTATATATATGGGAAACAAAGATAACATAAGCAATTTCAGATTGGTTCTGCCCCAATTTCCTGGAGTATAAGAGGGAAGGAAAAGAAAATGCTTTCAAGATTCTGTTACTATAGCCTATATCAATAAAGTAATTTTAGTCAAATTTAGGAAATTTGCTTTCTTGACTGGTTTATCTTAAAAGGCTGACATATCATAAATATTAAAATGTGAAAAAATTGATAAGTGAACAAATTTCAAGTGCAGTTACCATCTGAGTATATATGCTGTGTTGCGGTTTTTCACAAGCACCCTCCCAAAAGAAGGTGTGATTAGGAAATATAGTGATGGTTATCTAAAATTGGGATTGTATTTGCCCTTAGATCCTTAGTACTTTGAGAGTTCTGTTGCAGAATATTCTGAACTAGCAAATGTGTGTTAAATGTTATGATATGGCATACGTGAAATCATTCAAGTGAAAAATGAGTGTTTTTCTGGATTATTGGTACAAAATCTTAAAAGGACTTTAAAAATGGAGAAGATAGGAAGGCTTAAGTAAATGCAACAAAAATAATTATCTTTATGAACTCCCTTGCTCAGATGAAAATGTAAGGAGTGGTTTGTTTGTTTGCTTGATTGGATAGCATCCAAATTTTTGGAATGTTTATATAGTGTTCAACAATTGTAGAAGCTGAAGAGCAGTGCATTAAATAAACATTTGTTGCTGCTTTCTGTGTCAGATATAGTTCATGATGTAGGTTTTAACATATAGAATTCCTTGCAACTATTTAGTAAGCAAGCAGTTGATTTTACTCCTCCAATTTTGCCATTCTAGGGGTTTTTCCATATATCTAAGAAAACACATTTTTTACTCCAACAGATAGAAACGTATTCTATTCTGCTGCTTCCGTATTATTTAGTGGCCCAACAAAAAAAAGGCACAATAGTTTTAAGTTTTTAGTCTTGATTGATTGAAAAAGGAGCATCCTTTTTATTATATAATGTACAGGTGACCTTTTTCAATATTGAGGCATTTATTAACTACTTGAAATTTGAATGCTATGTTGATCATTTGTTTAACAATCATTTGAAATTATGACAGTACTTGAAAAAGTGACTCAGTCCTTGCACTTATAATTGTTGCAGCATCTTCAATGTCACATAATTGAAATTTGGGCACTAATTTACGACTGTTTCCACATTCTGGTGTCATGTGAACACCATTTTCAATCTTCCTAGGAGTCATCCAATGAGCAAAGCCAATGGGGGAAGCCAGATTCATTTAATAACCATGTGATCTGTTTAACAATTGTGGTAAAAAAAGGTTGAAAAACTGGTGCAATTCACTTAATGATTGCATCACTTAGCAATGGAAGTTCTACCCCCAGTTGTGGTTGTAAGCTGAGGACTACCTGTAGTCCTTTGCCAGTACATCCTGGAATCCTAAAATCCTACAATCTTTACAGGTAATACTTAAAGGGCTTGATATAAAATGTTCTCTTTTTCATCCATTCTTTCCCCTAAACCCACTTTCAGACTTTAATTTTAGGATGTCTGCACGTGAACATCAAATGGAAAAAGGCCATAGAGAGGCTTCCTCTGTATACTATATCTTTATCTACTATCCATCACTCCCCAAGTTCCTCCTGTAAGATGATGCTGTGGAGAGAACAGGCCTCTGTCTATCATGAGCCATTCCACACAAATTGCTTGAGAGGAAAACTCCATGAGTTGTGGAGAATGATCTCTGGTTTTTTTCTGTAGTAATAGTCTCTGACCAATATATCATGGCCTACGTGAGCTCATCTGCTCTTGCACCAGAACTTCCCATTCAATTTCTTTTCCAGCTCCCTCCCCATACACTACACAACAGATCTTCAGTGAAAGTTTTTCTGACCCATCCCGCAGGTATTGGGAGCGGTGAGTGAGAAGAACCTTGTTTGAGCCCCTGGATTGTTTCCTCTGCTCACCAATTGCTCAATCTCCCATGAGAAAGAACAAGAGAGAAGGACAGATCAAGAATCTGCTTCGGTTACCTATCTGCTGCTCACCATTAGGTCAATTGACATAATTTAGTGATTTTTGTCGTCATATTTTTCATTGTAATTTCATTTGACTCCTTTAAGATGGAATATTAATAAACATAGTACATTTCCAAGTAATGCTGTTTTCTTTTTTCACATTCTTATGTGCCTGACTTTACCACTGGTTTTTGCCTTAATAAATCTTAAATGTCAGGATGTTTTGCTTTTGAATTATTCAATACTGTGCCATTTATAAACTCATTCTGCTGTTTAATAATTGCACATTTACTTGCAATAAATGTAGAGAATTGTGAATGGTAAAGATGGAAAGCCCCCATAAGTAAAGAGAAAGCAAACACAATATTATATCCATATGTTTATGTTAGCTAGATCAGTACAATTACTGATTAAAAGCTGATTTTTTGGTAGAAATTTAATCCAACTTTCCTGTCAATACAGAAGCCACAGCACAAGCAAAAGAGAAAGAACCCTGATTGCATTTCATACTATGGAGAACATAGAAATATATTAGCTGACAGAAATAGATGAGATGTAATAATAGCCCTGCTGGCTTAGGCCAAGAATCAACATGTGTATCACACATTCACCCATCTGATTCTTTCAGAAACTTCACAATCATGGCTGAGAGGGCAATAGTTCTTTTCACTGCTCTTCCTGAGTAGTTGGTATTTAAGCCATCCTGCCCATAGTTTCAAAACTAGCAAGCTGCCTCAAGACCATTGATAACTTGTCCCTCCATAGACATTTGTCTGGTCCCCTTTTAAAACCATTTAAATAGCTAACCATCATATTTATTATCAGCAAATTCTAAACCTGAACTATACGTTGTGTAAAAAAATATTTCTTTTTATTGATCTTGAGCCTCTCTGTATTTAATTTTAATAGAAGACTGCCATTATAAAAGGGAGAGAACAGTATCTTATGTCTTCACTTTCCACTCGTATATGGTTCTATATATCCTTGCCCTATTTCCTCTTGTTCCCTCTTCCCAAAGAACTAAAAAAAATCCAAAAGTTATAGTCTTTACCTCAGCCTCCTACAAGGGGCAAGATTGGAATTCTCATACATCATTTCCAAGAAACTCTTTGGGTTTACACATATTGGCCCTGCATTCCTGCCTCGGTGTAATGAATTGGTAGCTACTGGTACTGTCTTACAGGGGAATGCTTTACCTGATACCCTAACCCAGTGGTTCTCAACCTTTTTAATGCCGCGACCCCAACCGGTCGTAAGTCGAGTACTAAACCGGTCGTAAGTCGAGGACTAAACCGGTCGTAAGTCGAGGACTACCCAACCGGTCGTAAGTCGAGGACTTTCCCTGCCCGGGAGCGCCGCGCATGTGTGGTTCCACCCCCTGCGCCGGCCGAGGCATAGCTGGCAAGCGGCAGAGACAGAGCAGGCCGACCACCAGCTGGCCCAGCCCAAGCGAGGTAAGGCACCCGCCAGAAAAGGGGAAAAAAATGGTGGACAAAAAAATGGCGGACAGACAGCCTTGCTTGGCGACCCCCGTGAAATGGTTGATCGACCCCAAATGGGGTCCCGACCCACAGGTTGAGAACCACTGCCCTAACCTCTGTGTAAAATAGACAGGGACCCCACATGTGCCTTAGTATGCCTTATGGGCAAATAAAATAAAAACAGAGTTGTGAAATTTGTAGCATCAGTTTTTGACCTGTTGCATGAAATACATGACTAGAAAATCAGGTCCCCCTCCATTCAGAGAAAGATCACTTTCACAAGAGATAGATAAAATTATGCATAAAATTATAATGGATAAGATGATATAAGATAACCTTTATTGTCACTTTTTTCTGTGAACACATGGCCACACATTAAAAATGAAATTCTGATACTTCCTCTCAAAAGAAAATAAATATACACTGTGTGCACAATTATTAGGCAAGTGAGTATTTTGACCATATCATCATTGTCATGCATATTTTCCACCTCAAAGCTGTATAAACTTGAATGCTTAGTGGATATAAGCATATCAGGTGATGTGTATTTGAGTAATGAGGGAGGGTGTAGCCTAAGGAGATCAACACCCTATATCAAGGTGTGCATAATTATTAGGCAGCTTCTTTTCCTCAGGCAAAATGGGCCAAAAAAGAGATTTAACTGATTCTGAAAAGTCAACATTGTGAAAGAATCAGAGGGATGCAGCACTCTTGAAATTGCTAAGATATTGGGGTGTGATCACAGAACTATCAAAAATTTGGTTGCAAATAGTCAACAGGGTCGCAAGAAACGTGTTGAGAAAAAAAGATGTACATTAACTGCCAAAGATTTGAGAACAATCAAACATGAAGCTACCAGGAATCCATTATCCTCCAGTGCTGTCATATTCCAGAACTGCAACCTATCTGGAGTGCCCAGAATACAAGGTGTTTGGTGCTCAGAAACATGGCCAAAATAAGGAAGGCTGAGCACCACTGAACACCACTGAACAAGATACGTAAGTTGAAATGGCAAGACTGGGCCAAGAAATATCTGAAGACAGATTTTTCAAAGATTTTATAGACTGATGAGATGAGAGTGACTCTTGACAGACATATGGATGGGCCCATGGCTGGATCAGTAATGGGCACAGAGCTCCACTTCGACAGACCCCAGCAAGGTGGAGGTGGGGTACTAGTATGGGCTGATATTATTAAAGATGAGCTAGTTGGACCTTTTCGTATTGAAGATGGACTCAAAATCAACTCCCAAACCTACTGCCAGTTTTTAGAAGACACTTTCTTCAAGCCAGTGGTACAGGAAAAAGTCTGCATCTTCAAGACCATGATTTTTATGCAGGACAATGCTCCATCGCATGCATCGTGGCTAGCCAGTAAAGGCCTTAAAGATGAAAGAATAATGACATGGCCCCCTTCCTCACCTGACCTAAACCCTATTGAGAACTTGTGGGCCCTTCTTAAATGGAGATTTATGGTGAAGGAAAACAATACACCTCTCTGAACAGTGTCTGGGAGGCTTTTAACAGATGCAAATAAATGAGTGAGATGGGTAAATTCTCATTTTTCATTTAGTTGCATAATAATTCTGCACACTAATAGTTGCCCAATAATTGTGCACACATAGATATTCTCCTAAGAAAGCCAAAACTTCACTTTTACTTACTTAAATATTCAGGTTTGAGGTTTATTAACATTTTGGATTGACTGAGAGCACTGTAGTTGTTCAGTAATAAAATTAATCCTCCAAAATATAACTTGCCTAATAATTGTGCACACAGCGTATACCCATACACAGACATGCACACACATAAACATATGATACACACATACATATATTAATCATAAATATAAATAAATGAAGTATAAATAAATAAAACATGATAAATCCCTGTCCCATTGGTGTCAGAGCACCGTTTAAGGCACTTCCAGGTTGAAAAAAATAGCTGGCAATATCATCATTGCCTGTGGGACATACGTGGGACTCCTTTCATGTCCCCATCATGGAGCTGGAACGAACGACAGCAGCTCACTTCACTATGCAGTAACAATTGGGTCTCGAAGGTGGGCTTGTTAAACTCCAACCCAGCGTCCTAACCACATAAGCCAACATGCTCCTAACATGATAAATAATAAGTGCAAAATAACTAGAATATAAAAATCCCTTTATAATTTTAAGTAGTCACATGTAAAATATCGGGCAAAAAGGTAAAATATAGGGCTGTTCAAAACAGGTGTTCAAATGAAAAAGAATATGGCTCTGCATAGATAACAAGATGATATTGATATACAGTACTTCTAATTTAAATTCTATTTTAAAAGTTTCCAAGTTGCACAAATGTTTACAATACTGGGTTTGTATAGGGAAAATAAGTATCAGAGATGATAAATTGCTAGAATCCTTAAGGATTTTAATTGGCACATACATATCAAATTAAATTAAAGGTCTAATCACAGATTCCTAGCTAACTATATCTTTGAAAGCAAACAGCTTTTATTATTTATCCTGAATTTTCTAGAACTTAAATTGATTCCAATCTTTAATCACAGCAGCAAGTTTCTTAGCCCTGATATATTGCTTCTCTTTTTCCTGCTTCCTGGAGGAAAAATACCTACAATTTCTGCTTGCCTGTGCTGCCTCATTCCCCTCATACACACGCATGCACAGCGAGAGTTCTAAAGGTGTTTATTTTATCCTCCCCCAAACAGGTCCACAGAAAATATCCACGTTGCGCAAGTTTGGATTCCAAGCTCAGCATGACAAGGGTCATTGGGTAAATTGAGTCCAAGCGGAACACACAAAGTCCAGGGAAACAATCCACAAGTCAAACAGGTCAGGATACATAGTAGGAGCACAGAAGGCAAAGAACTGGGCACATTACTCCAGCAACCCTCAAATCCTCAGGGCAGGATTAAGTAGGTGATGCAGGTGCAGCCCTTCATGAGAGTTGCCTCCTCATGAGTAGTCTAGCTCAGGGCTTTTCAATCAGTGGTACATGTACCACCTGTGGTACTTTGGCACATGGCAGGTGGTATGCGACCGTCCTAGAGAAGTGTAGCAGGGTAGGGGAATGAGCCGAAGCAACCTAAGCCTGAGGAAGAGGCAACTGCAGCTGCAGGACTATCGGGGCTCAGGAGAAGCCCCAGGAGCCGGCAGGGCTCCACCTGATTGGCTCCAGCTGATTGACACTTCTGGAAGCAGCACAGAGCTGGAGGTGAACTGAAGAAAAAGGGGGCGGGAGGAGAGGAGAGGATATAAAAGGAGGTGATTTTGGTGGGAAAGGCGGGGGAAGACAATAGGGAAAGAAAAGGAGACAGAGAAGAAGCTGTGGAAGGAGAGCTCAGCAGGTAGGGAGGAAACAGGGACAGGGAAGCAGCAGCAGCTGTTGCTGGAAGAAAAGGTTCCCTGGTATGTTTTCTTCAGCCAAGAGAATGCAATCAGCACTGATGAAATGAAAAGCCGGGAGACAAGCATGTCGGAAAGGAGGTGGGTTTAGTTTAGTTCTGGATCAGCTGGCAGCTTGATTGGGTTACCATAAGGATTTTTGTGCAGTTTTTACAGCATTTTGTAATTCAAAGGCTCTTTTGTGTGCTTTGGTTATTGGAATATTTTAGTCTGTTTCCCAAAGGCTAGCAATGAGTCCAAAGTGTTGACTCCCGTAGGTTTAATCCTTTTAAACAAATGTAATTAGTTTTACCCCCTTATCTTGAGTCTGTCTATGGCTTTTAGAAAGTTTTCTTTGAAGATAAAAAAGGTTAAGGCTTTTCGCAATTGCAGGAGCCTTTCAGTCTCAGGTTGCAACATTGTGGCATGTGACACACCTGAGGCAGCTTAAAGAAAAAAAATGGAGTTTATGTGTTTCTTTATTCTGGGAGGCTTTTGTGAACCTTTCTTGCTTTGCACTTGATTCCTGTGTCTTTAAGGCTGAGGAATTCTGGGAGTTGAAGTCTGCAAGTCTTAAAAGTGCCAAGTTTGAAGACCCCTGAGCTAGCTGATAGTGGAGCATATTAATAAACATGGATAAATTCATCATACATTTGTCAGTGCGAAGGGAAAGTGATTCAGCAAAGGAACAGCCACTGAAGAAATTAAAACTGGTACTTTTTTCCTTTTTTTCTACAGTTTGTAATATTTTATTAGATTATAGAATAAAATACAAAAATACAAAACCAAATAGTAGGACACTGGGGAGGAAAAAGGGGGGGAAAGTGAGAGGGAGAAGGGGAAAAGAACATACTTCCTCTGTTCCAGTAGAAGGAAGCATTAACATTGCACCTCAACTTTTTACTTTTACATAATATTATAAACTAGCCATTTCTATAACAACAAATGAATCTAATCAACTCACTGCAGCTCGCCTCACTCAGCCTCAGCCTATTGCTCGTCCGATCAACCCAGGTGAGGCTGCTCCATCAGGCTAGCACTCTCCAAGCCCCGATCTGGGCCATCACATGGCTCTTCACTTTCCTCTCAAACTCATCTTCCTCCACCAAACTCACATCCGGAGAGGGGTCTGATGGCAGATCCATGACACTACCCTCTCATAAACAAAAATCTTTCTCATTTGGAGAGAAAATTGTGAGGGAATCTCCTTGTTAAAGTCCATCATTCTGGAAAATCCTGCTGGTTGTGGAGGAATGTATACAGAATTCCTTATCTGGGAAACAGCTATCAGTCTTATGGATATCAGGTGATATTTATTTATTTATTTATTTTATTATTTAAATTTATATACCGCCCTATCTCCCTTACGGGACTCAGGGCGGTGAACAGGCAATAATAAAAATCACAGTAAATATTACATAAAAGCCTGCTCTAAAATATAAAACCCCTAACAAAACCCAATCAAAACTACGCCAGGCCAGCCGCATGGAACAGATGAGTTTTCAGGGCTCGGCGGAAGAGGCGCAGGNGACTGGTCGAAGGGAGATATTTGGTAGGAGGCGGTCTTGCAAATACCTAGGTCCATTGCCATGGAGTGCTTTAAAAGTTGTTACTAACACCTTGAAGCGCACCCGGAAGGCCACCGGCAGCCAGTGCAGCTCGCGCAGGAGAGGTGTTACATGGGAGCATCTAGAGGCCCCCAAAATCCCCCGCGCAGCCGCATTCTGAATTAGCTGGAGCCTCCAGGTGCACCTCAAGGGGAGCCCCATGTAGAGAGCATTGCAGTAGTCCAGGCAGGAAACAACGAGGGCTTGAGTGACCGTGCATAGGGCATCCCGATCCAGAAAGGGGCGCAACTGGCATATCAGGCGAGCCTGATAAAAAGCCCCCCTGGCCACGGCTGTCACATGATATCACATCATTCCCTCATTACAATATTTTGATCGGGTTTCTTTGCTGTTGAAATACATTTTCAGAGTTGATTGGAGCTGTACACAGTATGCTGAGTACAATTTTACTACAGATTTATATAATGACCTCACCAAATATGCAGATTTTGCTACAATTCCCTTTTTAATTATTCCATGTTAGACTTTGTCTTTTTTACTCTGGATGATAACTTCATTGAGCTATCTACCATGACTCTGAACTCCATCAGTCATTGCTAACACAGAGATCATTTATTCTTTTGCAAAATGGGGGGAAGTAAGGTTTTCTTATGTGTATTGTGAAGTTTGGTAACTTGGCCATTTGAGGTGTATTCACCTAGCTGGGGGATAGTATGTTAGAGCTTTTTCAGTCTGTTTGATTTACAGTCCTAAACAATTATTGGCAGAATTAGCCACTTAGGGATTATCTCTGGCTCTGCAAATTCTCACAAATCTTTAGTGAAGAATGTTGTCAAACGCTTTTTAAAAGTGCAAATAAATATACAGATAATCCTTAGGTCATTTGTTCAGCAACCATTCAAAATTACAATGGTACCAAACAAGGGGGAGTTATTATGAGTTCTTCGAGTTCTAGCCATTGCTGTGTCCCTCTGCAATTCTTCTGCAGTTCCTCTGCAGATCACAATTTGTAACATTGCCTTCTGGCTTCCCTCAAACAAAGTCAATGGGGAAGCCAGCAGGAATTTGGAAGTTCCAATCTTAATGATCTGCATAGTCTTTTTTTAACAATTGCAAATGGGACTACTGGAATTGCTATTGCTAAGCGATATGGTCATGTGACATCATGCTTATGGTCATGGAGTTATGGTCCAGTTGCCGTTGTAACTCAAGGGCTACATGTATAGTGTCTATTAGATTATCTGTATCTATATGCTTGTTAACATCCTCAAAAAGTCTAAAAGATTAAGACTTAATCATATTGAAATCACATTGTCTCTTACTCAGTAAGATTGAGTTTACATTTAAATTGAACATCTATTACTGCAGTTTTGAATATTTTTCAAGCGCTAGAGAGAGACTTATCCGTTTCAGTTTTGTTTTGAAGTCCTTTCTTCATTTTGCCCGTAAACATCTCTTTGATAGCCCTTCGACTCTTTTGGATCCTTTTTTTGCATTGATAAACTTAATGGGCAAAATGGTTGTCTTAAATCTTGCAGATGCTTAAGACATCTGTTTCATTGCCTAAAATCTCTAAAACTTTTAAAATGCAGTGTTTGACGTTCTTGTGTAGGTTGGTGCAGATCTTGAGCTAGTGGAAGTTGCACATGCCTAATTTGAGTGTTCCCGTATTTCCTGAAAATAAGACCGGGTCTTATATTAGTTTTTGTTCCAAAAGACGCATTAGGGCTTATTTTCCAGTTAAGGCTTATCTTTGGGGAAATATGGTATTAAATGCATCTATCTGGCTGACAATCTTAACTGGGGCTTATTTTTGGGGTAGGGCTTATATTACCGGCATTATGAAAAATCATGCTAGGGCTTATTTTCCAGTTGGGTCTTATTTTGGGGGAAACGGTATGTTGAATAATTGTTCTAATAACTAAATACAGTTTGGTTCAATATAGTTTTATGTTACCGATGTGATTCTGAGCATTGTTTAGGATTAAGCCTAATATTTACAGAAGACTCCTTCACTACCTCTTGGAAGGCACAAACATTTAGCATATCCAGATATTTGGTCTTCCTATCAGATAACATTCATTTGTCCATTTATAGTATTCATTATATGAGTGCAGTTTGAGTCACAGTATCTTTTTAATGTCATTTTCCTTCTGAAACAACTTGAGCTTCTTAATTCCCACTGGAAGGAATATATCATGCAACATAGAGATTCTGTGGAAGAATGTGCTTCACTTCTAGTTTACAGATTGCTTCTTTGAGACATGGAGCCACTCTATGCAATAATTGCTGCCCTTTGTATGACTTATATCTCAACAAAAATGTATCCAATTGCTTCTCTCCATTTCACCTGATTTCTGTAATACTTGCCATATAACTGTGTTCTCTTCTAGCATTAAACACATCTCATTTTGACTCAGAGACTTCTGGGATTTGCATACAAGTGCTTATACACAATATTTTCATTTAATTTTTCCCCATATGGCCTTTTTGATCAACTACACTAATTTTCTAGATGTGCAGTCTCCCCCCCCCCTTAAAAATTATAATAATTTATACGCTCATCCTCTGGAGTGGTTTCTTCCTGTACCAAATGCTCCTTACATTCTGTCAGCTTCCCCCCCCAGAATTAGTTTGAAAGCTGCTTTGCCACATTTTTTGATAATATGTGCCAGCAATCTGGCACCTTCTTGGTTTATGTGGGCTATCCCCCATTTGCAGAGACCTAACTTGTTCCCAAAGGTGTTCTAATGTTTCACAAATCCAAACCTTCCTCCCAGCATCTTCTCATCCAGGCACTAAGGCTGTTCAGGTTCTGCCTGTTTAATGGGGCTGGCATGTGAAACTGATAGCATTTTGAAGGAATCTGCTTTGATAGTCTTGGGTTTTAGCATTCTATTCCATAAATTTGGTTTCCAGGACTGAATGATTATTTTTTGCTTTCATTAATGCCACTGTGTAACATGGCCACATACTCTTCTACAGCACTATCTGGCAGACTACAATACATGGTGTGTTATACCCACAAGCTTTAATTCTGTCAGGCAAATACCATGCGACTGAATGCCTAGCGCTTAACCACCCATCTGTAGTGGAAGTTATAAGTACAGCAAACAAATGTAGGTTCATCCCTTGTCTTTTATGCAGCATATCAGTACCACTTACATATAAAAGTAAGTGTTCTAAAATACATCTTTTAATAAACCCCCATTCCATCCCCACAAGCCCAGGAGTATCAATCTAACTTGGTATACAGACTTGGATAAATGGTTGGGATGAGGATGGACCCTTGCATTATTCTAGGAGGGTGAATAAAAGCACCTATTTGTGCGCCTATTTGTGCAAAAATATTGCTCAGCTACAAGAAAACAATACATTCTGCATGTGTTGCCTTTTAAAATATTGATAAGGTTTTTAGGAAATTCTGAAAAAAAATTAATTGGTACCTGCTTTTTCTAGATCAGAGGAACCTTGGTATGTCCATGAGAGTAGAGCGTTCTACTCTGGATCAGGTGAAGAAACGTTTTGAGGTGAACAAGAAAAAAATGGAGGAGAAACAGAAGGATTATGACTTTGAAGAGAGGATGAAGGAGCTCAGAGAAGAGGTGAAGTATTACTCAGAAATTAAACAGGACATGATTGTAATGGAATACATATTAAGCTGATCGGTGTTCTTCTATTATGATTATCTTGCTGAAGAGTCATTTTTACAATTGCCTTTTAAAAAAATGCCCAGCAATAATGGTGATTGTCATTCTAGATGGAATTAGATCTTTGTGTCAAATTCAGCATATTTACTATTTTGATATTGGCTCAAAAGTTGCTTGTCTTGATAATGATCAGGAAAGTTATTTTTGTTCCTTGATTTCTCCAGTGAAATAATGGGCTGAATATAGCATTCAATATTTCTCTTACTGTATTTAATTGGCTTTGCAGGACAATCTGGTGAAATTGTATATGAAGACTTCTAGTGATTAGAAAGGCTGTATATTTTGGTCATTTTCTTCTCTTTTTAAAAACCTAGATGTAAAAAAATTAGAATTATATATAATATAGAAATATTATAGAGGCAGGTATGCTGTCTGTTCTGTTCAATAAAACAAAATAGATTTTTAAACATTTCTTATACCTAAAACTGAAGTTGGAAGATCTGAGGAAGATTTCCAGAAGTCATGGGATAATCTTTAATACCACTCACAGGTACTAGCACTTCCTAGAAACAAAAGAAACCATTTGTTCTTTATTGCATGCATATATGCATATTTAACGCAGGTTGCAAAATTAAGATAGTTTTGCAAATTATTTTTACTATTTAGCATAGAAGCTCAATGAGGAAGGGAGGGAGGGAAGGAAGAAAGGAAACAGGGAAACAGAAAGAAAGAAAGAAAGAAAGAAAGAAAGAAAGAAAGAAAGAAAGAAAGAAAGAAAGAAAGAAAGAAAGAGAAAGACAGTTCTTGCAAAGCATCTTTTTTTAACAAGGGGCAATTTGGGATATTTTTATGCTACCTTCATCCATTTGAAAGTGACCTACATGATGACCCCTTGCCATGTTTCCTTGCAACATCTCTTCTCCTGCCCCCCATAATGTTAATTAGAATACAAAAGAGTGACTGGCCCAGTATCTGAATAGGAACTTGAACCTGTTCTTCTGGCTCTTGAACCCTTGCTGTAAGAATGCAAAGTGGGGTTTTTGGCAGGCCATGGATTGATCATCTTTATAAAATGGGAATTGCAGAATTTGCCTTTGAAATTTTGGTAACAAAAAACAATATAGCAATCATGTACATGAATATATGATTTTATTCAAGTCACCCTAATAATAACTCCAAGCCATGTTTTGGATCTCTTGGTTGTGTGGGTAGTTAATATAAAAAAGACCGCTTTTGCAGCTTTTATAACTGCTGAGAAACCGTCAACCAAAGTCCCACTTCAACATCTCCCAACACAAGCATGGCTGTTTTCCAAGTCTTGCAATCACACAGAACAACAAAATATTTTGATTAGAGCTGTAGAAGTCCTTTGATGCCAGAGCCATTCAAAACACAGCTTATGTTCTGCTGAGCAGCTGTCATCAGGCTGTTCCAAGAGCTATCAGCTGCTGACATTGCCTTCTGGCATCATTCAGTACCACATTTGTAACAGGGCATTAATACAGAATCCATGTGATTGTTTTCAAACAAAGCTGTATTTCTATCACTATTAATTTTGGATGAAGTCTTCAGTATTGGTTTAAAAGCAGATGCTGACAGCAAATGGTGTTCTCTCATATAACCAGCATCTTCTCTTGGCACTTTGGTTTGTGCATCTTGGGTTCCTTTTCTTTCATTGTTGCTTTGGGATGAGCCATTTCTCTTCCACTCATTTTTTTCTTCTTCTTCAGACCAGAAAGCATGTTGTCTCAGTTGCCCAATTTCTGAGGTTTGTCTTTCTTTTCAAAGATTTTGATTGTGCAAGCAACAAGCATGGATAAAAAGAGTTATTTCCTGTGTTGCAGGAGGAAAAGGCCAAAGCCTACAAAAAGGAAAAACAGAGGGAGAAGAAAAGGAGGGCAGAGGAAGACTTGACATTTGAAGAGGATGATGAAATGGCTGCTGTAATGGGTTTCTCTGGTTTTGGCTCAACTAAGAAAAGCCACTGATAAGAAACTCTATTTTGGATGGCTACTGTTTCTGCCCTGATGATGCTTCAAAATCCTAGAAAGACTTTGCAAAGAACTTGTATCTAAATAACCTGATACAAGTTGGGAAACAATTCCACACTTCCCGTGTGGGGCTGGTTCTGCCCTACAATAATGAAAACTTCCCTGGTTGAGAAGATAGCACCACATTTGCCTGTGTGTTGGTAACTCTAAATCTCAAATAAAAATACTATCAAATAATATCTCCCCTCCCTTGATCCCCTGACAATATTTAAGGATACATCTTTTTTCAAGATCAGCTTGAAATGCGCACACACACTTTCACACAGAATTCTGTGAATATTATAGAGTAATTTTTAAGCACTAAATTTCTCTTGGCCTTGTCTGCAGCTGCAGTTTTCTGGTGCGAGTTCTGCTTGCTTTTTACTTTGTATTGTGTGCATGAGAGATATGCTACTGGGTATGCTTTTTTCTTTTAATAAACTCATCAAAATCTAGTGCAATGGGGTTTTTAAAATTTTTATAAAGTGTTTATATACAGGGTGGGGAGGGGATTGATAGATTCATCTACGCTATAATTTTTCAGAACTCAACAACAGATTATTATCTGTATATTGAGCACGTTATTGTCTGCAGCATTAGCTTGCTGAAATGTTTTTTTAAAAAATATTTTCAGTTGGTAACTTAAAAGGATCAAGGTTCTATTTCAGGAGTGTCAAACTGCTGGCCCGCGGGCCAGATGCGTCATGGCGAAACCGCGCCCACCCCATTGCCGGCAATGGAAAAAAGTCGCAATACATCGCAACACGTGACGTTGCGAGTTTGACACCCCTGTTCTATTTGATCTCCTTTCATTGATATAGGTAGTAAATTAATGGATATCTGAAAATTTGGTAAGATTAGGCTGATGTGCAAAAAATATTTTTTCTTAAAAAGAAATAGATGGTGCTCTGCTCCAAAAATTGAGAATTTTTCTCATCAAGAAGAAATTGCCCCACTAGGAATGTCTGTATTTAAAAAAAATGAAATCTGCAATTTAAAGATTTTCCAAGGTTAGAATAGTAAAATGCCCTTTGGGCTTCATGCAAGTGTTGAGAAGGAATCCCAGATGAATCTCTTTTCTATTAAAGTAGAATGAGCCTTGCCAGTATCTTGCCACTGGCCATATTGAATAGCTATCTCTGAGTTTTATCAGAACGGATGGGGGTTTGATAGAGAAAAAGGAGCTTTCTTGCCATCTTGATTCAGAGTGGAGAAATGTTATCAGTGCTGCTCTAGCTGCTGTTTATGCCCCATGTCATTTTCATTGCTTTCTTAATTTTAGTTCAGCCAACCCAGCTGTGACTCATTCATCGGTTTAGGAGGATTTACATCTAGCATGACTGATTTTCATAGTTTCCCCCTTATAGTGATGGGATCGTTGTTCTTGCTTTTCTCCTCACTTTAATTAAATCTTACGTTCTTTCAAATACAGGTAGAATTAATCCTACAATGCTTTCTGCTGTTTTAATTCCTTAATCTTAGAGTGCTGACAGCTTCATTGCTTCAGAAATTTCCATTTCAATTCAGATTATAATCCCCATTGAAGATGTCATTGAAATGATACGCGCCTGTAGCACTGCTAGCAGAGATTCAAATGTCCTTGGAGACTTGATCCTTTAAAATAAAAAAAAAACCCTGCTTAATGTGCCTCAAATTCCTTCCATGCACTAAAGAGAAATGAACATTTAATTCCAACAGTGTCCCTATTTCCATTCAAACCATAAAATAAAAAACGAAATCAATGACTAAATATTCTAGACAATTTGAAGAGAAGAGGTCCAAAAAACAAAGGGGGTTACAATGCTGTGTTAATTCTTTTTATGCAGATTAAAAATGTAGAACATTTTGAATAATTTTACCTAGCTAGCAGTGTTGCAATGTGCTCATTATTGTACCTTGATCTAATTTGGTTAGTACTGATGAGAAATAGTGTAATCCAGGAGATCTCTGATACAGGTGAGCAGTGAATATGCTGTATCCTAGTATTATATGAGTTTCAAAGAGATTCCACTGTTCTACATATTGTTAAAAGCTGTTGCAGTTGAAGCACAGTCCTTTTATCTGCACTTTATGGGTGGGGAAAATCAATGACTACTTAGCTCTAGTGGTGGATATATTAACTTTTAGTCTCAGAGATTGACTAGTATTGCTGGGAAATAAATGTGAATGGCATTCACGTCTTGCTTATGAGTTTCCATATATGTTTGAACTTTATGGAATCAGAATGCTGTTCTAAATGGGCCTTTGATTTGATATAGTATTGCTCTTTTTGTGTTGTTGAAAAGGTTAACATAGAGATGTTTGCTTTTTTAAGCCATGCAGTACAGAAAATTAGCATGGCACATTAATGTTATACAATTTTCTACTCTAACTTTTGATAATGTATTGTTTATCAATTTTTAAATAATTATCTTAATGAAGAATAACATACTCAATAAGCTACAGAATCATATCAATTGCTAGTTAATGTGACAAAAGGAGAAGAAACCCCTCTGCACAATATGGTATGTATTTGTGCATCAGTGTGGGTAGAGAGAGGAATGTAATTTCTATGGTATTTTCTTCTCTGTTCCCTATTAGAAGCCTTTTACCTATATTCAAGCCTAAGGGCATCTTCCTCCATGGGGCCAGAGCATCTGCCTGCACATGCAATATTTCTGCCAGTTTTTCCTATCCCGGCACTCGAGATTTTCTCCGAGTGGTGGTGGGGGAAGTTTCTTTGTCTTGGGCACTTGCTGAGAGCAATGGAGTGTGTAGGTACAGAGATACAGACTCCTGCTGGATTCCCAGCAGCAGGAGCTGCCTCTAGCCAAGAATGCAAAACACGTTTCCTTGAAGGAAATAATATTTAGACAAAAATCTAGAGAAATGTTTTTCTGCAAAAATCATTAACCCTAAGTTCCCCATTCAACTTTTTGTTTGCTGAAACTAGCCCTTTGATTTCCTGCTGCTCACATCACAGTTCTGTATACCAACCTCTAATCATCCAATCGTAGTTCATCTCCTCTACCTGCTAGAGTTCCTTTGTTGCCTTTTTCATTTCTGTGTGTGCCATGTTCTTTCCAGGGAGCCAAGGGCTGCATAGGCTGATACGGGTGAATTTTTTTTATCTGATTCTATCTTGAATGGATACTGATTTGCTTCCTCATTGGTTAGGCAGAAAAACACTGGGTGAAGTCTGTATTATAATTTCTCATTACGGGTAGGCCTCACTTAATGACCATAACAACTCAGAATTTTGGTCATAATTCGTTGCGGTCATTAAGTGGTCACCATGTGACCTTACTTAGTTTTACAACCATTTCAGTACAATTGTAAAGTGAGTCATGGTTGTTAAGCAAATCACATAGCCATTAAGTGATTATGTGCTTATTAAAGAAATCCATTCTCATGAATGCAAAAAATGTCAGAAATAGGTTTAAAAAGTCACGAATCATTGTCAAATGACTGCAGGATGCTGCAAGCCAATTGCCAAGCACCCAAAGTGTAATTATGTGATTGTGTGTGTTTGTGTGTGCACAGGCAGTCATAACTCCAAGAAAAGGTCGTAATATTTTGAGATCCATTGTAATTTCAAATGGTTGTTAAGTGACTGGTCATCAAACAAGCACTACCTGTAGGTTTATTTTACCTCTTGTGTAATTTATTGCTCTTTATGCAGATATATATAAAGTCAGAATGATGCAAGTTTCGTTTTCCAATTTTAATTTAGCAGGAAATTGAAAATGCTTTGTATCCATTATGGGAATATTGATGATTAAGCTTGTGCTGTTGTTTCTTTCTTCTTACTGTTGATCCATTTAACCCATGACTGTGGTTGATAATAACTATAAAAATGACACATTACCCTCCTTTAACTACTGTCCTTCTCAATCAGGATTATTTTTTTTCTAAAGTTTTGTATATATGCACTTGTTCACAAGTACACCAGGGATTTTTACAAACATGAAATTATTGAAAAACTAGACACTAAAGCAAAAGTGACTTTAAAAAAATAAAAACATGCCAAATATGAGTATGTGCATGTATATGGGCAGAAAAAAACACAACTGTAATTTTAAAGACAAATTCAAATATTTTAAATATACTTAATATTTCTATCCAGAAATTATCAATATCACTAATAAATTATAACCAGATTAAAATATATTTATGCTACATTTTAAGATTTTTCAAAACTGTTTCACAGATGTGAGAAGAAGCCTTGTCCAAAGCAGTGTGCTTTCTAAATTTATTTAAAAGCCCTTTTTAAAAATTAGAATTAGGTGAATTTTACTTGATTGCAATACTCTAATCAGTTGAGGTACAGTATATCTTGAAGAAAATAGAGGCATGAAAGAGGAATATATTCTAAACACATCAAAAGGGCCTACTCTGCAATTCTAAAAGGCAGAGTTCTGATGCAGTCTTAGGTATGCCCACTTGTTTGTGAGCATTTTTTGCTACTTCACTTTAGCATGACTTGCTGCATTATTGTGGACCAAGAAAAAGATAGTTTAGTTAAAGCCATCTATTTTCTGATTTTTTTTCTCTAAAACTTTTGTCTGGCAAGCTGTTAATCTTTCTGTTTGTTTTTGCGGTGCTTAACTGTGTATCCAGTTATATCAATCGTATTTTAAACATTGTGATAATCTGAAAAACAGCTCTGATTAAGTTGCAAACTTTTCCATCTGATTTGGAGTGCCAGTCCTAGCTTTCCTTATCACTCTACCCGAAAAATAGTTCCAGTGGATTTGAAAGCTTCCACATTACTTTGCAATGTTTTAGTTAGATCCAGTTGAGCAAGCAGATTACAATTATATCACAGGGTATTTCTACCTACATCTCTTCCATTACAGAAAACTGCAGCCATATTTCTGTTTATAAAGTTCTGATTTTATAATCATTTGCAAAGGCCAGAGGACTGATAAATAGTGACTGTGTTTATAGTTTTGTCTTCTAACTAGAAAAGGCAAGACCTGTGACTTAGGATACATTAAGGCTGACAATTACATCTTCTCTGGTTTCCCTATTCTCTAGCAAATGCTTCACTACCACGTGTACTGAAGGAACCATATCCTTTTTTAAAAAATCAACATTTTCTAGACAAATATTCCAGTCAAATATTTCATAGATGATCTTTATTTAGTATAAGAATTGGCTTATATTGTTCTGTTTCATACATGCCCATGGCCATTAGCTCCCTGTTGAAGAATTTGGGTTCTTCATAGAACTTGTGAACTGGTGACTCCCTGTAGGGGCAGAAAACAACAGTCTGGTGTTTGAAGGCAGCCTGTCCTTATACCAACTACTTGCAGGAGGTTGGGATTTGTTCAGCATTCTTTACAGGCTTGAAATGAATGTAGGGTATTATACACTGTTAGGAGTTTTGAATGTCATTTGTGAACTTGAACAGTTCTGTTCCTTTGTGCCCTAGACATAAAAATTAATGAGCCAGTTGCAGAGTGTTTGTTTGCTGATGAAGCACAATATAACTTATTAACTTTTTATCTAGCTCCCATAGCAGACAGTATTAAATAGAATTAAATGTTTTGGTCTTAGATTTTCTTGTATATTCCCTACCTGACACTATATCGCTTCTTTACCACCTCATTGCTATTTTTCCATTCTCCTTCCTTTCTCCTGTCAGTTTTTTAAATTATTTTTCTCTCACGGAGGAGATGGAGAGAAAATGGACTGAAGATGTTGAATTGTACAGTAATAATGTTGACTTTGTCCAGTACAATTGCTTATGCAGCTATTTGTCTATGCCAATCTCAGATAATATCTAGTAGAATGTTCATATACAAAAATAATTGAAGTTCTGGTTAAAATAACAGATGAAAAGAACTCTAGAGTTAAAATGACTTGGAGACACACATGTACACAAAATTGTGCATAAATTACATCTGTAAACTACTCCAAGGACATTTGTCAGTTGGCTGATATATACATACAGCCAACACAATACATTTATAGTAACAAGAGGCCTCACAGAGACTTTAGAATTTAACAAGTTGATGACATTGAGGGAAACAAAGCTGCTTATCAGCTGCAATAGACACATTCTCTTATCGAAGCTGGAGGATTTTATGACACTCTTAAGTTTGGGCTATTATTGTGCATACCGGATTATCAGGCATGAATTCCTTTATCTTCTCTTAATTTTGTTCTCTTCTCTAATACTTGCCACAAAACATTAATGCCTTTGCCATCTATTCATTCATTCCTGCCCCATTTATCCTTCAAATCCCCTTTTCACAGTCTGGTTTCCTAAGTTTATTATTAAACCCCCATTACTTTAGAAGGAAAAAAAGGAAGTAAGTAAGTTTCTTCTTTGCTGTTTTCCATATATTTCCAATATACTTTATTTACATAAGATGATACACTAAATGTTAAAGTGTATTATACTTCTTTCACTCCAATAAACTAATGATACGGTTTTAATGAAGTACTACAGTACATGTTTATCAGAGGAAGTTCATGAGAAGGACTTCCTCTTCATGCAGCTGACCAAATTTGATACTGCCACCATCAGACACTTGGGCTATGATACTGAAAGTGTAGCATTCATCAGGTATATGAGGAGGACATAAATACTCCCTATGAAAAGAGAGGGAAAAAATGGCTATGCTTTCAGAACATGACAATGCTGGCTATGTTCAATATTGGCTTCTATGACATGGAGGTTGAATAGATACTTGACTGAGAGAGGTGTGTTGATTTGAAGCACTCAGATGGCTTCCAATGAAAGAAGTGGTATATGAGCAGGTGAAATTATTTGGGAGCAAGTAGAAATCTTAGGTGGATACCTAGAAGTCAATCTGTAATATAAAATTCCTTGACACTTAGAAAATAGCAATTTCAAAGGAAATGTAATTAAGAAAAACATTCTATTCTACACATCAAAATTAGTGGCAGCCAGCATGTAACCTTCCCCCCAATAAAATTCAATGTAAATCACCATGTATGTTTTAATCCATGACTGTCTTTCAATTTTGAGAATTTACCAGAGCATGGTAACTAAGAGACTGAGACATAAATTGGGAAATTCATAGTTCAAATCTCCTTTCTGCAGTGATCTCATTCACTCACTCCACCACCCCAGTCTTTCATCTGGGATAATACTGCTGACCTGACATAAGGTACAGGGTTGTAAGAACTTCCAACACAATAAGATAGGGCAGCATTTTAACACTCTAATGCATGTTTTTACAATGCATATTGTTAGTATATTTTCCTCTATATCTTGTCATTTTAATTTACACTTCAATGCAGTTCAAAGAAGGATTGGATACATTCATGTAGGAACTGAAAAACTCATCATTTCAGATGGTCAGTAACCAGAAATAAGTGGTGGCTGATTTAGATAGATGCCCAAAGTCATCTACAATGATTAGGAAATTAAGTTACCATATGATTGCTTCAATTTCACCCTCTGAATATTGTTTCTAGTTTTGATTAATAACCACTTCCTTTGGGGTTTCTGCATAGATTCTGCATAGGTTTCTGAGTGTTGTGAGGCTTTGTGTAAAATCAGACTGAAGCAGTGTTAAAACACACTAAACAAGAAATTCTCTGAATATAGTAGAAGTTCCTATTGATAGAAGTTTTTTCCAGAATGGAGCAGCTGAGCTGGATATTCAGCCTGGGAATATGCTTCTAGGAATTCCTGTTAAGAACAGTCTTAAACATCTCTTTTTGGATTCCTTGCTTTCTACCAGGTACTAGAATCTCTAATTTCCAGAGGTAAAAGAAAAAATGTACTAACTGCTTTGACACAGGAAAATATCTTTCAATGTCTATGTTGATATATGCATCAGAAAATATTTGATTGAGATTTATATGTATCTTAAACTATTTGATCTTGAATTATAATTCCACAATTGTTTTTTATATACACTGATGACCAAGTGGGTATCTTCTGTTCTCTATATTAAATTTCCTTTTATTAATTTCTAGTTCTGTAACCAAACAAGCATCCCAGAATATGTTAATTAAAGTTTGATTAAGCATTTCCTTCACCTCCTTGTCCAAATAATTTATAAAAATATTGAATGGTGCTAAGCTCAGGATTGAACACTGCAGCATGCCATTCAGTATCTCCTTCCAATTTAATAAGCAATTGTTGATGAGCACTCTTGCATTATGTTATGGCCAAATGTGGATCCACCTAATAAATGTGTCCTCTATCTATATTTAATTAAGTTTAAGACTGTAAGACTGTGAAGTACCTCATCATTCTGAGACTTATAGAAGCAGCTACTTCATTGTCCTTCACAGTCTTCAAACTGGATAGCTACATTGAACCAGTTCAGCCTGCCATCTTAAGCTTTTTTTCTGTGTCAACATGCTACCTTGAAGCAAATTGCTCCAGGAATTTATGAAGTTTCTGCCAAAAAAAAGTGCTATTTCTTATAGGTGTATTAATTTACTAAACTCATTTTATCAATACATAATACAAGTTGTAATTCTGCCCCAGATGGAAATGTTTCCCATTATTCTGCTTCTTTCTCTTCCTCTCAGTTTCATCATGATGGTATCTTGGCTCAATCTGTCTTCCATTTTTTCTGTAGTGAGGGTTGTTTTAAAAATAGCCTTTAATGTTGGAGGTGCATAATTTACTACTTTCTTCCCTCCTCTCACTTGTTTCTTTCTCTGCCCTGTGATTTTCATCTCTGGTGGATGAAAGAAAATGCCTCCAAAACTTTGAATATTTAACATGGGGGGAGGGGAAGAGCTATTAACCATTGGGGAGCACCTTTATCTCCCACCTGATTTATGTTTTGCAAAAAAAAGGCAAGAAAACCCACTGCACTTCTTCAAAATCTCTTAAATCGATAATTTACAGATTATTTCTTCCTTCTACCCCTAAATTGCACTCTGGAATGTTTTGTTCAGAAGACTGCTGTGTGCATAATATTCTTTGATTAATGCCAGGAGACAACCCTGGCTGTTTTCATCCACCTAAATTATGACTAGGAGGATAAGTGAGCCAGCAGCCTTCTGCAAATGGGATCCGAGATGGTTGACTGGAGAAGGAGACAAAATTGTATCCAAAGAATGATGAGGATGCTAATGTAGGAGATGAAATGGAACAGCTCTCTGTGGGGCTGGGCCACCAAACAAAATGTCCAAGAACAGGAATCCTGAGGGAGTAATGTTAGAGTTTATTCCAAATGAGTGTTGTTTTTTTTAAACAGTGTATATTATTTCAGTTAATTGGGGTTATTGTGAATGGGCTTGAATGACTAAATCTTGGCTTAAACAATGCTTTGACTATTCAGTTGTTGGTGAGGTATCAGAATAAAAAGAGTCTTTTTGGCACACTGGTTTACTCTGCCTGCAGACGGAAACCATTCAAAGCCCCAAAGCCTAACAACCATTCCATGCAAACACATATCCCATCACCATAAATCCCTGTGCTAGTCCTGAGCAATGGACTGCAGTCAATTTACTTCAGCCTCCTAGCCCTCTGTGAAAAGGTTAATGTAAAACCTGTAGAACAGCTTCTTTCCCCCTGGCGCTGCTGGAATCCATGAGATTAGACACAGTTGGAATTCTTGTGGCTCCAGAAGGGGGGGGGAGAGACTATATGATTCAGTGCTGATGGAATCACCCTTGATCCGTCTGTCTGGGATATAATCCTCGCTTCGGTAATTAAAATAATAATAATAATAATCAGTATTACAAGGAAAATGGTGTACAGTAAAATGTAATCAATTCTGTAGAAGCTTAACCATCTGTTAAAGGTTAAATCCTCGAAGAGTATAATGTCAGGGTATGGCGAATTTGTCCTTTGATGCATTGGGCTCTCTAATCTAGCCTAATGTTGAGACTGAAGTAAACATGTAGAAGGGGAGGAATTCCCACAGTCCCCAAGCAAAATGAATGTTGTCTTCAGTCTGGGTAAAAGTTATATCCTTAGGGGTTCTCATAGATCCTTATGATGTTTGAATTCCCCTGAAACCTTTACCAAACCACAATTTCTATCTACTTGTAAAGAATAAGCCATTGCAATTGAAGGATTATTGCTGCTACTATGGTTCATATGCATGGCCTTGAGGCATAAATCCTCATGGATCTTATGGTTTTTAAATGAGACCTCCTTGAAACCAACTTCAAATCACAAATTGCATTTCTCTACATTGAATGTGACATGACTATTATGCATCTGATAATTGGTAGTGCTGCTGTAGCTCCCAAACCTGGATCTGAGTGTTCAAGAGTTTACTTAATATCTACTTGAAGCCATCATTAAAACCTATAGCACATTCATCTACACAAATGAACCACTACAGTAATGTATCTTGTTATTTCTGACAATTATCGCAGTGCAAAAGTTCCAAGGCATGAGAAAGAGGGAGTTTTGTGTGTTCAGGCATGGCTGACTTTTCAAACAAAACATCCACAAGACTTTGTGCAGCATAGATACTAAAAGCAGAGGAAACAAAATGGAATCTTTGAGGGACCAGTTCCAACGATAATGCTTTGTGAATTAAAACAACATCCCTCAGTAAGGGTCTGAAACTTATCCTTCAAATAAGTCTGGAGCCATTCCATTACACAACTCATATCCTAATACAGAGAAATGGTTTGCAGAGGATATGGTGTTGGAAGATAGAATAGACATTGGGAGATTAAGGAAAATCATGGTTGAATCATTATGGAAACAGGTTCTAACTATGATTTGATTGCACTTTCAACTGGAAACCCATAAAGATCTATTTCTTGAATCCCTGTAGTCATTATATCTATAATTGGTTTTTTTTTTCAGATGGGCCCCAATAAAATCATGAGAATCCATGAGCATACAGGCTCCCGGTCTTTCTGTTTATTTAATTTGTTTGTTGCCTGACTTCCAAAGACTAGGCAACTTGAAAATAAAAATACTGAAGAAGAAAACTTACATAATTGTGACAGGGGGACCCTCCTCCTAACCAAAGTCCTGGAAGAAAAGCCAATTCTTCAAGCTCCTTCAAAACACCAGCAGAGGGGTCATCTAGCTCTTCAAGGAACCTCATTCCAGAAGATAGGTGCTGCTACAGAGAAGACATGCTTCCAAGGACCCAATAGATAGCATTGTTTAAACAAAGGAACCTATCGGTAGAGTGCACCAACCCTTCTAGATTGAATCAATTATGCAGATACTATGAGAAAGGTTAATGTTTTATGGTATGAATAGTGCCATAAATAATTGGATATATAATTATTATGATTCAATCTGTGCATATCTATTCTTTGTCAGTAATTTCAGCAAGGTCAGAGATAAAAACCATGAGGAATTTTGATAATCCACATTTAGATTCTTACTTTTCCTTTATTGTGGCTCCAATGAATTTAATAGTATTCTACATGAAAGATTAGCAATTTTTCAGGTGGACCCCATGTAAGAATCATAAACAACTATGTGGGGATCCAAGCTGGTTTCTCCTTGTCAGCATCAAGAAATACATCCACTGCCTATTTTTTCCACTGGAAAGTTGGGTCTTTGTGGTATAAGAATAAAAACAGTCTCCCTATGACTGTATTCACAGGACATGCTTAATCAGATCACGTAAAGGTTAAGCAGATGCATTCACACGTTACTTTGATCTTTGGATCCTGCTGCCTTGCACGAACACAGCCTGATCAGTTAGCTTGTGAATCCAACAGGCTTAATTTGATTCCTGAATGCGTACAATACAATCTTTCACCCTCATTCTCACTCTCCTTACCAAATTGGGTTAAGCCTGTTGCGCGAAGATGTCGTTCTCTCCCTCCCCACCCCACCACCCCAGTCTTGCTCTCCTTACTTCTTCGCCATATCTTCCTCTGCCTACCGAGGGGTTAATCATTCTGCCACTCGTCGTCGCAGCCGTTGGGGCTCTGGCTCGACGACGCTGTCCACCAATGCGGTGCTGAAATAGTAAGCGGGTCCTCCTTTGCTGGCTCGCTCTGCCAACCGAAAGTAGTTGGAAGTCTAAGTCAATCGATGATGAAGACGCGCAAGGGAAGGAGCGGAGGCTGCAGCTGAGGCGGAGCCAGAGCCAGTGCTCTGTCGCGTCCCTTCTGAGCCCGCCGATGTCTCTTCTCGATCGAGGCAGCGGGACTTCCCGCTGGGACTGGGAATATTGTACGGGGAAACTAGAGCTCTCCCAGAGCTTGTCGAGCTGCGCTCCGAGTTGGAGAAGACTCGAGGTGTTGCTCCTGCTAAGTTCTTGCTTGGCTTTGGCTCCGGCTCCGGCTCCAGCAGCTGGCCAACTACGCTACTCGGTACCCGAAGAACTGGACCACGGAGCCTTTGTGGCCAACATCGCGGAAGACCTAGGTCTGGATGTATCCGAATTATCAGCCAGGCGGTTTCGTATTGCGTCCCGGGCGGGGAGTAAGCAGCACCTGGAGGTGAATCTGGAAAATGGGATCCTCTTTGTTAACGAGAAAATAGATCGGGAAGAGGTGTGCGAGGGCAGCAAGGCCTGCCTCCTGCACCTGCAGCTGGTCATCGAGAGCCCTCTTGAGCTCTATCGCATCGAAGTGGAGGTGCTAGACATCAACGACAATGCACCCCGCTTCCCCTGGCAAGAATATGTGCTGGAAGTGACAGAATCAGCACTACCTGGGGCCCGCTTTCCCCTGGAGAGTGCACAGGATCCCGACGTGGGCACAAACTCCCTGCGTACTTACAGACTCAGCCCTAATGGTTATTTCTCGCTGGAGGTGCAGACTCGCAGTGACGGCAGCAAGTTTGCAGAGCTGGTGCTGGAGAGGAGTCTGGACCGAGAGCAACAGCGTAGCCACCGGGTCCTGCTCACGGCTTTGGATGGTGGTATCCCCGAGCGCTCGGGCACAGCTAGAGTTGTGATCATGGTGTTGGATGCCAACGACAATGTGCCAGTCTTTGATCAGTCCACTTACAGTGTAAGCCTGCCGGAGGATGCACCCAAGGGGACTCTGGCTATCAAGCTCAACGCTACTGACTTGGATGAGGGAACCAATGGCGAAATTGAGTATTCATTCAGTGGGCACGCTCCACTAGGTGTGCGTGAGCTTTTCAGCGTGGAGCCCCACACTGGGCAGGTGCGCCTGAAGGGCCAATTGGACTATGAGCGAGCTGACCTCCATGAGCTATATGTGCAGGCCAAGGACCGGGGCCCCTCAGCAGTTGCTATTCACTGCCGGGTGTTGGTGCACCTCCTGGACGTTAATGATAACGCACCGGAGGTGACCCTCACCTCGGTCTCCACACCAGTTTTGGAGGACGCACCTCCCGGTACTGTCATAGCTGTAATCAGCGTGCTGGATAGAGATTCCGGAGATAACGGCAAGGTGAGCTGCGAAATCCCGACTGATATACCCTTTCAGCTTCAGTCGTCTTTCCACAACTATTATGCACTAGTAACTACTGCACCACTCGACCGTGAGACTGTGCCCGAATATAATGTCAGCATCACCGCCCACGATCTGGGGTTTCCAGCGCTGGCTACCAAGAAGACCCTGAGAGTCCAGGTGTCCGATATCAACGACAACGCGCCCCGCTTCCTGCAACCCTCCTACAGCGTCTACGTGACTGAGAACAACGCTCCTGGGGCGTCGATCTGCTCCGTCAGTGCGCTGGACCCGGACTGCCAGCAGAACGCTTACTTGTCCTACTCCATCGCGGACGGCCAGATCCAGGGCATGCCCGTGGCCACCTACGTGTCCATCAACTCGGACAGCGGTCACATGTATGCTCTGCGCTCCCTGGACTACGAGCAGATTCGCAACTTCCAGATCCAAGTCGTGGCTCAGGACGCCGGCTTCCCGCCTCTTAGCGGGAACGCCACGGTCCACGTCTTCGTGTTGGATCAAAACGACAACGCCCCCCTGGTCGTGGCTCCCGTGCCCCGCAATGGTTCCGTGGCTGTGGAGGTGGTGCCTCGCTCAGCGGAGCCCGGCTACTTGGTGGGTAAAGTCTCTGCGGTGGACGCCGATGCAGGACAGAACTCGCGGCTTTCCTACCGGATGGTCCAGGCCACCGACGCCAGCCTCTTCAGCGTGGCCCTCTACACGGGCGAAATCCGCACCGTCCGCGCCTTCCTGGCCAAAGACGCCCCAAAGCACCGTCTTCTCGTCCAGGTGCGGGACAACGGACAGCCCCCGCTCTCGGCCTCTGTGGCCCTGGTGCTCTCGGTGGTGGACAGCGTGCCGGAGGTGCTCTCGGACTTCCGCGAGCTTCCTCCGGGAGGCGAGACGGCTTCTTCCAGGCTTACTCTCTATCTGATCGCCTCTCTGGGCTCCGTCTCCTTCACCTTCCTGGTGGCCATCGTTATCCTCACGGTGGTCAAGTGCCCCAAAGAGCGGCTGACCTTCCCCGACTATGCCTGCTCGCAGCTGTCTTGTGGCGGGGAGGGCGGCGGCTCCGCTGCCTTCTGCTGCTGCGGCGGCGGTTGCGGCTCCTGCGAGCGCTCGGCCCCCGCCTCGGACCGCTTCAAGAACTCCGGCAGCGCCAAGGCCCCGGTCTCCTCGGGCGACTCCGGGGACGTCGGAGCCAGCGCAGGCCCTCCGGCCTATTGCTATAAGGTCTGCCTGAGCCCCGAGTCGGCCAAGAGCGACTTCATGTTCCTGAAAGCTTGCAGTCCCGCCCCTCTGAGGAACAACGAAGCGGGCCCTCAGAACTTGCCGCCGGGTCCCGGCCCGAAAACCCGAGGGGCCAATAACTCTCAGCAGCCCGCCGACCAGGTAGCTTCCTGGGCGCCCCGATGGGGTGGGGGAGCCCTCTCCGGGAGGTAGTCTGCTAGGAAGGCAAACGGTGCCCGGAACCTGGAATACAGTAAAGTGACTTTCCAGAGGGGGAGACGCTTTCAGTCTCGCCCAACTTTTTGAAAGATTTGCAGCCCGGCCCTTTCCCCCGAAAGAGCCACCGGGCTTCGCCAGAACTCTGGCTCATTACGTAATTATTTGCCGAAACTTAGATAGATGAGATGTGGGCCAAGAGTTAGGAAAGGCCCCTGGAGCGCCGCTTCGGTCGATCTCAGCAGGCCCCCGGGTTTAGGCAATCTCGCTCCCAAACTGGGGCGTTTCCCTTCCCAGGCCGCCGCTCGGTTTGCCTCTCTTGCACCCGGGCGCGATGGGACTCGGCGGTTCGTAAGATCGGTGCCTAGGTCTCCGCGGGAGGGGGGCAGTAGTGGGGCACTTCATTCCTTTCAACTGGGAGAAGGAAGCCCAGCGGACTCGGTTGAGCTAAAGCCTCAGGCTCCGCCACTTTTGCTGAGAGTCAATTGCCCGGCTTGCATTTGCAGTGGGATCCTGCATGTCAATCGCAGAGTTGAGAAGGACCGAGCAGAGCCTTTTCTTCGCTGCTAACTGAAGGATCTAGTCGGAACCGAGTCCCCTCAGCAAGGGTCTCTGGACAAGCCAAGGACCATTGCTGAGAGAAGAGTCCTGCTGAGCTCAGGAGACTTTCCCAGACCCTGGAGTCCTTCCATGTGCCCCTCCTCATTTCCAGAGGACGGGCACCTGTTCTTTCCACTTAGGCGGCTCAGCTTGACTGGTGCTTTCTCTGTGTATCCCATCCATTGTTGGGTCCCCATCCCTATCCTGTTTCTGGCCTCATGTGAGATTAATGCCACATTGCTTTGTGCCAAAAAAGGGAGAGGATGCTTTGTGAGGGCAACAAACTCCTGGCCTTGCCAAAGAGCTGAATAAGATGAAAAAGGGGTCTAGGTTGCTGGGGGTGAGGAGGAAAAATCACCACCATTTGCTAAATCTATATTTCAATGAAGCACTGTCTTTGATAATAAAGCAGGATGGCTGAAGGTGCAAAGCAGCACATGGATAAAAAACTTGCATGCGGTTTCGCAGCTCTTTGAAAAATGCCCTCACCATTCTCTAGACAGGGTTTCTTTGTCCATTTTCATTTTCCTTGTTGGATATCCTTGTCTAATATGGTAATGTTCTTGTCAGCTCAAAACTCCCTCTAGTGACTTGATGTCTTGAGCTGATTTCCACCCCTCTTGCCTCAGGCTGATAGAGCAGACAGCGGCAAGGCCACATAATCCCCCTTAGCCAAGGGAGTTGAGGCAGTGAGAGAAAGGAGGGAGAGACTGGGGGGGGGAGAGGGGGAGGGAGGGAGAGAGAGAGAGAGGGGGGGAAATGAAACAGGTTAAGTTGTACATCTAGGGCACTGAGGCTTGGAGGCATTTATTCCTCTTAAGGCTAACTTCTTAAGAAGGAGGAAGGTGGATCTTTGCACACAATGAGATTTTGAATGAAAACAACCTCCAGCTTCTTTCTCATGTTTTCCTCTGTTCTTGTCTTTCTGAAAGAATGGTGCAGCTCCCTGTTAGCTCTTAGAAAACCTCAGAGTATAAACCACCTTGAAATGACTGAAGTGGGGCTACCCTTTACCCTTTCATTTGTACAGGAAGAATTTGGTAGCTTTAAATTGCCCTTTGCTTTACTGCTGGGATCTTCTGGGCCACAAGGGAATAAGGGAGCTCTCTGTAAGTCCATAGGAAAAAAAGGGGGGGGAATGAAAATCAATGCAAACTGAAACTGGACAAGAGCTGCAAAATAAGCATGGAAAACATTTGGAATGGAAATAGAATGTAAGATGAATTACATAAGTCTTCTATATTTTGTAAAAGGTTAATTGGTGGATCTTGTGATAGAAAGGCAGAAGTGACACTGTTCCCACAGATCTTCCCCCAGTAGAAAGACAGGCTTTGGAAAAGAATGGAATGAGCCCCCTGCCTGTTCCAGAAATGGTCTGGAATAGTATAAAGGCTTTTTGGAATAAGACAGGTACAGCACTGGAATAAGAGTTCCAGGCAGTTGAAGGGCTGATGAAGAATTATAAAGTCACCTCTGAAAATACAAGGACAGGCATTATGGGCTGAGTTGTGGCCGACATGACCAAGTCAGAAAATTATTGAGGTTATCTATCCATGCTGATTCTTCAAACACCCGATAAGGTACTTAAGATTATTAAGTTATTTTATTTTTTGTTGCACAATAAATGTGATTGGGTAGTGGAGTAAACATTACCCATTATCTCTGCAGAGAAAAGTAAGCAAACATTCAAAATCCAATGCCTTCAGTGCTACCATGTTTCCCTGAAAATAAGACCCACCCAGAAAATCAGTCTAACCTGATTTTTTAGCATGCTCCTAATATAAGCCCTACCCCAAAAATAAGCCTGGGGGTAGGTGGGCGTGGCCAGTACAGAAATTGCTGAGGACAACGGTGTCCAACCACAGCCCACACAGTGCAGGTAAGTCCAAGCACGGAGGCAGGGGAGAGGCAGGCGATCCAGATGCACTGTGCAGCCGCCTGGCTCATGGGATGCTTGTGGGAGGCTCGTGTGGCGCCACCAGTAGGAGGCAGAAGAAGAGGCATGGGAGAGGCAGGCGATCCAGATGCACTCCACAGCTGCCTGGCTTGCAGGAGGCTCACGTGGCAACATTGGCAGCAGATGGAGGCAGAAGCATGGGGGGACACATGAGATCCCAATGTGTCACCCTCTCCCTCCCATCATCTCTCAGCTTGCCCGCAGCTTGCCCACAGCCGCAGCTAGGGCAGGCGGCTGTGCGGCGCATTGGGATTCCCTGCCTCTCTCCATGCCTCTGCCTGCTGCTGGTGCCGCCATATGAGCCTCCTGTGAGCCAGGCGGCCACATAGCGCGTCTGGATCATCTGCCTCCCCCCAGCCTCTGCCTCCGCACTCAGACTTACCTGCGCTGTTCCAAGAGGGTGGCAGGCTGCGGCTGCTGCAGGACACCATTGGCCCACCATTGGCACTCACTGACTCTTGTGTGCATGTTTGGGGGTGGGGCGCCCGGCCAGACTGATCACCCTAATATCATGTTTCCCCAAAAATAAGCCCTAATGCGTCTTTTGGAGGGGAAAAAAAAAGACCAAGTCTTATTTTTGGGGAAACATGGTAGTTCAGTATTCTTTGTAATCAGTTTGCAAATCTTTTAACCATTTTCTGTGATGGCAATTAGACAGACATGTCAAACAATATTCAGCTATTTGTAATAATCACCTTAACTCTCAGTCACAACTTGGAGAAAATACTGCCTCGCTCAATAGCAATAGCAATAATAATAGCAATAGCACTTAGACTTATATACCGCTTCATAGTGCTTCACAGCCCTCTCTAAGTGGTTTACAGAGTCAGCCTATTGCCCCCAACAATCTGCGTCCTCATTTTACCCACCTTGGAAGGATGGAAGACTGATTTAACCTTGAGCCGGTGAGAACTGAACTATAATTGAATGTACAGTGAAGGAAAAAAGTATTTGATCCCCTGTTGATTTTGTACGTTTGCCCACTGACAAAGAAATGATCAGTCTATAATTTTAATGGTAGGTTTATTTTAACAGTGAGAGACAGTATAACAACAAAAAATCTAGAAAAATGCATTTCAAAAAAGTTATGGCCACAGTTCTGCTTTCCATTTTACACTAGGTGGCTGATCAGCTGGATGGAGGAAAGATGGGTCTTTGGGAACACTAATGGCTAGATGAAACTCATGGGCCCCTAGTCTCCAGATAGGGTGGTTATTTATATCTAGAACATTAAGTATATTTAATATTTTCACATTGTTGTTTTTTCCTGATTTTTTCACAAGACATCTTTGAGAGAAGCAAGTTAAGATTTCCCCTTTCTTAAGAATTTCAAGGAAACTTTAAAAGCCCCCTACTTTTAAAATCTTTGCTGCTAAGATAGTTTGACATTGCAAGTTATATAATAGTTACACATTTGATATTTTCCCCCCAACTGCCTTCAGTCTTGACTCCTAGTCACTGATGAGGATAGGTGCACTCAGTTTTCTTGGCAATATTTTTAAAAATAGTTTGTCCTTCCTTATTCCTAGGGTTGAGCAAGTGACTGTTCCAAAATCAGGAGCTTGGTAGCACCTTTTTGAACAAATAAAAGACATCCAATTTTCATGAGTTCATGAAAGGACTCCAGGATTGTTGCCACCATAGACTAACAGGGCTCTAATCCAAAGTGACTTAGTGGGCTTCCATGCTTAAGGAAAGATTAGAACTCCTGTTTCCCCATTCCTCGCCCTGCATCTTATTCATCAAAGCAACCTGGCTCTTAATATAATTAATTATATTAATTATTAATTACACTCAGAAGATTGTGGGGTTGCCCTTCTGGAACCAGTGCTCTTATTCCATTCCCAGCTATATCCTTTCTTTCTTACTTCTTCATTACAGCATAGAGAGATTTCACCCAGGACTCCACAATTTCCGCCTCTTCCCTGCCTGCCTTGTTCACTCAAGAATCGGTCGTTTAACATTTGAAATAGAGCAGAAGAAACATTATCATCCATCTCATCTCATGTTTATTTTTTTTTTCCCTCCGTCCCATTTCCCTTCAGAACCCTTCCCAAGCTTTATTGCATGCTTCCCGTGGGCCTCTGGAGAGCGCTCCTTGTTTCCATGGCGCACACTTTTCCTGCCTCCTGTCAGATACCTGGAAACCAGAGCAAGAGCAGGCGGCTGGGGAGCCGATCCCCGGCGGCCACCGCCCCCTCGGCCGAAAGAAGGCGAGGATGCTGCCGAGTTCCCCAGAACTAGCTGTCCCCGCAAGAGAAAGGCACCCCTTTAACCTCCTTTCAGGCGACGAAAGTGGCCTTTGCAAGAACCGTTCCCGCCCCCCCCGCCCCCCGAATCCCTGTCGAGGAAGAGCTTTGGCGCCTCTTGGCAAAGGCCTCCCCCTCGACAAGCTGGCTCTCTGTCGGGCGCCGAGCGAACGAGCGAGTCCCGCCCCCACCTTCCCGCTCCCTGCGATAACGAGGCCAATTAAGGCGAAAGCGTAAAACTAGGGCAATGATTTCGGGCGTTGAAATGCAGTCAAAGCAAGCGGTGCCTCTTTCAGCGAGTCTGAGAGATGCCACTACGTTTCAACCATCTCCGCGAAACACGAGGGTGCCTCTTTGCAAAGAGCGCCCCCTTTCTCCCATCAGGATGTTATTCGCCCTCAAATTAAAGAGGGCTGGACGATTCTTTGAACCCCGTATTCTTGCATAGGGATCGGGCATCTGTCGAAGCAGCTGTTCGATTTACTCCATTTTTTTGTCTTCTAACAACCGTAGCTTTTCCTGGGCTGCTTTCTTCATGCCTGTTCAGAGTCTGAAGAGAACTAGATATAGTACAGTATGTGAATGAATCGCGTCACAAGTTCAGTAAGGTATCAGTATCAGCTTAGATATTGGCACTTTTCAGAGAAGATAGCTCGCACCTTCCGATAAAAGAGCCAGCATGTGCAGATTCAGGAAGTTTAAAAGTAACAATGACACCTCTTTGGAAAGCTTTCCAACTACAGTATTGTGCTTCATATTTTTTCATTACTGAAAGAAATGTAATAATTAGAAAGAAGAGAAAAAACAGAATGCAGGAAGTTGCATTCTGTATATGCAGTATATGCAGCCCATATAGCAGTGCTATTCCTTTCTGGCAACACCCCCCCCCCCCCGCCTGCTTCTGATACTTTCAAAGGCTAACACATTTATTGTAGCAAAAACTTTTGTGAACTGCAGTTGACTTTACTGGATGTATAATGGAAAAATCAAAATATTGACTCATAAACTACTTGATATGTGTTGGCTAAATATTAATGCTCAGAGTATGGAAAATGAACACAATTATCTTAATTCTTAGTATAGGAAGACAAATATATTTCTGCAGTTATTACTGAGGCCTGATTCCTGAGTCCAGACTATAGCATCTGAAGAATAATAACCTAGTTCAAAAGAATAGAAACAGGAGGAATGGAGACAAATATCAAAACTATCCTCACTTGCTTCAAAAGCTAACTTAATGAATTCCGTGATACTGTAGAAATTATCTGGATTAAAATAAGGGGAGGGCTGACCAAAACAATTGTTCTTGGTATCTACTATTGCTGGTCCAACCAAGCAGAAAGTGTGTGGAATACTTGCCAAGTGAGGTACAAGTAGTAAAAACAGAGGACTTTTATTATCCTTACTTCAGTGGGGGGGGGGGAATATCAAGAGTGGCCTTTTCAGAAAATTTCTGAACTATGCAGCTTTTTTGTTCAGCTACTAGAGTTAAAAGGGGGACATCTGGACTACAACAGTGAGTTTACCCACCTTCTCCATTAAAAAGTGAATGTTTTTACTATTTGATTACATTTTTGTGCTTTAATATTATTTTTATTGTTCACTGAAATGCATGGAAAGTATAAAGGAATATTTTTTAATGAAAAAGTAAATTCATAAATAAGTTGCCAATATGTTTTATATTGATGAGAGCAATTGGTGTAGTGGTTAATGAACCAGGCTAGAAACTGGGGAACCAGGAGTTCTAGTCCTGCCTAAGGCATGAAGATAGCTGCATGACCTGGGGCCAGTCATTTTTTCTCATCCCTAGAAAGGAGGCAATGGCAAATCATGACTGAAAAACCTTGCCAAGAAAACTGCAAGGACTAGTCCAGGAAGTCTCCAGGAATCAATACTGACTCAAAGGTGTACAAAAATGTCTTTTACATAAAAAACTAGGAACAATACGAAAATAATAAAGGATATAAATAGAAAGTGGAAAGAGGGACACATAATAAAGAAAAGAAGGCATAGTTAGCCTGATTTGTAGAGAAATAGGATAACAGAAACTCAGTATGAACTAAGGTTCAGAAAGGATGCTAAGAAGAATTTTTCAGAATCCTAGGAAAATAAAAAGTGTTCTGTGCAAGTAATAAAAACCTAAAAGATAACAGCAAAGGTAGAATAAATTGTATATTCCATTATTTACAATAAAGCCCAGGACAGAAAATTAATAATTAACAATACATTATATAGCTGAATATTGGTTTTTATGGAAGCTTCATGCCTGACTACTTAAAATCTAGAAAGCCTTGCAGTCACCATAGCCTAGTTTCAAAAACTTATTGAAGAAATTCATGTTAAGTTAATCCTTCTAGAAGTGTAAAATGTGGTATGGATTTTCCTCAAGGACTAGCTTTCAAACAGAGATGACAGGCCATCTAACTGTGATAATGAGGCACAAAGCCCCAGAATTCCCATCTGATAGAAACCTGCTTTATGCCACTGTTGCATAGTAACTGACAATTCAAGGACAGTTCATGTCCTGACATTTCAGGAAAAGTTCTCTAATTTTCCTTCTAGCTTCTTCCTCAGGCCATTCACCATCCTAGTCAATAATTTTCTTCAATTCTGACATTTGAGGGAAAATGACTGGGTAAGAAGAATGAATGGGCGGAGGAAGAAGCAAGAAGAAAAATTGGGGAATCTGTCTTGAAATACTTCTAGCTGTTTGTGAAAACAGAAAAAATTGTTCATATTTGCTAGAGCAGGGCTTTTCAACCTTTTCACCCATTGTACCACTTTTAGGATATGGCAACATCCGAATACCACCAATCACCTAGCAAGGTGTCAAAAACTTGATGACCAAAAAAAAAAAAAGGAAAAAGTGATAAAGTACAGGTAGTCCTCGACTTACAACAGTTCACTTAGTGACTGTTCGAAGTTACAATGGCACTGAAAAAGTGCCCCCAAGTTACAGCCGAGCAAGACACCTGCCTGCCCCCCCCCGGCCACGCTCTTCCTCCCGTCCGAGGTTTTCATTGTTGTGAGCATTTCTGTTGAGGATTGGCAGCGGGGGTGGGGTGGGGGGTCTTTTGGTTTTTATTCCCCCCCCCCCCGTCTGCTGGGTGGTTGCAGCAGGTTTTGATCACTTCATATGACCCTGGGACACTGTGACCGTCATAAATATGAATCACTTGCCAAGCATCTGAATGTAAATCACAAGACCCTGAAGATGCTGCAACATTCCAGCTGATCGGTGCTTCTTCAGGGCTCAGCAGAAGCACCAGGATCAGCGCCGAGCTCCAGCTGGAGCCTGGTGCTGATCCTGGTGCTTCCGCTGAGCCCTGACAGCCCTGCAGTTCCAGCCATCTCTTGCTCAGGCTTGTGCGGTACTGCCACCGGTTCAGCTCATTCCCCTTCCCCACTACCACTTTTCTAGGATGGTCGCGTACCACCTGCCAGGTGCCAATGTACCATAGGTGGTACCTGTACCACTGGTTGAAAAGCCTTGTGCTAGAGGTTCTTCACCTAACTTGTTCAATCTTATACAGTAGTCCAAATGAAACATTATTTGATTTCTCCAAAAACTGCAGCCAGTTTATTCAAAATTTCAGGAAAATTACTTAGCTCTGATATCTGTCTTTTTCAAAATCTATGCTTGCAGCTTCTTCAGAAAGCTCAACTTCCTAATATCGGATTCCATATGGCTCCTACCATTTAGAATAAGTAGTTGCATTTCAAAAGCAGTGTCCTCTAACACTGCCAATAATTCCTGTTGGTACCATTATTCTGTTGATCAAGCCCCCAATTTTGCAAACAAAATTCAACAGTTATGCTGTAAGCAATTCCTGAAATATTGTCTAGACCAGATATGTCAAACCCGCGACGTCATGTGACATATCAGAACTTTTCCCCCATTGCCGGCAATGGAGTGGGCGCAGTTTCGTCGTGACACGATCGGCCCGTGGGCCAGCAGTTTGACACTCCTGGTCTAGACCAATTCCAAATTTCATAATTACCTTCTCCATGACGAAACTCTTGTATTTTTGGAAAAAGATGAGTTAAGGTACTTGAACATTAAATTTAGAAAAATGTTGATAGGAATTACATATGTGAATGTGTGTGTGTGTGTGTTATGTAATTATACATCTAACTCTTGATTTTGTATTATGTGTAGAAAGAAAAGAATTTGAGCGTGAACCAACTTTTGTCCCCGTCTAAATCTAAATCTGACCCAGGATGAAAATAAAACAGAAATTAAGCAAAATTCTTATTGCATTTCTTTTGTATATATAAATATTTTTATTTATTTTGTTGCTTTCATATTAACATGTCCTCAGACTCTAGGTGGAATACACAGAGGCTTCTCCAATTTAATTAACAACACTGTAAGTGAATGTCCTCCATAGCCTACCTATTATGCTGTACTGATACTCTTTCAATGATTAATGAAAGAAAAAAAAATGAGCCATGAAACACTTGTCTTTGAATGGAGGTTTTCAGGAATTAAGCCACGTTGTGATGAGCCTGGCCAGGCTGGCTAGACTTGATAAGAAATGGGAATTCAATACCATTTGGAATATTGTCCCTGCAGCTTTCCAGGACAGGTGACAGAGAAATCCCTCCAGAATCCTGAGAATTTGGTACTGACTGCTTTGAGAAAGGGTTTTAAATTTCTTGCCAGGGAGAGGAGATTTGTAGCAAGTCCTAGCTTTTGGTAAGTATTGTATTTATACTGTTTCAGTCAAGTAATTCCACATCAACTAAAGCATCCTATGGGAGAGCTTGAAAACCCCTTCTTGTCTCTTAATATTTCTTGTTTGTTGTCCTGCTATAGGCCATTATTAGTGGTTATAAAAGCAAAGCTCAAAAAGGTTACCAGAACAAATGCATGTGGTCAAGCTGTCCTGAGGATGTGTATTTAATTCAAAACTTTTTTTTTTAAATTTGTAGGTAAAACAGGCCAATGCAGACTGGCTACCAGCAAAACAACCAATACTGAAGAGGTATTATAGGATTGCCTTATTATCTTTAGGAAAATTGTTGCTAAATATTTTATGAGTGCTTATCTTATGGCTGGATCTTTTTTATTTCTTATGTTGTAGTTCACAGAGCCTAGAAGATGTAGGAAAAGTTTGGAAAGGAGTTCAGAAAGACCATGATAGATTGTGCACTTTGGTCACTCCAATGTCTGGTGAGTTTTGGACTATAGAACCCTAAAATTCAATGATTTCTGTAATTTTTGAGATAATGAAAACCTCCCTCTGATGTTCACCTCCTGTCTTACTTCGGCATCTTTGGCTTTTTGGGTTTTGGTTATTATTTCTCAGCCAGACCTGCCTATCAGGGTTGTAAGAATAAGGATAAAACTGACGATGAGAAGCAAGCAAACAAATGTATAGCTGATATGAAATAAATAAGGTCTCCTTCTAGTTAAGCTGAGTTTCAGTGACAAGTCTATGTAGTTTCCTTGACAACAGCACAAAAGGGTTTTGCCATGATTTCTTCTGGGATGGTTTTTCTTTGTTAAAAAAATGTATTTTATTGATGTTTATTATAACATAAAATATAATGAAAATAAAGATTAAGAAAAAAGGGGAATGCAGGATTTTTTTTAAAAAAAAAAGGAAAAGAAAAACGGCGTAAAAACTCATAGTTACAATCTCAACTGTTTACATTACTTACAATTATTACAAGCCAATTTTACAACTGCACAATTATTAAATCTTCAGACTAAATTCTAAATTTAATTTCTTTCTATTTCATAGAAATCAGAAGCAATACCCCAGTATAAACTTTTTAAACTTCCTTTTAACATACATACTTTCATTTTTAATAATATTTTGCAATCTTTAGGAATTATTCAAGGATTATATATATAAAAAAAACAGGAAAATAAAAATCCATTTTCAAACCATTTTATAAGCCCAAAAATGCATTGGAACTTTCTTTTAATTACATATGTCAAACCAATAAAAAATCTATCCTAACTCCCTCCAGCTTTTTTTTTTTTTTAAACTCTCAATCTAGTTTCTAGCCCTGATATCTTTCCTGGCAGTTTCCCACTCAATTATTCAGGGTCACCTACGGAGTGCCAATTGTATGTGTTTCTCTGTGTGCGTTTGTCTATGTGCGTCTGGGTGTCCATGTCTGTGTCCATATTCATATTCATATTCATATTTCATTCATTCCAGGACTGGGTTTCAACTTCAGAGGAACCCCAAATCTGAGGCAAATTGAGGCATTGTAGGAAAGATTTTTACTCACCCCAAGTAGGCAATTTGCACTAACTGCTTTTCACAGTTCAAAATCTCTGCAAACCCTATTATTTCATTGTCATATTTCTTTCACTTTTTTGTCAAAGCACTTTTTATTTCTTTTATTTCTTTTTGACAATGTATATGTTTCCATTACTATTATTTTTGTGTTTTGCTCCTTACCCCCTCTTATTTATCATTAATTAAAAAGCAATAAAATAAATTTAAAAAAAGAAAGAAAAAGAAATCTTCTGGTATTTGCTTGGGTGTTCAGTGATTGACAGGTTTCTCCCTACTTTTGAATGATCTTTGCAATCAGATCCTCATTGATACCTTTTGCATGAATTGCAAGATAATAGGGCAGGATATCTCAGGTGCTGATTGGAAAGTGGAATAGGCTGATTAGGGACAGAAGGCCAAGAATAGGTCTTAGTGAAATTTGGTAGAACAAAGGATTGTTATGAGTTTGTGGACTGCCATAAAATTATTGTCTTTTATAGCCAAATTGTCTTTTATAGCCAAAAGACAAATTACTGATTGAAATACCTATTATGGCCAAAAGTTGAGGTCCAGTCTTGGAGGCACTGTCCTGGCTGTGGCTAAGACACCATCAAAATATATACTGCTCACAAAAATAAAGGGAACATTTTACCATGGAACTGAAGGGGTTTGTGTTCCCTTTATTTTTGTGAGCAGTATATATTTGGGTGAGGAAAGAATATTAGCTTTCCTTCCTCCTGTAGCAAACAGCTGCCTTGTCCTTCTAGAGATCTGGTGCAGACTCTGCAAGTGATAGAGCACAGATGGTTTTGTGATTTCAAAATTCAGGGATCTTTTAGGTATATTCTGATTTAGAATGATTGTAGAAGGAGAGCTTGCTGCATGGCAGTGGTTGAGCACCAATTTTTTTCTATGTTAAGTTATAGGAGAAAGACAGACAATCAATGACAGAAGTAAGTAAGTAAATAAATGTATGGTAATCTTCCTGCCAGTAAAATTGAAGCTCCCATTTTCCTGAATCACTTTCTGATATGATATGTTGAACTTCTTGGGATGAATCATTCTAATAAATTGATCTATTGCTGGAGTATTGGGTTTTGCCCATGGAGTGGATTGGGAGGCCTACTCTCTGTGTTTACCCATATATCATATATGTATAGGGAAATATAATTTTACACATACAGGTAATCCTTGTTTTTTATTTAATATATAAAATACAAATACAAATAGAAATAGGAAGTTCAAGGAAGGAAAAGGAAAGGGGAAAAGAAGGTGTGAAGTACAAGGGAAAAAAGAAAAAAAGGCATTGACTTCTGACTCTTTTTAGCACAGTACAAGATAAAAACACTTCAGCCTCAACTTTTTGCTTTTACACATTAATATATATTTCTATAATGACAAATCTATTTAATTGAAATCAAAGTCAAAGTTTCATTTTTTTTTCAACACAAGCACAAAATCCAGAAGTCGTATGCAAATAAATAACATACTCAAATATATTCTCCACTTTGAATAGAATGATCAATTTAACCATGCCTCTTTTATCTTCCTTGCTGTGCAAACCTAATCATCTTTGTGACTTTTATTAACAAAGTTAACTATATTCTTTCAAATTCTTTGACCTTACCAGGAAAAATACATTTTTCCCCAACCTTTAAAAAAAAAGCTAAACTTTCTTTAAACACTTTTCTAGAATCAAAACTTTCTAATGCATCTTTTTCTTTATCTTCTTAACATATAGGTTTTAACTTCATTAATAAATTTAGCTCCCACCCTCCAAATTACCCTTATAGAATAATATTTTTGTTTTCTTTTATAAACATCCTTTTTAAAAGACAATTATTTTCTTTAAACTAATACATCATTTTCTTTAACTTTCTCTTGACACAGGTACTCTCAAATACATTTTCAATAACATTTTGCATAGTTTAAAAATTACTTAAACATTATATATATATAAAATTTACATTTTCAAATTTTGAATTAAGACTTTCAATTACAAATATCAAACAAAAAAAATCCATCCTAGATCCAGTTAACTCGTTAAGTTTAAGTCACTCCTTCCAGATCGTCTTCATGGAGTAAACTCTTCTTCTTTGGAAAGCTTATCCATAAGCCTTCCTTTTTATCATGGATTTCTCAACCTTATTAATATCCTTAAAGAAAAAGTCCCAAATTTGTGTTTTTAAAAGTTGCCAATTTTCTTGACACGTTTCTTTCACTTGTGTTGAGAGATTCATATTTAAACCATCATAATAAAAGTTAATGTCAGATTTGTATTCCAAATTTGCAATGAACTCCTCTGCATTTTCAGCTATTTGTGAAGTTGCCTCGGTAATTTGGTAACTTTCTGCCCATGTTTGCATCTCTAAAGTAATTTGAGAATTTTTTTTAAATCATCCTTGGAGCACAGCTGGTCAACAAGTTGGTGGATTTTATTTAGAGACCTTTCAAATATATCTAATAATTTGCTCCTCCATCTTAACTTGCTCTTTGATCAGGATCAGAAAATTTTAGCCACCCACAGCAAAGAAGACCAAGCTACAAATTACTACAGTAATAAACTAAAATCATAGCTTTCAGTCTTTATGTTTCTCCATCAGCTTTTTTTTTTTGCTCTTCCTTATTTTGGCCTGTCTTAGCAGCCTTCTTCCTTATTATTTAACACTAAAGAAATCCCTAAAACGGCACAGTCTTCAAAAAGGCATAGCAGGCTGTGACTAAAGAGAGCCTCTTTTAACTTGACTTAGAAAAGATTAATAGTCCTTGAAGGTGATTCAGAAATGAAAGGCACAACTTCCTGTTTGTTTGAAAGGTAAATTTTAAAACGGCGGCTTCTTCAACCATGAACAGATTACAGCCCCTCCCCCCAGCTTTTGGCAAGCAGATAGCTTTGAAGCCCAGCTCCAGAAGCTGCTTGCAGGCTTTCAGATGTGTTGGAGAGTCTTTCTTAGTCTCCCCCTGATCCGGGTGAGTCATAAAAACTGAAGGAATGCCAGTCCCTTCAGTTAGTAGCTGAAGAGCTACAGTCCAGGGAAAAACCCTCCAGGGATCCCTCTCTCTGTGTGTATTTAGTCGGCCATATTCACGGAAATTCTGCACACCTGGGTAATCCTTGAGTTACAACACACAATTTAAAAATGTTTGAAATTATGATAGACCCTCAAAAGCTATATATGACCCCATTTCAATGTTATGATGGCTGCAGCAGGCCTTTGGTCATTTGCCTTTATGACCCACCACAGGATCGCTGCAGCGCCCTCCTGCCTCTCTCTCCCCCAACCCACAGTGCTTGGGCCTCCTCCCCACATGGTCTTATGAAGTGTGCCGTAACTTGAGTTGCACAAGGAGGGCTGGCCATATATCCCCTGGCCAAGCAGCAGCAATTCAAATGCAGTTGCCATTTTGTCCCACTCCTTTGTGGGCGGGACAAAATGGTGGTCACCAGAGAAACTGCTTCATTTTGCTGCAAAGGGTTTTCACAGTGCTGCAGAAATTTCTCAATGCTGCAGAAAGCGCTGTGCAGACCTTGGTAAGTCAGCAAAATGAAGCAGTTTATCTTGGGGATATGCAGAGGAAACCCAAATGCAGCTGCCACAAAATGGTGGCCACCAGACCAACTGCTCCCTTTTGGGGTGCCTCCTGGACACATTTCACCTAAAGACTGCCACAACATGCGACTGCAGTGGGCAGGCTCCATTACAATTGTATCTTGAGGACTACCTGTATACAGACAGTCCTTGCTTAGTGACCAGAACTCTGACTGGCAAATCAGTTGATAAGTGCTACAGTTGCTAAGTGCAAAATCACATGGGCTTATGACCTTACAGTATTTCTCATTTGTTTGTTAAGTGGAGTGCTGCAGTCATGAAGTAAAACATCACATGACTGCAACTTAAAATTTTACTTCCATAATCTCTATTAACTCTTCTTGTCACAAACTGGTTGCAAAGAACATGAATGGCAATTACGTGGCCATGGGACACTGGGACGGTCATAAATGTGAGGATTGGCCAGAAAGCTTTTTTTTACACCATTGTAATTTCAAATTCAGTGGGTAAGTGAGGAATACCTATATTCCACCAAGTATAGGTGCTTTTTTTTGTCTTGGATACCTTACATTGAAACTGAAATATAATTTTGAAAAATGAAGCATTTACTTGGCATCTTCTGCAAAATGGGCAGTGTTTGATGTGTTGTGTTATCCAGAGGCTTCCCTCTATCATTAAAAAAATTGTTTTTCACAGAACATAAGAAGACATCTGGTCCCCCTAACAGCGTCCGGACCCCTCCATATGCACCCCTGTATTTACAACATATTTCTCCTCTGGATTATCAACACAATGTATATATTCCAGGAACCCCAACAACATCTGCCAATAAGGATGGCTCTGTATTTCTGGAGCAGGAGGCTAAGAACAGCTTCTCCACATTTGGAAAGAGGAAGAAAATGATCAATTATTCTGATAAACATGACAGCATGGTCATTAACAATCTGAAATAAAGTTTCTTTAGCAGGCCCGCAGACATTGCAAGCCATGCCTAAATATTTCCATGGTGCTGGAGATTTCTGACTTTAACGCTCTATGTGATTGTACATAATATAAGGGGCCAATCTACAAGCTACTTCCCCTGAAAAGATGGCAAAGAGTGAATAACTGTAATGTCAAGACATCAGGAATGACTTTAATTCATAATGAAGGCATGGATATGTCTCTTTAGACACAGGTGAATGCTAGCTCTTGGAACTGGAGAAGGAAAAAAAAGAAAGTAAAAAAGAGTGGACATAACATCCCTCCACCCACCCACCCACCCACCCACCACCCGTTTCATTTTAGAGTTCTGGTGGCTGCATTGTGTCGAAAATGCAACACAACTGGCAAGTTGAAAAAGAACACAGATGAATCATTTGTTTTACATTATGGAATATAATAAATGATTGGGGTGGAAGCAGGACAATTGTCTGAAATTCAAAGAGGTCATGGTATAGACCTTTCAACTTTTAGCAACCTTCCCCCATTTTGTAGATGAAGCAATTCTTTTTAGACTGTAAATGTTTCAGCACTGCCTTTCATTCTGTTGTGTTATCACATTTAGCAATATGGAAAATTATGTAAAGGTAAAACTACTTTTTGCCACATAGAATTTGTGAGGGTAGAGGTAATGCTTAGCAGAAATGCATTTATTTATTTCATATATGTCACTCACTGATAAAAATGTTTTCTCTTTATAACATACATTTGGATTTAAAACAAAACATTTCAATCAGCCTTTTCAGTAAAAATGGGCTTTTTAAAGAATTGAACTTTTAAACAAGAATTGTGATACCACATGCATATACAACAGGGGTGGAGCTTTCAGTGCAACCCCATGGTGTTGCTTTATCATTCTGGCAAAAGCAGCAAGCTCCTACAGAGCCCCATGCTAAATGCACACACTTCCAAGTTGAAGTCTAGAACAAAGAATCTTGCAACTAATAATACATGTTATGCTTTATTTTGAATCCATTATACACTTCTAATAAGCATTTTCAAATGAAATGAAGATGGCAAGGAGCCAGTACTGCAGCCCCTAAAGAGATATTGTGGGGAGAAAAACCCGTCTAGTGAGAATGAATGTTTTTGATATCCAATCAGACTCTGCTAAGCAAGTTAGGCTATCTCAGTGATGGCGAATCTTTTAGAAACTGAGCGCCCAAACTGCAACCCAAAACCCACTTAAGCATCGTTGAGTGCTGGGTGGGCGTGGCCCATTGGGTGGGCGTCGCTGCAGTGGTAATGGCAGACTGGGTGGGACTAAAAAGTTCAATCAATCAATTCCAACTTTGCAAGAACTTTTTTTTCCCCGCGAGAAGTTGAAATTGATTGATTGAACCTTTTTTTTTTTTGCACACAGCGGCGGAGGCCTAAAGCGAAAAGGTTTTATAAAACCCAGCTGAAGGCCTAGGACTGGGGCGATGGCGCGCGTGTCCACAGAAAGGGCTCTGAGTGCCGCCTCTGGCACCCGTGCCATAGGTTTGCCACCACTGGGCTATCTTCTGAATAGCAATTCTATAAGACTGTTACATTCTATTGAATGGATGTTATATTTTGGACCAATCTACAGCCAAATTGCTATCGCTTTCCTTCTCCCTTCAACTAATTTTACAGGGTTTTGAATACAAAGCCATCATTAAAAAAATCCCTTTGATTAAAGAACAATATCAGTATCATCTTAAAGGGTTGAAACATCTCTTTTTCTGCCATTGGTAAGTTGCATATTGCTTCACTTTCCATCTTAGTTGTGGTTTGAGTATCTGTAGTTTGGCACTTCAGCCTCACTTTTCTACAACAGCTTTAGCTTCCTGCATGGAAGTAAGAATGGAAAGAAGATAATTGAGCATTATGATATCTGGCTGAGCCTCTTACCATTATGGAATACATAATGATTTATTTTGAACCCATTCAATCTTTTATCCTTGGCATAAATAGCTCAAACTATCAAACAACAACTAGCCACAAAGGGGAGCTGAAAGGAGAATAAGAATTAATTCTATTCTAGAGTTCTAACATTGGGAATAAATTCTAGTCTATTGTTCTGGAGCTGGGCAAGACAAGTAGGAAAGTTTTGGGACACATTATATGCACTCACCACAATTGCAGCTACACCACAGTCTACTTGATGAAGACCAAAGAGAAATGAAATGGCTATAAAAATGGTTCTGTCAGATCACATGATCAGTATTTGCCTATATGCACAATTTTGCCCTGTGGACAAAATCAAAAGAAACCCATGAGTTCCCAATCTATTGAAAAACTTGATGTAGAATATATAATGGGAGAAAGGCTGATAGAATTCGAACTTAAGACAATAATAAATCTTCATTATTCTGCATTATCAATTTGTTCTTTTCATAGGCATTCCAGATTTAAATATTTGCAATTCTACCCTCATTTTTCACAATGTTGGCTTCAGCAACAAGTTCTTTGTAGAACAGGTCTATTGGACACATTTATTCAAGATAATTTTATGTGTGCACTTATGTGTATGCGTGTGAATATTTTTTTCCTTAAAAACAGTCTTTGACCTATTTGCATGGAAACAGTCTGCCAGAATCACAGAAAGAAAAATTGATTGCATTTGAATTATAGTTGACTGCTTTTTGAATAACAATACATGCAGTGCATGTTCGCTTTATAGTAATAAATTGTTCTTTAATAATCCCAAATGGAAAATTTGTTTGTTGTTGCTTTTGGGTCATGTTACTAGATAATAGAAGCAGCAATCAGTGAAAAATATTTACCGGGGTTGTGTGGGTAGAGGAATAGCTTGAAAATCTCTAAAGTGAAGTTCTAGCAGAGCTTTCTGCTGCAGTCTTTCAGAGTGTGGTTACTAGTTGAAATTACATTCTTAAATGCAAACAATATTAAACTACTTTATCTTGTGGTTTTAGGGAGGGAACCAGGCATTGTGCAAATTTTGTTAGGCAAGTTTATGGGAATATAATGCTTTATGAATGTTTTGGTGGCTTATCTTTCATTGTGGTTGAAGTTATCTCTGCATATTTAGGATGCTAAAAATTAAAAACACATTTATATCCATAACTGCAGGGCTTTGTAATCAAAGGAGAAAGTTTGCTTTGTTTGCATTTTTTCCACTGATCCAATGTAGCAAAAGTGCAAGAAAAACTGAGTTCTTACTGAAGCAGACTGGGTAGATTATATTATGAAATAAACTAGTCTCATAAGATATATTTAAGTATCAAACCCCAGAAGGTCTGGACAAGTAGTGATACCCTGTAGTTCTAAATATTTTTTTAAAATGATAGTGGGTTTTTACATACATGTTTTATAGTGTGAGGCCTGAAAGCAGGCTCTGAAATAGAGCAGGCTCTACAGTCTTCTTAAAAATTGAGTTCATGAATTCAAGTTTTAAACCTGCTCACAATCTAGTGTGGGTGGGGATGGAGACTTGATTGCAGAAACTGAATCTAGTTTTTCCATTTGAAGTAGTATATGGCTGTAGCCAGTCCTGGATATGGGAATGTGCTCCTTTCAGAGGAAGACCACTGTAGAGAGAGTAGAGAATGGGAAGCAGTACAATGTTGGCATCCAAAAAGGCATTTTTTCCAAAGCATCGTCAAGTTGAGCAGATACTGTGGTCCTTCACAGAGAATTCCTTGCCTTCATATTAGTAAATATAACTGCTTCCCTCGTATCACTGATATGATTGATGCTTTATAGACATAGTGTTGCCTCCTAATTTGGTGCACATTACACTCTTCTGGCATCCTAAGTAGGCCTTTTACAATTTGTTTGATTTTACAGGTTATTGATTTCTCACATAATTCCAATACAGTACAGCCTGATGCAATATTGATCACTTGTGAGAGACCTTGGCTGCAAAACAGCTCTGTTGAAAAGATGTAAAATATTAGCACTTTAGCTTGATTAGCATGGCCCATAGTAGAAAGTATTATTTGGTGAAACAAAATATTCTTAAAAGTGTACATGGTATTTCTAGAATTGGAAGAAAGACTGCTTCTAAGAATATCTCTCAGAAAGACATGATATCGTAATGTCAGTAATCACTAATGCTGTTGGTAGGAGAGAACCACTTTTAGTTGCAAAGTTGATAATAGATGGAAGGGAAGCTATTATCTTCAATATAGGTCAGAGTCAAATAAACACCAGATTTTAATAAACTAAAATGAAAAAATGCACACAAATTCATAAAACATGCAAATAATGCACACTATATTAGATACTTAATAGGCAGTGGTGGGATTAGCAGGTTCACACTGGTTTTGCAGAACCGATACCTAATTTTTTGTTGAGTTTGGCGAACCAGTTATGATAAATCTGTGTTTTCCAAAACACGTCTGGTTTTCGTTCAACTTCCTTCCAGGTGGGGAAAAAAAAAAACCCTCCCCAAAAGTCCAAGAGAGGAACAAAGGAAACCAAACGGAGACTTCAATCACGTCACTCAGGCGAAATTGCACGTGAGGATGCCAACCAAGAAGCAATATGGAAATATCTTAAATATTAGTTTTATTGCTTTTTGTTAGGTATTATTTAATATTTTTCATTAATATTTTAAAATTCTTTCTTATAACATAATCTAGTTTTGTGTACCTCTTTATTGTTCTTATTTAAGTATTAAATGCATGAAATAATAAACTATCTTTCGATATATTGTTTTTTTACACTTAAAATGGTCATTAGGCCAGAGAACCGGTTGTTAAATTATTTAAATCCCACCACTGATAAAAGGGCAATTTTAAAATAACACTTAAACAGAAAATTATGCAGAATTATATTAACCAGTTTTTCCATTTTATTGGTAAAGAGCTAAATAAAAAGCTGAAAATGAAAACATGTCTTCAATCTGGGATTTTAAGTTTAGGACAACAATTTCTTTTCAACAATGCAATCTGTCTTCTGGAGTATGTTGCAAGCTCAATAAATCCAAAATATTGGATTTTTTAAACAGATGCATTTCAAGTTTTCAGTATATAATTCAACACAAAATTAATGTATTTAAACATTATTTCTCTTCACAAGATTTATTATCAATAATTTGACTATCAACTCCAAGTGGAACTACAGTAGAAGAGGCTCAAATCACAGACGCCAGGGCCTTTTCAAATATATTATGTTCCAATCCATTATTCTAAAGCCCTTGCAAACTGTCAAGATATTTCGGCTATAGTTTTAGAACTTTCTAAAATATTTTTCAATACAAAAAGTAACTGGGGAGATTGCCTTTCTCTGACTATCACTTGTCCATACCTGCCCCATCAGGTCTGGGGAAAAGCATATACTCTGGGTTCTGTTAATTAAGGTCCATGGGACCCAGAAAGCATACTTTCTCTGTTGCTCTGCCTATTTCCCCCTGAAATTGGATTGGTTTTTCAGAAGACCTTTCAGACCTGTTATCCCAAGCATGGGGCTTGGGAAATTATAGAGCTTCTAATTATATTGTGATTGTTTGTGATTATATTTATTGCTGATGGTTATTTGTGGCTGACATTCTGTTTTAGTTGTGCATTTTTTATTTTTTATTGTAACATCAATGTTCTTACTTCTGTTTGCTGCCCAGAGTTGCTTGTGGAAGATATGTGGCCATATACATTGAAATGAATAACAATCAGATCAAACTTTCATATATATTCATATACAGGTAGTCCTCGACTTACAACAGTTCATTTAGTGACTGTTCAAAGTTACAAATGCACTGAAAAAAGGGACATGATCGTTTTTCACACTTACAAACATTGCAGCATCGCCATGATCATGTGATCAAAATTAAAATGCTTGGCATTTTAATTTGACTCATATTTATAATGGTGACATTGTCCAAGGGTCATATTGGACATACAAATCAAATTATAAAAAAAATGCACAATGTAAAACTAATATTCCTAATAAAGGTAAAGTTTTCCCTTGTCCAGTTGTGTCTGACTCTAGGGGGCAGTGCTCATTTCCGTTTCTTAGCCGATGAAGCCAGCATTATCTGAAGATACTTTCCATGGACCAGCATGACTACACACCAAGGTGCATGGAACGCTGTTACTTTCTCACCGAAGTGGTACCTATTTATCTATTTGCATTTGCATGCTTTCAAACTGCTAGATGGGCAGGAGCTGGGGCAAGAACGGAAGCTCATCCAATTATGTGGCACTTGGGTCTTGAACCTGAGCTGTCGACTTTCCAGCTGACAAGCCCAGCATCTTTAACTGCTGAGCTATCGTGTCAAGTAACTTTCCTAATAATGAGGATCAAATACAATAAATAGATAGAAGTATAATAAAGTAAACTAAAAAAATGAAGTTGTTAACAGAAATCTAATGTTACCTAACATTAGAGGGAAGGGTCAAACACATAATCAGTCATGAGTCCCTGTACACCCACAAGAGATCTTAGTCCAGCCCACCTTGAATGCCTTCTTAATTCCTGCTCATTTCCCTTGACTGCCAATAACTCAGATTTTTGTAGAGAGCTTAAGCTTGCAATAAAACTTTATACTAGTTTGAACTGACTGAATTTCCTGATTTCCCCAGTGCTTGACAGAAATTTAAGTTAGTGAAGCTGAAGTGTACATATAGGAATTTCAGTGTTAAAGCTTGTGCTGTTGAGAAGAACAATTAAAACACGTCTCTGCTATTTTTTTTCCAACTGAGTGAGAGATGAACACAGCAGATGAGTAGAGTAGAGGGCAAGATGAGTATAATGTGATTTGAAGAATGTTTTTAAATATATTTGGCACTTTTAAAATTGGAACCAATAATGTGTTCCAGATTTATTGAGAGCTTAAAGGATACTGAACATTATGCTATATTTCTGTGATCGACATGGTGGCATGAAGACATAGTTTTTTAAAGAATGCACTCTGCTCTTTCAGTAGATGAAATGGTACCAAAAATGGAAGACAAAAACTTGGTCAAGTGAGAAAACTGGATATTCTGTTCTATTTTAGCAAATAACGGCATATTTTATTTCAAGACAATATGCTATTTCTGAAATACAGGAAGCTTTAACTGATAATAGAAAGCAGTAATATCAATAAGCACACTGATTCATGTATTGCCATCTTCCTTTATTTGGCACTGGTTATTGCAAGATAGAATAGAAACTGATATTGATAGAAATTTGATTTTCTATTTGAATATGATCTATAATTTTATGAAATAAAATTCTAACCAAAATACGTGATTAAATTTACATACAATAGGACAACAGAGATTGTTTCTATAAATTAAAAGCCCACAGTTTAAAGACATCACTGTATTAGGTTTCTTCAAATTTTTAAAGGACAAATATAATTAGGCATAGAAATGTGTACACATCTCTCATGCTTTACTCATCTCTTGTTTGATTTACTGGAATGTACTGAATATGGGATTTTCCCTGAAGACCACATAAAAGCTTCAAATGGTCCAGAATGCAGTGGCTTGATAGTCATGGGAATTTGTCTATGTATTGGAATAACTCTTCTTTAAAAGTTGCACTGATTATCAGTTTCCTTGCAGGTACACTTCACTATTTGGGTGAATATCTACATGTTTTGGGATATGGATATCTGTCTGGGACTGACTTCTCCCAGGGGATTGTGCTTGCCTAATAAGATTGAGAAAAAAAATAGTTTTCTATAGATCCCTCTCTGTATTCTTCAGGAACACCAGGTAACAAGTGTTCTCAGTCTTTGCTTCTCTTCTCTGGAAGAGGATTCTACCGAAGATTAGACTGGAACCCACTCACCCAGAATGCCTTGCAGGAGATTTATACCTTGTTGCTGTGGATTTCTCTATTGTTCCTTGGCTGTTGGATTGCTGTTTCTTTTTTATATATTGATTACAATTTTAATTTTCTTACTGAAGAGTGTTCAGAGTCTTGTGTGCATTGGAATGACATGTATGGTAAGTAAGTAAGTAAGTAAGTAAGTAAGTAAGGTAAGTAAGTAAGTAAGTAAGTAAGTAAGTAAGTAAGTAAGTAAGTAAGTAAGTAATACATTTAGAATATCCAGGTAAAAAATGTTTGACTAAAAAGACAAGGCTAATCACACAACCAATATATTTTTATATCCCTATGTATGGATTAAATTCAAACACTAATTTTTCTGCTATTTATCCAACTGCTGTAGGCTAGAAATCAAGCTTCAAGAAATTGGCATATAGGTAGTCCTCACTCAATGACTGCTTAATGTTACTTATGACCCGTCCTAGAAATTATGAGTGCTGCAATCCCTCTTGAGGTCAGCTGATCACATTTCAGGAGCTTGGCAACTGGCTCGCATTTATAACTAGTTGCAGCATCCTGTGGTCACATGACCACAATTTGTAAAATGTTTTTGCTGTTTTTCAGTATTTTTTGCTAAAGGACTTGCCTAACAACTACATGGTTCACTTAACAACCATGTGAATTGCTTAACAATTGTGGTGATTCACTTTATGATCATCATAAAAAACAATTGTAAAATCAAATCAGGTTGTATGGTGACCCATTTAACAACCACAATGACTTGCAACCAAAATTTCAGGCTTAATTGTGATTATTGAGGACTAGATATATAGATTAGCTGAATATTGCTAGATGATATACTTAGAAAAATTCACATAAAAATAAACTATTAAAGCTATACTGATACAAATGTAGAAAAAGGTACCCTAAGGCCTTATGTTCTATGGGGGATGGTCATTAGGGTTCCATGTAACAGACAGGTGCAGATGAAAGACATTCAGATAATCAAGACATGCAGGGGAGATGAATCCCAACTGCGTCTCAGTGGGATGCATATAATAGCACCCCACCCCTCTGTTACATGATTATGATATAATTGACATGATTATAGATATGATCAGGTCAGGGTGAACAATGCTTTTAATTAAGCTGGCATAAACACAATCATTGTTCCAGATGAACAAGGACATAATGACCCATGACAAGCTGGCTTCATTTCCCATCTTGGTTACTGCCAGTATTTTATGAGAAAGAGGAAATCCAGAAGCACAGGTATATTCTAAAAAAGTACAAATGAGTATAAAAGATTACCAGAGAATAACATGAAATAAAAGGAGAAAATTACCTTTAGCTGAATAAAATGTAAGTTAATGAACATATCATAACATCTCAATACATTAGAAGCCTAATTTTGTCCTAGTCAAGGACTTGAAGTATATTAAACATAATACATTTGCTAATGCAAATAAACCAGGGAGATGGTTGGCTTACCAATTACGCAAGAGACAAAAAGCTAGAGTTATATCTAAAGTTTTGGTTAAGGGTCGTGAGGTATATCAACAAGAACTGATTAAAAAAGCATTTACAGAATTCTACTCACATTTATATTCTCCAGGGAGCATAAAAATTGAGGATATTGATAAATATTTACAATCTTCATCAATATATAAACTTACATTAGATCAACAGAAACTTATGAATGAAGAGATTACTGTGGATGAAATTTCAAATGCAATTAAACAACTGAAAGCTGGTAAAGCCCCTGGTACAGATGGCTTGACAGCAATTTATTATAAATCATTGTCAGCTGAAATGATTCAACCTTTAAAAATACTATTTAATAGAATTATGTTGGGAGAACAAATACCACAGTCTTGGACAAGAGCTTTCATATCTTTGATACCGAAGGATGAGAAGGAGGTTTTGGAACTTACGGATTACAGACCTATTTCTTTGCTGAATGTGGATTATAAAATCTTTGCAAAAATTTTGGCTAATAGACTGATGCAGATACTGCAATATTATATACATGATGATCAAACTGGTTTTATATCTGGAAGATATATGAAGAACAATATTAGACAAATTGTAAACTTACTGGAATATTTGGATAAGAACAATCAAGTGCCATCGGCCTTTATTTTTTTAGATGCGGAGAAGGCCTTCGACAAATTGGACTGGCAGTTTTTAAATAAAATGTTGGATTATATGAACTTTGGAAACCAATTTAAGACAGCCATAAAAGCGATCTATCAAAAACAATGTGCTCAAATAATTATTAATGGAGATTTGACAGAACCTATAGATATATTAAAGGGCACTAGACAAGGTTGTCCACTTTCTCCATTATTATTTATACTCTCTCTGGAAATTCTGTTGTCCAGAATTAGAGAATCTCCAACGATTAAAGGCTTAAGGATTTCTAGTAAAGAATATAAACTTAAAGCCTTTGCTGATGATTTAGTTTTTACATTGACTCAACCAATCGAATCAATGGAATTTTTGTTGCAGGAGCTTTACCAGTATGGTAAAGTGGCTGGATTCAAAATTAATGTGAATAAGACTAAAATTCTTACAAAGAATATGATTGCAAGAGATAAAGATCAACTTACGCAAATGTCAGGATTTGAAGTGGTTAATAAAGTCAAATATTTGGGAATTTTTTTGTCATCCTCCAATGCGAAATTGTACCAGAATAATTATGAAAGATTGTGGAAAATGGTACAAAAGGACTTATCAATGTGGAAAAAACTACGGCTTTCTTTGCTGGGTCGTATAGCGGCCATTAAAATGAACATTTTGCCTAAGTTTCTTTTCTTATTTCAGATGATACCTATTCTAAAAAATGAACTTAACTTGAAAGAATGGCAAAGAGATTTGAATCGTTTTATTTGGGAAGGCAAGAAGGCTAGAGTTAAATTTAAGATTATTCAAGATACCAGAGAACGTGGTGGACTTAAAGTACCAAATTTGATACTCTATTATGACTCTTGTGCATTAACGTGGATGACTGACTGGATTAATTTGTCCAACAAAGGGATTTTGAATGTCGAAGGATGGGACTTGTACTTTGGGTGGCATGCTTATCTTTTTATGCAGAAAAAAATTGATAAAACTTTCAGAAATCATATAATAAGGACTGCATTGTTAAGAGTTTGGCAAAAATATTTTCTTAAGTTTGATATTAAGCTACCACTCTGGGTGATACCTTCACATATTTTTCAAACCATAACTAAAGGAGTGGTAATGCTCCCTGAATGTATATTTCTAAACAATATGGTCTCACCACCACCATTGACCACGAATTTTAGTTATCTTCAAAACTTCGTTTATGATCCAAATTTTTCTTGGCTCTTGTATAGACAAATTCAAGATAGATGGCGAATTGATAAAAAGACTATTTTTGTTATGGAAGACGGGAATTTTTTGAAGCAAGTAAGAGATGGTGCCAAAGGACATATTAAAAGGATATATAATGTTTTACTGGAATTGGACTCAGAAGCTGAATTAGTTAAATATTGTATGATTAAATGGGCTCAAAATATAGGAGAAACAATACCTATGGATACTTGGGAGTTAATCTGGGTGAGAAATGTGAAGTTCACACAAGCTCAAAATTTACGTGAGAATTTTTATAAAATGTTTTATTGATGGCACTTGGATCCTTCAACTATGTCTCGTATTTATGTGAATTATGAATCCAAGTGTTGGAGGTGTGGACATCCAGATGCAACTTTTTTTCATATGTGGTGGACTTGTAAGGTTATTAAGGCCTTTTGGATACAATTGTGGTGGAACTTACAGCAATTTTTTTAAAAAAGGATTATTTTTCTCCCACAGCTGTTTCTCTTAGGTATTGTGCAAGATTTAGATGCAAAAGAAATAAATTTGATGCTTTATTGTATAACTGCAGCTCGTTTGCTGATAGCCCAAAATTGGAAGAGCCCAATTCTGCCTACAATGGAAGACTGGAGATTGAAAGTCTCATATCTTGCTGAAATGGCAAAGATCTCGGCTTATCTGAAGAACCATTCAAATGAACAATTTTTATCAATATGGAGAAGATGGATTGTTTATATTCAAAAGAAGCATAGAGTGGTAGAATACAACTTAGGTTTTTAGATTTTTTTTTATTTTGTTTATTCTTTCTATCTTTTTATGTAGATTAAGATACTTTGTGGAGTTAGAGATATTAGTATCTGTTTACTTATATATGAATATTATCCTGGGATTAGGTTTGGGAAGTCCGGGGGGTGGTGGTGGGGGTTTTTTACTTGTTACTGTGTTTATTATGCTTATGATTGTTTTTTTATGATGGAAAATAATAAAATTTCTTTGGAAAAAAAAAAAAAAAAAAAGGAGGAGTAGAGAAGACAACTGGAAGGAATCATGTATTACAGTTAGCTCCAAATTACATCTGGGATGTATGCAGGTTAAGAGCCTTGCCACAAGAAGATACAAGCATTGACCAAAAGGCCTGTAAACATTAGTTATGAACCCTTCTGTGGATTGCTAAGCTCAAGGGTAGCGCAGAACACAACTCTTATAGGTATTTCTTCTAATCCAATCTATCCCCAAAGAAAAAGAAGATGGGCATATGTCAGATCTCAAAAAACAAAAGGATGTGATCTGATACAGAAGCAAGAGGTAGAGGACAAGGAATTGATAAGATCAAGCACTAAGTAAAATTGAGGCACCCAGCCAAGATGGAAGGGTTTAAGCTAAGCTAAGAACCAAACACACAGCAAAGTCTCTGACTCATTTAAAATAGACAGTAACTTGGTCGTAACTTGGTCACTTGGAGTCTGAGTATGTATTGTATCATAAAGAGAGGACAAACTTGAGGCAAGCAGATGAAAGCAGTAGCATGTTAACCAGCAAATGAATCAAAAATGATTTTTCTAAGGCCAGGAATTACCAAAGCAAGTCCTGAAATGCATTTCATACATCATTCCTCTTAGTACCTGGGATATACAAAACTCTTGAGATACCTCTGCAATATTGTCAAGGCTGATGGAAATTAAAAGATAACAAGTATACTGACTTCGTGCATTTATTGATTGTGCTTGAAAAGATTTATGCAGAACTGTAATACGCTGATGCTTTTATCTTACAAATGAATGAACCACAATGACAAACTATAGTGTTATCCTAAATGCCAGCTGAATAAGTTGAACCCTATTTTTTAAGTAAATAAATCCAAAAGATCAAATATTGTTTTTGTAAGACTGATACAATTTGCCTCATCCGGCCAAATGCATGCAGCACAATCTGTCAGTCCCTACTTCATCCTTGTAAAACTTTTGCTGACTTTGTTGTGGTATATCAATGAATTTTTGTTGTACTGTCCAACATACCTGCTTGGCCATAGTACCATCACAATAATTGATTGCAATGTTGCATGTAGCAGATATGCTGCCCCCAAACCATAGATGAAAATATGTAGACATGGTTGGTTTTAGCATTGGCCTGGGAATCGCTTTGGCAACAGTAAAAGGATATTTCATGATTAGTTTGTATCTGGCGGAATGAGACCTTTAAGCATGGACCCTTAACCAAGCCTCCTTCGTCTCCTGTCTCCCTCCTCAGCCCATTTACAGCCAGCTTTTCTCCTCCACTAGCCCTCCCCCACCAGTGCCTAAAGGTCCTAGAGTCCTAGACCAGTGATTGCAAAACTTTTAGAGACCGAGCACCCAAACTGCAACCCAAAACCCACTTGTTTATCACCGGGTGCCAGGTGGGCGTGGCTGTGATGGTCATGGCAGATTGGGTGTGTGTGGCCAAGGTGGGCGTGATCACCTCGATGTTGCTCGTGGGGAGGGCCAGGCAGGGTTGGGGGAGATCCAGGGGGTCTCTGGCAGGTGGGGCAGTGGGCAGGAGGCTCGTCCTGCGGGGTAAGGCAAGGCAAGGCAAGGCAGGGTGGGGGTGCCATTGTCACAGGGCAAGATGAGGCAGGGACTGGGGCGGCTGCTGCCTGATACCATCAACCCCTGCACACAGAGGCCAGCGAGCGCATGGGTACTGGGATGCATCCGGCCATGTGGGACCTCGGTGAGTTAGCAGGTGGCTGGTTGAAGAGGGACGGTTGCCATCTCCGGGGCATGGCGTGCATGCCCACAGAGAGGTCTCTGAGTGCTGCCTCCGGCATGCGTGCCTTAGGTTCGCCACCACTGTCCTAGACCCTCATCTGGGGTCCTTATGTTCTTGTGAGTAAGTAATCTCAAGTAACTACATGCCTCTTTGCTGTGCCTAAAGAGTTCAATCCTACATTATAAAATATTGTGAAAAAATTGTGAACTTGAAATGAACAGAAGGCATTTCCTATGCTCATTTGAGTTTTTATGACATCTACAAAATGATGTCCAAGCCAACCACATTTTAGCCTAGTATATGATATAAACTCAATGTGTCCTATGAATCCTGATTATGGTATAAGCAAAGTACAAACCATAATTAAAATAATCATGGGCAAATGTGTTGTAGAGAGTGAATATTTTCCCCTCAGCTGTTTGGATATTCTGTTTTTATATAGAGATCAAACATTAATTCTAGTTCATATGTTCCTATAGCAAGTCTTACAAGATAGTTACAGAAATTATTAGGTGCTGCAGTTTCCCATCAGGGTAGTATTTAAACATTTCCAGTAAATAGCTGTAAAAGATAGCCAAACATGCCTTTAACCAGTCATTTTTTAAACATTATTTTAATCTGTTGGGTTGAAGTTTCTTTTAATATGTATTTTTCATCTGGAAAATACAAAACAACTGGAAAATACAAAACAACTGGAAAATACAAAACAACTGGAAAATTTTAAGACATTATGGTGCCTTGTTTTCTTTCTTTCTTTTTCTTCAATTTTCTTTCCGGTTGCAAATACCACCTAAAGAAAAAAATGTTGATAGAACAGGCCTTATGTGTAATTCCCCAGTTTACCTTTAATGCACTTCCAGTTTGAATTGGTGGAAATGTCACAGATTCTGTCTGCTGTATTCATTCTGCTGAACAAAGATTTCTTGTTAGTAATAATATGAATTAATCAGTCTAATTAATGTAGGATGAAAATGGAAACTTTTGCATACTGAATAACTTACAGTATTTTTCTTCAAAGAACACAAATCAGGTGCCAGAAAATAAATTAAAAACAACTTTTAAGCAGGCTTTGCTTTGCCTAATGACTTTTCTCCCATGAAATTCAATTGAGTACAAACCTTAGAGTTAAATAAATGATAGGTTTAAAACATGCCTGAAACAATGACAACATTTTATTATCCTTATTGGAATTCAGAGCACTGTTCCAATCTCAAGAAGCAGGGCAAACAAGTTCATGCTAGATGAACTGAAAAATAAAATATTTGTGCAGCCAGCAGAAATACATTCAAAGAGTCTGGAGGCATTTTGATTTTTTTTTCTTTTCAGTTCATTGCTTTAAATATCTCTAGCTGGTGGAAAAAATAACAGGAAATAAAAAGATAGGTTAGGTTCTAGGCAAGGTCGGAATACACATTTTCTGATCATGAGAGCTCTGCTATTTTAATGCATACAATAGAAAATACTGTACCATGACATATTGGAGCATATCTCTCTCTCTCTCTCTCTCTCTCTCTCTCTCTCTCTCTCTCTCTCTCTCTCTGATAAATAATGAGAGAGAGTGTAAATGATTTTTTATACTTAATGGCTTGCCTTCAGAAGTTGTGGGTGCCCCATTGTTGGAGATTTTCAAGAAGAGACTGGACAGACACTTGCCAGAAATTGTTGTGTTCTTTGTATTCCCCCCCCCNGCCCGTTGCTGGTTGGCTAACTAGCAACAGGGTCTTGCCAGCCAATGGAATTGTGTGATTACAAGCCAGGGGAATCCCATAAAAGAGGGCTCCCCTGGCCCAGAGAGCCAGTCCGGATTTACTTTATGCCTTGCCAATAAACCAAGAGCTGACTGTCACTCGACTCGTGTCTTACTGCCTGCGCGATCTAACAGAAATGGTATAGAGTCTCCTGCTTGAACAGAGGGTTGGACTAGAAGATCTCCAATATCCCTTCTAACTCTATTGTTCTGTATCAGGGGTGTCTAACTGCCGGCCCCACCCCATTGCCGTCAATGGAAAAAAAGTCACGACATGTCGCAATACATCACATGATGTTGCGAGTTTGACACCCTTGTTCTGTATGGTGAGTTGGAGCCATATTTATGCTACTGAATCCAACTTCAGCTCAGTGCAGAAATCCAAATTTGAAGCATCTCCCAAAGATATTGGTTTCTAGCCTCTTCTTTAGCATATGGCCTAGAATGTGCCATTTCAATGTCACACTGACAATTTCCCCCAGTTCCCCATCTGGAGTTTTAAACTCAGGTAAGTAAATAGATACTATATTCTCTGACCATGTTTTGATCAACTTTAAGCTGCATTCCTGCCCTTTCATCCTATTCTTCCTAACTGCTTGGTGAAACTCACACACTTTGTGCAGAAGCCTGAACCAAAGTAGGACTTGTAGCTAACTTTATTTATGGGAAGCAGCTTAGCAACATTTTGAGGAGTAGCATCTGTGAGTACTGAAAAAAAAGAGAAGAGGGGAACTGGATTCAGTTGGTTTTACCAATAGATGCAATCTGAAGTACTGATAATCATCTATAAAGCCCTACATGACACAGGACTACCTGCTTCTATTTTCTATCTGTCCTGCTAGATTGCCAAGAGTGGGCATGGTCCAGGTTGTATTTCTGAGATACTGGCATCTAATGTGACCTAGGGGGATGTGTTTGTTTGTCCTTTGAAATTGCCCCATTCCTCCTAGGTTTGGATGGCGTGGCCCAATAAAGCTGTGAGGGCATGGCTTCTTTCCTGTGCATTGGGCAAGGATGGTAACTGGACCTGTTCTGCTGGGAGAGAGAGTGCTTTTTATGACCAGCCTTGACTCTGTATATAGGGGTGATTGTGGTTGGTTATTTTGATTTTATATTATTTTGTTTGATTTTGATTTTGTTGGTATTTATCAATTAAAAATGTTAGAATACAGTGTTCATATATTTAATACAACCATAGCAGTATCCAGTAGATGGCAGTGTTTCTATGTTTGTAGTTGCATCTATGGTATACTCTATGTCTTTTCAAAGTAATAGAGTTTCCTCTTCTTTATCACAGTTAAGTAGAAAGGCACACATGAACCGTGCACTGTTTGTTCTGTAGGGCTATATACATCAAACAGGTTATGGACCCAGCATGCTTCTGCTGCACCTCATCTTTGCAAGCATGGTGTGTTGATTCAGGAACTACGAGTCACATGACAAATGACAGAAATTTCTTTATTCACCTTGATCAGAGTAACACAGAAAAAAATCACCACAGCTAACGGGCAAATAATGGAATCAGAAGGAATAGGAGATGGTTTTCTTTATTGTCCTATTTACCAGAGTGTCACCAGAAAGATACTTGTGAAAAATATCCTGTATGTCCTTGCTCTTAAAACTAATCTTTTGTCAGTGAAGAAGCTCGCAAAACAAAGCATTGTAGTGACCTTCCAAAAGGATAGGTATGTCATCACAAAAGGGGATATCTTACTTGCAAGGGCTAAAATTACTGATGAACTGTATCAGCTGAACTGCAATGAGGTGGTTAATACTGCCAAGGAGGAAAAATATTGAAATTGCATGCACACATGGCACAGACGACTTGGGCATCGAAGTCCTGACATTATAAGGAAATTAACTGAGAACAACGTGATCAAACAATGAAATGCACCAGCTGTATAAAAAGAAAAATGACAAAATTTCCAAAGCGGAGTAACAGCAGAGCTAAAAAACCTCTGGACTTGATTCATTCAGATATATGTGGTCCAATGGAAAAATTAATTCCAGGAAAGAAGAGGTATTTTCTCACTTTTATAGATGATTACTCCAGGTATACTACACCAGAGGTCCCCAACCTATGGGCCGCGGCCCACTACCGAGCCATGACCTCTTGGCCATCGGGCTGCATGAGTAGCTGGGCAGTGCACACGCATGTGCGTGTGCTCACCCCCCCTCATGCCACCATTGCTGTGAGTGTTGTGTGGGGACCACGGCTAGTATCAAGCGGGCAGCGGTGTTGCCACGAACCTTGCACAGGGAGCAGTAGCGCTGTGAGTGGCAGGTGGGCGGCAGCGTGCCACACACAGGTGGCAGCATTGCCATGAACCTTGTGCGGGTGGCATTTGCGCATGCGCGTGTAAGGCGCCTGCCCCTCCCTCTCCCATTGGGCCACCAATTCAAAAAGGTTGGCGACCCCTGTACTACACTGTATCTGTTACACAACAAAAATGAAGTACCAGAGAAACTTGAACAGAATTTGGCTCAAGTAAGCAACAAATTTGCTGAATGCTGAATGTCTTGCACACAGACAATAAAACTGAATATACAAGTGAAAACACACAGGCGATTCTCAGAAAGCATGGCATAACATTTCAAACCACTATACCATACAACCCATAACAAAACAAGGTTGCAGAAAGAATGAACCGTACTCTATGTGAGAGTGGAAGAACCATGCTGTTTGATGCAGATATGACCATATGCTATCTCCAAAATCGAGTACCAGGAAAATAAACTGAGAAAACAACATATGATCTATGGAATGGAAAATTTGAGCCATCTAATTTGAGCCATCTAAAAATGTTTGGAAGCAAAGCTTATGTGCACATCCCAAAAGAAAAAAAATACAAAATGGGATTCTTGCACAAAGGAAAGTGTACTTGTGGGGTACAGTGAATCTCAAAAGGAATACAGAATTCTACACCAAGACACAAACAAGGTAACCACCAGAAGAAGTGTAATTGTCAATGAAACCTCTGTGTGTTCAAAATTTCATGAAGTAACACAAACGCTTCAAACTGAGGGAAATTCCATATCAGTGTCACATGAAGATAAGCAACAAAGTGACACAGGAATAGAAATTATCACAGACTATCCAAATACTGTAAAAGAAGAAACCAGGCCACAAGCAGCTTCAATCAGGAAATTCACCAGAAGTAATAAAGGGACCCCAGCCAAACGACTGTCCTGTGTTGCTCGGGTACCATTAAAACCAGAACCAGATTCATGGGATGAGATACAAAGGCTTCCAACCCATGAGAAACAAAAGTGGATCACATGCTTTGACAAAACCACTTATAAGAAACAGATTTATAGAATTGAGATCTGAAATGGGACTAATATAAGGAGTAGTTGTTGAGTGGGGTGTTGGAATACAGTGTTCATGTATTTAGTACAACCACTACAACAGTATCCAGTAGATGGCAGTGTTTATAAGTTTGTAGTTGCATCTATGGTATACTCCAGTGGTGGCAAACCTATGGCACGCGTGCCAGAGGCGGCACTCGGAGCCCTCTCTGTGGGTACATGCACCGTCGCCCCAGCCCCGCCTCCTCCCACAGCTCCCTCCTCACCAGCAGCCCCCTGGAGGAGAGTCGCCTCCGGGCATGGCCCACATGAAGCAGCACAGCCAAGGACATGGTAGCCAGGCAGCGGGGACAAGACTCTGCCCTTGCACCCCGTCATGCACAGATGATGCTGCGGGGCACGGGCGGAGGGTGTAGCCGCTATGGCGCTGCTGGGCTGCCTGGGTGATCTGTGGTGGGCTGTGGAGGTGGTGGGTGGCCCAGCAGGCATGGCGGAGCGGGGACAGGGATGGGGGCCGGTTTTTGGGCACTCGGTCTCTAAAAGGTTCGCCATCACTGTATACTCTATGTCTTTTTAAAGTAATTGTCAGACTGGCCACAGCTTACTCCCTTGGAAAGAACAACCCTTGATACTTTTACTACAGATGCTGAGTGCCATGTGAGCAAGGCAAGTTTTGAATAAAAACTGTGCAAAAATCATATATTGAAAGCAAACCCCAATATCCAAACTCCTCCCCCTTTGTGAGAGTACTCCAATCAGGTTCTGTTCCAATATTTTGGGAACTCAGTGTCTCAGGCGCTGTTATAAATTCCTTTCCCAGGGCTGGCATCCTTGAAGGCAGGAAGATGGCTCGGTTTGGCACCTCTGGTTCTTGTTAATATCCATATTCCCCAAATTCCCATATTCCCATTTCAACCCATAAAAAAACAAGAAAAAAGTCAAAGAAACAATTGATCCACTAATGGAAGAAAATGGCAAAGAAATAATGGGCAATGGAGAAAAAGCAGAACTGCTTAATTCATACTTTGCATCTGTCTTCACAACTCAACTTACCAAAAACAGAACTTTAAATGACAGGTTACGAATGCAAAATAAAATATGCAAAAATAAGGTAAGAGAACACCTGTCGGTTCTGGACAGATTCAGATCACTGGGTCCTGATGGACTACATCCTAGAGTTCTGAAGGAACTGGCAGACATGATTTCAGAACCATTGAAACATATCTTTCAAAGTTCTTGAACCACCTTTAGAATAGAGCTGGAAAGGACCCTTGGAGGTCTTCTAGTCCAGCCCCCTGCTCAAGCAGGAGAATCTATACCATTTCAGACAAGTGACTGTCTAGTCTCTTCTTAAACACCTCGACTTCCGGTTTGCCATCGTAGCCACCGCGGCCACTGGAAGGTGAGCTCCATCTTCCATGTTCGGTTTTGCTCCACTCAGGGACCCCGTAAAGGGTCGAGAGTTGCCCTGTAGGGGTGACAAGCAAGGAGGGGACCCCTGCTTGATTGCGGGAGGGTGGTAGCCCTTCCGCTCGATCTGCGGCAGCCCTCCAAACTGGCAGACGAAAGACCGGCCATAGAAATATGGCTCGTCACTAGGCTGCAGACAGCCGAAGTCAAACTTACCACCAGGCACTTCTAAAGCAGCGCGGATGAGACTGGGTGAGATCTGAACCTCTCTTCAATCCTAAGTATTTTCTTCTCCTGTAAAAGCTGCCCAAAGTATCTTCCCCCCTGTGAGGAGAGAGGGAAGGGAACTTCTATCCCACCCTCTAAGAATAGCGGCGACTGACTATCCAGGGGAGTTAAAACATTAAAAGAATAACCTTAATCTAACTGAATTTATATGCTTCTAAAACTTGGGGACCAAAAGATTTCTTACCTTGCTGAAGACTTTGGTTTTTATTTACAAAAAAGAAATAAAATTGGAAAAAGGATTATAAAAATTTTGGACTTAAAAAACCTTAAATGGCATTGGTGACACCATGTGGCCAAGTTTGATATTACAACTTGTTCTTGTCTAAAGGAGACTTGGTTTGAAGCCCAGACTACAGATAAGACTTTTTCAACCTTGACAAATATCAGCTGTGAGAAGCTCAGCTGTGTTCTATACTCAGTTATAAAATCATTTTCATTCTCTGACTTTAAAGCCCTCAGTTTAACACACCATTAAGAGAATATGGATGAAGACCAGGAACAGATTCTTTTTATGTTGAAAGCAATACATGAAACCATTCTTTCAGCTTGTGATGAAATAAGATACTACAGAAAAGAACAAGATGTCAGCCTACATATATGAACCCAAATTTTGACTACAATTAAAGAATCAACTACGCAGAAGATAACAGAAGAAGTGGAACAATTAAATACTATGATAGAGGATTCAACTGACCAACAAATACAGTCAATGGAAAATCCAGAAAAGGAACTGACAACACTGAAATTGGAAAAGACTTTCTATATAAACCAGAAGAAACTTGAAGAACAAGAAGAAGAACAGACCGAAGGGAAGACAAACATATCAGGACAACTATGGGGATCTGGAATAATAGAGAGACGATTCGCTAGCCCTTCCCAAAAAATGGTGACTGGATGGTCTCTTTTATTTCAAATAATATATATAACAACAGACGGAGATCTATTTGATGACTTAAAAGCACTGACATGGAAGGCGAGCTGGCAAAGGAAGAAAGCCAGAATAAGGCTGAAGAAAATTGGGGTTTAGATTTATTAGAGAGGATTTTATATTACTAATTAAAATAGAATATACTCAAATAGACAAGATATGTATTTTGAATACTAGATTTTGTTATGAATTGAGATAAAGAAAATTTTGGTCACTTAAAACTTGGAAATATAAATATTAAAAGTTAAATTTGAATATTGATGGGAAATTAAAAATTGGGGAAAACAAATAAATAGGATATTGATTGTCTATAAAGATTGAATGTAAAAGTAATTAAAATATGTATAAGCTAAAAATTTATTGATAAATGTAATAAACATGTTTTTACTTAGTTGATATAATAAGAACTGTATTAGCTTAAATATGAGACAGTAGATATTAAGGGAAAAAGAGGAAATATTTGATGTTGAAATAGGGGAAATTTTGGTCATTAAATTTAAGACATTTGGAAATTAGTTGAAAATAAGGATGTTATACTGTATTATTTAACTAGATGATGTAAGATGGTGGGAAATAGAATATACTCAAATAGATAAGATGTGTATCTTGAATATTAGACTTTGTTATGAATTGTGATAAAGAAAACTTTGGTTACCTAAAACTTGGAAATTATAAATATCAAATGTTAAATTTAAATATTGATAGGAGACTAAAAATTGGGAAAAACTAACAACAGGACATTGTCTATAAAGATTGAATGTTAAAGCAACTAGGATATGTATAAGCTAAACATTTATTGATAAATGTAACAATGCTATTTTTACTTAATAGATATAATAAGAACTGTATTAGTTCAAATATGAGACAGGAGTAGATATTAAGGGGAAAAGAGAGGAAATATTTGATGTGGTAGCTTGAGATTTGTACTAAAGATTTTTGTATGTTATTGAATTATTGATTAACCCAGCCACCACATTGCTGGGTTAAAATTAGAAAATCAATAAAATATTACAAAAAAACCTCCAGTGATGGAGCACCCACGATTTCTGAAGGCAAGCTGTTCCACTGGTTAATTGTCCTCACTGTTAGGAAGTTTCTCCTTAATTCCAGGTTGCTTCTCTCTTTGGTCAGTTTCCAACCATTGTTTCTTGTCTTGCCCTCTGGTACTTTGGAGAATAGTTTGGTACCCACTTTGTGGCAGCCCCTGAAATACTGAATACTGCTATCATGTTGCCCCTGTTTCTTCTTTTCTTTAGACTAGCCAAACCCAAGTTCTGCAGCCATTCTTTATATGTTTTAGTCTCCTGGCCTTTGATCATTTTAGTTGCTCTTCTTTGAATTTTTTCCAAGATCTCAACATCTTTTTTGTAACAAGGTGACCAAAATTGGTTGCAGTATTCCAGGTGTGGTCTTATTAGGTTTTTATAAAACAGTACTAATACTTCCCATGATCTTGATTCTATGCCTCTGTTTATACAACCCAGGATTGTATTAGCTTTTTTGGCTGCTGCTGCACACTGCTGGCTCATAGTCAAGTGATCGTCCACCAGAACTTCAAGGTCTCTCTCAGTTATTATTTTTGAGCCAGGTCTTGCCTAATCTGTACTTATACTTTTAATTTTCTCCACATTAAAACTCATTTTGTTGGATAAGGCCCATTGTTCAAGTTTGTCAAGACCTTTTTGGATCCTGAGCTTGTCTTCTGGGATGTTGGGTATTCCTGCCAGTTTAGTGTCATCTGCAGATTTGATGAGTTCCCCTTTTATTCCCTATTCTAAGTCATTGATGAAGATATTGAAGAGTACTGGGCTTAAGATGGAGCCTTGTGGTACCCCACTGCTTACTTCTCTCCATGTGTATGTAGTACCATTGAGGACTACTTGCTGAGTATGGTTTGTCAGCCAGCTACAGATCCATTTGATAGTGTTGTTGTTTATCCCACCTTTTTCTAGCTTACCAAGCAGCAGGTTGTGGTCTACTTTGTCAAATGTCTTACTGAAATTTAAGTATACTATGTTCACAGTGTTTTGCTGGTCTACTAATTTAGTTATTTTATCAAAGAATGAAATAAGATTGGTTTGGCATAAGCTGTTTTTGACAAACCCATGCTGGTTACTGGTTATAACTTTGTTTGCTTCTAGTTGTTCACAGATCTGTTTTTTGATTATCTTTTCCAGGATCTTCCCTGGTATTGATGTTAGACTAATTGGTCAGTAGTTTCCTGGGATTGTTTTTTTCTTTCTTGAAGATGGGAACCACATCAGCCACATCTTGAACTACCCAAAGACTGGAAAAGAGATGATATGGTTCCAATCCTCAAAAAAGGAAGAAAAAAAACAGATCCAGGAAATTACAGACCAATCAATCTGACATCAATACCTGGAAAGATCTTGGAAAAGATAATCAAGCAACAAATCTGAAAACTCCTAGAAACAAAGTAAGTTATAACCAGAAGCCAACTTGGGCTCATCAAAACAGATCTTATGAATCTTATTTCATTCTTCAACAAAGTGACTAAATTAATGGATCAGTGAAATGTTGTGGATATAGTATACTTAGATTTCAGTAAAGCATTTGATAAAGTAGACCACAACCTACTTCTTGGCAAGCTAGAAAAATATGGGATAGACAGCACCACCACCAGGTAGGTTTGTAACTGGCTGACAAACCAT
>NW_015386427.1:6239831-6245891 GCF_001527695.2 Protobothrops mucrosquamatus
AGAAAAGGTGGCGGAACTCAAACCTGGCCACGCCCTCATCAAACCCTAGGACCGCCCCTTTAGAGAACAGGAATGCAAGTAAAATTTGGGAGGGGCTATTTCCGGTGTGGGAGGGGCTATTTCCGGTGCGGCCGGCCCGGAAAAAGGTGCCGGAACGCGGTTCCGCCGCGTTCCGGCTGAAAAAAAGCCCTGGTCCTATGTAACAAAATGAAATTCTATGTAGATAAAATTAAGGTTTTACACTTAGGTAAGAAAAATGAACTGTATAGGTACAGACTAGGTGAAACCTGGCTTAATGCCAGTAAATATGAGAGGGATCTTTGAATTCTAGTGGACAATCACTTAAATATGAGCCAACAGTGTGCAGCAGCAGCCAAAAAAGCCAATGCAATCCTAGGCTGCATTAATAGAGGGATAGAATCAAAATCACATAAAGTTCTAGTACTACTTTATAAAGCCTTAGTAAGACCACACTTGGAATACTGCACCCAGTTCTGGTCACTACAATATAAAAAGAAGCTGAGACTCTGGAAAGAGTACAGAGCAACAAGAATGATCAAGTGGCTGGAGGCTAAAACATACGAAGAACAGTTGCAGGAATTGGGTATGCCTAGTCTAATGAAAAGAAGGATTGGAGAGACATGATAGCACTATTCCAATTTTTGAGGGGCTCGTACAAAGACAAGGGGGTCAAACTATTTTCCAAAGCACCAAAAGGCAAAACAAGAAACAATGGATGGAAACTAACAGAGAAATAACCTAGAACTAAGGAGAATTTTCTTAATGGTGAGAGTGGTCAACCAATAGAATAGCTTGCCTTCAAAAATTGTGGGTGCTCAATCACTGGAAGTTTTCAAAAAGAGACCAGACAACTATTTATTTGAAATGGTAGAGGGTTTCCTGCTTGAGCAGGTGGTTGGACTAGAAGACCTCCAAAGCCCCTTCTAACTCTATTATTCTATAAATTCTTGTAATATTGTACTGTGTTAATGCTCTCAGGGCTCCTTTAAGGTCTGCTCTCCCTGCTAAAGAGTTTGGATACCTGCTTGTAAATAAGTAAGGGTTGATGTCACTGCAAAGGCAATGAAATTGGTACAATTGTCTACTGAGAAAGACAACAGTCAAAGAAAATGTTTAAGATGCCCCTGAACAGCAAGCAGATGGTAGGTGATATTCTGTTTTTTGAATTTCTTATAGATTATTCCTGGAAAAATGCTTCAATAGTTGGAAGTCAGTGTCGAAGGAATATATTGCTACTGAAAACAGATTCAGAAACAAAACTCCATAATTTATAGAAAAAAAGAAAGAAAGAATAACATAAAATAGAATAAATAGAGTAACAGAGTTGAAAGGGTTAGAGTCAGATAGGTAGGTAGGTACGTAGATAATGGTTATAGGTCAGCAGAAAATCAGTGTAGAATAACATTTATAATTTCTAAAAATGCTTTGGAAAATGTGTAATTAGTTGTGCCACATGTTAAGCTTCACTATGTCGTTCAATTTATGTACACAGAAATCCATTTTACATTGCACCTGTCAAGGAGAATGCTAGGGTTTTCCCAGACCAGCAATGCTGAGAAAACACAATCTATATACTATAAAAATACTCCTGTTTGTCTGTTTCTAACCTTCAATTGGGTGAAACAATGCATAATAGTACAACAATTTTTGAATCAGCATACTTCAAATGGGCTTATATACAGAATGCATCCAAAATCTGGGGCCTACTACTCCAGTGGGATTGAAATTTGGCAAAGTTGTGGCAGCTTCAGCACCTCCATGCCACCATATGGCTGTGATTAGCTACGGTTATGTGATCATTTGCAGCAATCCCTGTCAGCTTCTTATAACAAAAGTCCTATAAGAAAAGATTATTAGGGGACTGGAGGCTAAAACATATAAAGAACGGTTGCTGGAATTAGGTATGTTTAGTTTAATGAAGAGAAGGACGAGGGGTGACATGGTAGCAGTGTTCCAATATCTCAGGGGCTGCCACAAAGAAGAGGGAGTCAAGCTATTCTCCAAAGCACCTGAAGGCAGGACAAGAAGCAATCTAGAACTAAGGCAGGGGTGTCAAGCTGCCGGCTCTAATCAAGGAGAGAAGCAATCTAGAACTAAGGCAGGGGTGTCAAATTGCCAGCCCGCAGGCCGGACGCATCACCAGGAAACTGCGTCCACCCCATTGATGGCAATGGGACAAAAGCTCTGATGAGTTTGACATGTCTGAAGGAGAAATTTCCAGACTGTTAGAACAATTAACCAGTGGAACAGCTTGCCTCCAAAAGTTGCGAATGCTCCAACACTGGAAGTTTTTAAGAAGAGATTGGACAACCATTTATCTGAAATGGTGTAGAGCAGTGGTTCTCAACCTTTTTAATGCCACGACCCCCAACCGGTCGTAAGTCGAGGACTAAACCGGTCATAAGTTGAGGACTAAACCGGTCGTAAGTCGAGGACTAAACCGGTCGTAAGTCGAGGACTAAACCGGTCATAAGTCGAGGACTACCCAACCGGTCGTAAGTCGAGGACTTTCCCTGCCCGGGAGTGCTGCGCATGCGTGGTTCCGCCCCCTGCGCCGGCCGAGGCGTAGCTGGCAAGCGGCAGAGACGGAGCAGGCCGACCACCAGCTGGCCCAGCTCAAGGGAGGTAAGGCACCCGCCGGAAAAGGGGAAAAAAATGGCGGACAGCCTTGCTTGGCGAGCCCCGTGAAATGGTCGATCGACCCCAAATGGGGTCGCGACCCATAGGTTGAGAACCGCTGGTGTAGAGTTTCTGTTCTGTTCTGTTCTGTTCTGTTCTGTTCTGTTCTGTTCTGTTCTGTTCTGTTCTGTTCTGTTCTATTGGGAAGCCGGCAGGAAGTTGGAAGTTGCTCCCTCTCCCACTGCTTTTTTGCCCACTGGTGGTCATTCTCTTTCTGTGTTTAAAACAATGGCCCACCAGGAATGAGTTGTCTAGTGTTTTTTAAACAGTGCATTGCCTGAAAAATATAAAACCCTATACATCTGCTTTCCTGTGTCAGAAAATAGTTTAGATGGATTTTAAGCTGAAAAAATGAATAAAGGAACAACTGTCCCACCCTTTCCTTTCCTTTCCTTTCCTTTCCTTTCCTTTCCTTTCCTTTCCTTTCCTTTCCTTTCCTTTCCTTTCCTTCTTTCCTTTCCTTTCCTTTCCTTTCCTCTCCTCTTCTTTCTCTCCTCCCCTCCCCTCCCATTCCCTTCCCTTCTCTAGGACGCTTCCTGTCCTAAATTGTTCTTGCTAGAAAGAAAAGTGCAGATGGAACTATTACAATTTCCATATAAATCTGTATCTAAGAACTGGCAAGTCTTCCTGTAGAAGTCTCTTTATCCTGGTCAAACATTTTGGTTCAGCAACAGATCTCATGACATTTCTATTAGCTCAGGTGTGTTAGCTTGCCTATGCATCAACCTGATAACAGATCTATACACAGACCCTTATGTTTTTTAAAGATGTAAATTATTAAGAAGATACTGAAGCTTCCTCAAAGCTAGCTCCCCTTTTGCAATTATTTGCCAAGATACAGTTACTTAAATAACATGTGTCTGTGTCAGACATTCAATAGGGCCAATAAAATTATTAAAATAGCCTAAAATACTATATGCAACAAATCTGAATGGAGACAATAACCCTTATTCACATTAAAGAGCCCTTTTCTCCCCAAGGCCTCACAAATGGTACTTTGCTGAGGCTTTCTTCATCACTTCTCTGACCTCACACCGGAGTTTTCCAAAGGACTAATTATCAAGAAAGGCAACAATACTACTGATGAACTATTTTAATTTCTTTTTGTTCCTATCCATGGAGAGCATTATAGTCTGGAAACGTATGCTAAAATTGTTCTCAGCATCATTATTTTGCAATCCAGTCATATAAGCTTAGATGATATAACTGAAAAACAAACTTGAAACAAATCAACCCAGAGTTCTTACTTGAGGCACAAATGACTAGGCTCAAATTATTTATTTACATATTAAATGTTTATGCTGCCCTTCTCCCCTATAAGTTGACTTTTATTATCCTAAGCTATTTATTCATTTAGCATATGGCATATCATACATGGACTAGCAATATAAATAAATTCAACTAGATTAGGAGAATCCAATAAAATATAAATGTCAAAAAGACCTAGGCCATCTAACCACTGAAGTGCAGCATTGTATATATTAAAAAAAAAATCAGATACTGGACCGGTATATGTCCTCAGCTTACAGCTGGTCACAATGTGATCTACAGTTTGATGTGGGACCCTCCAGTCACACTGAGGGGAGGATACTATGCCCCATTTATACCGAGAGTCCCGGCAGATGCCATGTGAGGTACGAATCCTATTCAGGATTGTCCATTGCTGACATGGTAGTTCAAAGTCTGGCATCTTTTTTTGTGGGGTCATTTATATGTCTTCCTATAAATGGGCATTCATCAACACATTTGGCTTTCCACTGGGAATCGATGTGAAAGTTGTTGGGCAGATGTTGTGCAAGTGGCAGTGGGGGCTTCCTGGATTTGAGACTTCCTGCTGATAAATGAGGAAGGTCGGCATGCATCGATAGGAGTGAGTTGCCCATAATTTTTCTGTATTCTCTCACTAGTGCATCTTGCTTTTATAAAGTTGGCAATGCTATATGGCTCAGAACAGGAAGCCACCAAGTTGGAGTGGTTTTAATACATCTGCTTATAATCCTCATGGTGGCGTTGAGTCTGGTGTCTAACTTACTAGTATGGCAGCTGTTGTCATACAGGGGCACAGTATTCTGCTGTGTAGTAGATCCCCCCTTGTGCTGATGATCTGAGGGTGGCAGCTGAAGCTCCCCATTTACTGTAGTTCCTCATAATTTCTGGAGTATGTTGTTCTTAGTACTGATTTTTGCTGGCATATTTTCTAGATGTTTCTTGTAAGAGAGAGTCCTGTCCAATGTTACTCCAAGGTACTTTGGATGGGGATCAATAAGGGAGTAAGTTGTTCAAATAGAACTTTGGGGCTTCATATGCTAGTTTGTGTCAAGGTAGAAGCACATAGTTACCATTTTGTTGGTGCTAGGACTGAGCCTCCAGTCAGTGAAGAATTTCCCCAAGTTTTTAAGGTCTTTTGGACAGGAGGCTGTCAGCCACCTCCATGTGTTTTTCTTGTATTGCTACAGCCACCTCCATGTATTTTTCTTGTACAGCTATGGCCAAATAATAAGGGTATCCAAATTTGTGTCTCTTTGTCGCCGGCATATCTGATATGTATACGTTGAAAAGTGTAGATGCCATAACAGAGCCTTGTGGGAGACCATTATTTAACCTTCTAACCTTATTTATATTGTCTCCCATTATTATCTGAAAGGACCCATCACCCAGCATGTTAATTAATTAGTTGATAGAGATTTTTGCAGGGGATAATATGGTACAGTTTGTATAACAACCTGTCCTTTCAAACTATGTTGTATGCTATAGTTAGGTCTAAGTACAAAGCTGTGGTTTTGTGGCCTCATTGGAATCCTGCTTCAATATAGCCTGTTAGTGTTAGATCGCGCAGGCAGTAAGACACGAGTCGAGTGACAGTCAGCTCTCGGTTTATTGGCAAGGCATAAAGTAAATCCGGACTGGCATCTGGGCCAGGGGAGCCCTCTTTTATGGGATTCCCCTGGCTTGTAATCACACAATTCCATTGGCTGGTAAGACCCCGTTGCCAGTTAGCCAACCAGCAACGGGCATGAAACTGTATGCAGATGGAGAAGGGCAATCACCCTTAATGGGTGATCAGGATGCGCATAGGGGATTAGGGGGGGAATACAAAAGAACACAACACCCCTCCCCTCAAAGTTCTTGCTATCATCCTTGATGAATAGTGGTTACATAGTCCTTCAGATATGTGGGAGGCCGATGCCCTCGCGTTGATCGGCGGGGAACTGTGTGACTCGGTTCAGCTCTTGCCTCGGTACTCTTCCCTCTGCATGGTTGTCCTTGGGCCGCTGCAATGGGTCTCGCTTCTCGAGGTGGTTGACTGACGGGTGGAACCAATGGCCAATACTCGTCCCCGCCGTTGTCTCTGGCCCCGCC
>NW_015386427.1:6249141-6257773 GCF_001527695.2 Protobothrops mucrosquamatus
GACGGGAGGCAGCGGCTCTGGTGGCAGCCACTGCAGCATCGTCGGGGTCCCCGTCGCCGCCCCTGGCCCGGCCGCCGCCCCCGCCGCTTCTCCTGCAGCAACGAGGGCAGCAGCGGCGGCTCCCTGAAAGTGCCCGAGGAAGGTGCCACCGATGGGGCCGAGGTGGGGCCGGGCGGCGGAGAGCCCTGCGGCAGCCAGGTGAGCTTCATGCCTGACTGCCATCCGGCCCGGGCTGGGGAGACATGTGGCCGGTTCGGCTTCCCGGGGAGCGATGCTCCCGCTGGCCGCCGCACCAGCCATGACTGCCGCCCAGCATGGGGAGACATGTGGCTGGTTCGGCTGCCCAGGGAGCGGCCCAGGAAGCAATGCCCCAGCCGAGACTGGAACAAGTAAGCTGGGGGGGGCGAATCACCTGCCCCGCAGCCACTTCGCGGCGGTGCTCTGCGGACTCAGAGCTCCCTCCCTCCCCCCCTGCCACTGACCTTCCATCTCCGGCTCTGCTGCTGCTTGGCCAACGGTTGCACCGGCTGGACATCGCAGGGGCTGCTCTCTCGTGGCTGCAGCTTACGGGAGGGCTGGCCCACTCAGCAAAGGCTCCGGGGGGTTGCTCCCAGCGGGGATCCCGGGGCTTCCCCGCATGGCTCCCCAGCCACGTGCGCCTGGGACGGGGCCAGCCCGGGAAAGGGACTTCCTGGCCGCCCTTCTCCCAGGGGCGGGACACCCGGGCGCAGGGCCAATGAGGAGCCCTGCGAGGGGGCAAGTCCCATGAGAGAGAGAGAGAGAGACAGAAGTGCAAGTGCAAGTGCCTCTGTCTCTGTCTCTGTCTCTGTCTCTCTTTCTCTCTCTCTCTCTCTCTCTCTCTCTCTCTCTCTCTCTCTCTCTCTCTCTCATGGGACTTGCCGGAGGGCCGTGGGAGGGCCGCATTTACATAGTGCAGGGAGGGCTGTTCGAGGGCCGGATTAAACCGGACCGCGGGCCACAAATGGCCCGCGGGCCGGACTTTGGACATGCCTGTTCTAGAGGGACCAAGCCTCAGGTTGAGTTCTCGCATCTGGAAGAAATTTCTTATCCCTGCCCTGAACCAAAGGCAATCCTCTCCCACAAAATAGTCAGACTGCTGAAATGAAGAAGTCGGAGGCAGCCAGGAAGAAACTGTTTTTTATTTTGGCTTTTATCCTGAAAGTGCTTTTTTCACAAGGCAACTGGACTTCCTNTAGTAGGCAAACAATCCGTTTTCCAACATTGAGCTATTAATAATCTCGCAGCAGTTATCAAATTCAGCATCAATTCCATTTCTTTTTTATCCAAATTTTCCATAATACCCAACAAAAATAACTGAGGCTTAAACTTTATCTTTTTCTTAAAGACATTTTGAATGTTCCACCAAATCTTTATCCAAAATGCTTTAACCGCACTACAAGTCCACCACACATGAAAATAAGTTGCATCTAAATTTCCACATCTCCAACACTTAGGTTGTAAATTAGAATACATACGAGACAATTTTTGAGGATCTAAATGCCATCTATAAAACATTTTGTAAAAGTTTTCTCTTAGTGAAAGCATTTTCTTAATGAGAGTGGAGTGTCCTTTCATCTTTGAAGCTTTGGAGAGAGGTACAACTTGAGAGGTTATTTGGTCAAGAGTTATTTTGGGTGTTTGTCCTGTGGATTGTCACTGTTTCTCTTTTTTATTAGTTTATAGTAAAAAAAATACAAAAACAAATAGTAGGAAAAATAGGGGATGGAAAGGAGAAGGGAAAAGTGCAGAACAGAAGGGAAAAAGAAAGAAAAGTCTTAGACTTCTGACTCTCTTTGGTGTAGTAAAATAGGATAGTAACATCAAACTTCAACTTTTTACTTTTACATAGTAGTATAAACTAGCCATTTCTATACCAACAAATCTATCTAATTAATAAAATCCAGAATCAAAATTTCATTTTTTCCACCTCAATCGCAAAGTCCAGAAGTGGTTTCCAAGTAGAAACAAAAGTAAAGCTCACCAACTTGACAGCGAAGACATTGTGCCTTGAACTACAGTCTACCACCTTCTACTCAGACATCAAGGTGATGTCAAGCTACATCTGCAAACAAAGCAGACACTTCTACGTCTATGTAGGCAATAGAGTAGAAAAGATTGAAACATCTCTAAGCCCTGAACAATAGCAACATGTGGCCCAACCTCGCCACACAGTTGAAAGAATTGATCTGGCTAAAAGGTCCTGAGTTCTTGGTTTGTACAGACAGCCTGATGCCACAGAGACCAAAACGCTATATGCTTCCAGCTCTAGATCAACATGCCAACCTTCATCCTCAGGCACCCAGTAACTTTCAACCAATCAGCTTCAAACCCTCCTCTAAGTGGAAACACCTGAGATTAGGCATAGCTTTGATCATTTTGATCACTTGTCTTAGCATCCCAAGAATTAACCTTGTAGGAGCCTGCAAGGACTTACAGACTATTGAAGATATTTGTCATGATCCAGTGATTGACAAATGTCTGAAGGCCAAAAATCATCCTCCCCATGCATCTCACATGGGCGAAGCATGGGAGCGCATGATTGGCGTACCCTGCAAAATCATGGACTCTATGTCATCAAAGACATCCATGCCCACATATGAAGTCTTCACCACCCTCATGACAACAGTAGCAGCCATGTTCAATGCTCCACCGGTGGTTCAAGACCCTTTGGTTCCTGAGTGTCCTGAGTCTTCTGCTCCTGCTGTTCCTGATTCTCCAGCTCCTGCTGATGTTCCTGATTTTCCAGCTCCTGCTGATGTTCCTGATTCTCCAGCTCCTGCTGATATTCCTGATTTTCCAGATCTTGCTGTTTCTGAGTTTCCTGTGGTTCCAGCTTCTTCGGTTCCTGAGCATCCTGTGAATCCAGATTCCTTTGTTCCTGAAAAACTTTGGGTTCCAGTTTTTCTGTTCCAGATTTGGTTCCAGTTTCTTTTACAGGAAGAAGACCTTGTCTTGTTGAGAGACAAGAACGCATACCAGAACTATTGGCCCATGGGACTCGTGTACCGGGCCCCACCCAGTTTTGATGAACTAGTTCGCCAAGCTGAGGTCCAGATCATGAAGCCACGTGAGTCAGATTGTGACTCAAAGACTCTTGCACCAGGCTGATCACTGATTTGGTCCCATTGCTGACGAAGATCAAACTGGAAGATTAAACCTCAAACTATCTATTGTGTATATGCATTGTTTGATGTAACACTTGTTTATTTCTGTCATAATTGTGCATGTTTTATATTTACCTTATAGTTATGCATGTTTGGCACCATGTTTTACCTATTTTAGTCATTAGTTAGTTAGCAATGAGAATTGCATGCTTAATGCTATGTTTTTTGCTTATTTCAGTTAGTTAGTAGTGGAAATTTAAATTTCCAAGCGGGGAGTGTTCTGGATCGTGTAACCCTTACTAGAGCATGTAAGTCTGTATGTTAGAATGTTTGGCATTTATTGAGTTAAGCGCTGTCTCCTTAAGAGATGGCTTATGGGTAATGTAGTTTAGCTAGTCAGCTATCTCATGTTAACAGGTATGTGGGAGGAGTTACTGAGCTCTCTACAGGATATTCTGGCCATGTGCCAGTTTGGAATGTCTTTGTCTGAGTTAAGCATGGGATCAACGGAGGACACAGACATGCTCCTCATTCACGCTAGAAGTTTGATGTGGAGAAATTAATGATTTTACCTAATAAAGATGGATAGATATGCGATACACAGAAGAAACCCCAACAACTGCAAGTATTTCCTTCTGAATAAATATCTGTTTTGGAATCATCTTTGTTTGAGTTATCTGTCTGTGATTGGATTATAAAGGCATCTTGATTCACGTCACAGAACAATTCCAGTATTTGAGGGGCTGCCACAAAGAAGAGGGATGTCAAGGTTCTGACTAATGAAACACTTCAAAGAACTTCCAGGCATTTTATCCTAAAAAGTCTTTTTATTCATGTGACAAAATGTAGGCTTCTCTCTGCAGGAATTGATTTCTGCTTTTCACATCTGGGGTTTGAAATCTTTCCAGTGATTCACCAAAGCTTGAGTAGCAGGCCATTCATTAGCTCTATACCATTCTGCTTTTGAAGTCTTTGCTCCCAGCTGGGAGATCTGCCAGAATTCATCTTCCCACAGCATGCTGTCTGTTGTTTCCTCCTCTGGGTTATCAGCAGCTGCTGGGTCTTGAAGCAAACTCACTTTTTTCATGATAGATTTTTCTTCCCTGAATCTTTACCAGCTCCTCTCAAGAGGACAGCAGATGGAGTTCAGGACCCCAGGTCGGTTGAAAAGGATTTGAGATCTTAGCATGATGTCAAGGTTCCGACTAATGAAACACTTCAAAGAACTTCCAGGCATTTTATCCTAAAAAGTCTTTTTTATTCATGTGACAAAATGTCGGCACGGCATGATGAAAGGATGCTAAGATCTGAAATCTCCACCCCCCGAGCAGTTATTTTTGCTAGCATTTCCCCTCCCTTATTTTGCTGTCATGATTTACGTTCTCCAATTAGTTTGAAGGGCAAAAGTTCTCTTCCATTCCCTTTTGTGGGCTTTTCTCTCCTCCCTCATTCTCATCTGAATTAACTTTAAAAGTACCAGACAGTTCTGCATATTTTGTCAAAGCAAGAATATTCAATATTAGCAGCATTGACAAGGCCGACAAACTATTCTCCAAAGCACCAGAGAGCAAGACAAGAAACAATGTTGGAAACTGACCAAAGAGAGAAGCAACCTGGAATTAAGGAGAAACTTCCTATGCTGATCTTGAGTTAAAACGCCTTCTTAAATCAAATCAGATAGATAAACTCAATAGAAATGATTTCATAACAAAAACATATTTAATCAGATAGATTACTTGCATTCATGACGGTTGCCTCTGATAATACGTCTCTGTCCATTTCTATAGGTGAAAGAATGATGCTCTCTTCATATCATCTTTATAGCGGAACAGGGTCATCGGGTGACACCTGATGGCCCATGCTTCTTTCAGACAAAGACATTCCAATCTGCCTTGTGTCCAGGAAGTCTCCCAATGCCCTTTAGAAACTCCTCCCACTGACCCATTAACATGGGATGACTGACCAGCTAAACTACATTTACCATAATCCATCTCTTAAGGAAACAGCACTTAACTCAATAAATGCCAGATATTCTAACATACTGATACATGCTCTCTAGTTAGGGTTACATAGAGCTATACGATCCAGAACACTTCCTAACAGTGAGGACAATTAACCAGTGGAACAGCTTGCCTTCAGAAATCGTGGGCGCTCCATCACTGGAGGTTTTAAGAAGAGATTAGACAGTCACTTGTCTGAAATGGTATAGGTTCTCCTGCTTGAGCGGGGGGCTGGACTAGAAGACCTCCAAGGTCCCTTCCAGCTCTATTCTGTTCTATTCTCTTGGTTCTTAGTGACATTTCATACATTTTGTTTCAGGGATCACCTCAACTATTTTCTACTTTTCATTTCATTTCAAATGTCCTGCCTCTTCTAGAAGGAATAGAATAGAATAGAATAGAATAGAATAGAATAGAATAGAATAGAATAGAATAGAATAGAGCTGGAAGGGACCTTGGAGGTCTTCTAGTCCAGCCCCCTGCTCAAGCAGGAGAACCTATACCATCTGAGACAAGTGACTGTCTAGCCTCTTTTTAAAAATCTCCAGTGATGGAGCACTCACGATTTCTGGGGGCAAGCTATTCCATTGGTTAATTGTCTTCACTGTCAGAAAGGTTCTCCTTAATTTCAGGTTGTTTCTCTCTTTGATCAGTTTCCAACTGTAATGTATTGAGTTAAACTTATGAAGCAGATGGCTGAGGCCTGTGCAGGAATGGTTAGCAGACCATGTGGCCTGCTAGCTAGACTTGCTGTCTACAAGGCTGTTTATTATGCATTTGAGCGGGAAAATACTGTGCTCTCATTAGCTGACGCTGCCCAGAGTTAAATGTATAAATAGGGGAGGAGCAATGCTTGTTAGTTTCTGTTTTTACTTCAATAAAGAAGTACTTGTTTCTATTGCTGCCTCTTCAATGCTGAACCAAGCAGAAAACAGAATATTGGCGATGAAGGTGGGATCGTGCTGCCGCAATTCAAAGAGCTGAGTCACTACGGGGGTCAAGCCTAGCAAGCGCTTGGTTGGAACGGCGTTCCACCCCCCCCACTCTATCCTGCCAGTACGAAAACGCTGGAGGAGAGTGCTTCCAAGGTTTCACCCTGGAAGTCCCATGGAAGTCTGCGCAGCACGAGGCATTGAAAAGGCCCCGAAAGACTCACCATGGCAAAGATTGGAAAACTCTCTGAATTCGACGTTGCTCATCCAGAGAGGTGGAACTCCTACGTCGCGAGAGTTGAAAATTACCTGAGGGTGAACCAAGTTCGAGACAATGGATTGAAGGCCGCGACGCTTTTGTGTTTTTGTGGTCAAGCCACTTTCGATATCGCCGAGAACTTGGTTGCACCAGCACCGCTTGAGTCCATCGCATACGCAGAACTCAAGAAGATGCTCAAAGAACATTTTGAGCCCAAGCTTTCAGTCATCGCTTGGCGACATGCTTTTGTACAGCGAGACCAGCATCCCAGCGAGTCCGCCGCCAACTTCATAACTTCTCTTCGCCAAGCTGCACGGCCATGTGGATTCAAAGATCTTGAAGAAAGACTGCGGGACCGCTTAGTTTGTGGTCTAAGGAGCCGAGAACTGCAACAAAAGATCTTTGCTAAAGAGGCTGTCTCATTTCAAGACGTGTTGAGGGAGATAACGGTCGAAGAAGCAGCTGGCAAAGCTGTTAAGGCCTTGCGGCTCTTCAAAAACCCTCCTTGCATGGAGGCCATCCACCATGAGGACGTCGAGAGAGTTGAAGATTCTGACTCGGACCACGAAGTCAATCGGTTGCAGCAACCCCCGGAAAGAAGGCCTCAACGGCAACCTGACAAGGCAGTTTACTTCTTTCCGGTGCATTGGGTGTGGAGGCCAACACAAACGGGTTGTTGGTTCTGCACAGCCACTTGCCAGGTGTGTGGCAAGCAAGGCCACATTGCCGCCGTTTGTTTGGGTCACAGGAAAGAACATGCATCAGAAGAGTTGCCTCGGAAAGGTACCAGGGTCCCCAGTCAAAACCGGGTGGGTTTTTGCGTGAGTAGACGGAGCGTGTTTAGGACAGGTGCCTATTGCCCAGTCAAGGAGAAGTTACACCTCAAAGTCAAGTTGCAAGGGGTTCCTTCTGACATGGAGTTGGACACGGGTTCAGCTCTATCGATAATTTCCCAAAGAACACTTCAGCAGATTTGCAGTCGAAGTGGCAAACGAGTTAAGCTCAGGCCATCAAACCTCATCTTAACCAACTTCCAAAATTTCCAGGTAAATGTAAAGGGGGAGGTCACACTCGGGGTGCAATTCAGGAATTTCAAGGGTCCCTTGGAAGTTGTGGTTGTTGAGGGCAACCGAATGAGCCTAATTGGACTCGATTGGTTTGATGCTTTGGGAATTCAGGTGACTGGGTTAAATAGCTTGCAAACATCGAGCCTCTCAGCGGTGTGTAAAGAGTTTGCTGATGTCTTCAGCTCAGAGTAGGGGCATACAAGGCGCCTCCAATTGCACTACGGTTAGATCCTTCAATAGCACCAATAAGGATTAAGCCTCGCCGGGTGCCTTTTTGCCCTAAAGCAGAGAATCAATGCAGAGCTGGACAAGCTGTTGCAACAAGGCATTTTAGAGCCAGTTGATAGCTGTCCATGGGAAACTCCCATAGTCACGCCACTTAAGGCCAACGGAGAAGTCCGCATTTGTGCCGACTATAAATGCATGTTAAACAAAGCTCTCCAGCAGCACTCCTATCCGGGGCCTGTAGTCAGCCATATTTTGCCATCTCTACAGGGAGGTCGCATTTTTGCCAAATTAGATTTGGCCCAGGCCTATCAGCAGCTGCCGGTGGACGATGCTATAGCTGAGGCCCAAACCATTGTAACCCATCGGGGAGCCTTCAAGGTGCGAAGATTACAGTTCGGGGTTAATGTAGCCCTTGGCATTTTTCAGAGTGTATGCCCATATTTCGATGATGTCCTCATAGCTGAGGAATCAGTCAAAAAACTCGTTAACAGACTCCAGGCCGTCTTGCGGCATTTCTGCGAAGTGGGGCTGAAGCTCAAACAGGAAAAATGCAAAATTGGAGTAATTTCCACAGAATTCCTGGGGTTTTGTAGAGATGCCGAAGGCATTCATCCTGCTGAATCCAAGCTCAAAGCAATTCAGCAGGCACCCAGTCCCAAGTCAAAAGGAGAGCTTCAGGCCTTCCTGGGACTCCTCAACTTCTATCATGCTTTCCTCCCCCACAAGGCCGCAGTGGCAGAGCCGTTACACCAGCTCTTGGACAAACAAGCCCCATGGAAGTGGACAAGTGTCCACGAGAGGAGTTTTGCTGCAGTTAAAGCATTGTTGTCCTCAAATGCAGTGTTAGCTCATTTCAATGAGCAGTTGCCAGTTTGCATTATATGTGATGCATCCCCTTACGGGATCGGAGCTGTGTTAAGCCATCTTAGGGCTGATGGGACACAAGTCCCTATAGCTTATTACTCCAGGACTCTTTGAGCAGCGGAACGGAATTACGCGCAAATAGATAGGGAGGCATTAT
>NW_015386427.1:6257873-6259032 GCF_001527695.2 Protobothrops mucrosquamatus
CATTGTGGCTGGCATAAAAACGTTTCATGACTTTTTGTATGGCCGCCACTTCACGATCTTCACTGACCACAAGCCACTTCTGGGATTGTTCACTACGAACAAGCAGACACTTCAGATTATCTCTCCTAGAATGTTGAGGTGGTCAATATTCTTATCTGCTTATGATTATTGTCTGGTTCACAAACCAGGTAAAGAAATGGGCCACGCAGACGGCCTTAGTAGGTTGCCTCTACAGCTATTAGAATCAGATCCTGCTCCAACCAACCACATCCTGTCTATCCAGGATTTGCCGGAGTCTCCCCTTAATGCAGGGGATGTAGCTGCTGAAACAGCTTCAGACAACACGTTGAGCCGTGTGTTAAACTGGGTGCTCACAGGATGGCCGGAAACGTGTCCTGGCCCGGATTTTCAGAGTTTCTGGAAAAGGAAGCATGAGTTATCCACTTTTAAGGGTTGTATTTTGTGGGGCACTAGGGTAGTAATCCCGACCTCACTGAGGACTAGAGTCCTTGATTCTCTGCATGAGGGACATCCGGGCATAGTCCAGATGAAGGCGCTCACGCGTAGCTACCTCTGGTGGCCTGGGCTCGATAAAGACATCGAGGCCCAGGTCCATAGGTGCCACATTTGCCAGCAGTCAAGGCCAGAAATGCCACATGCTCCTGTGCATAGATGGGAGACCATACAAGCCCCTTGGTCAAGGATTCATATTGATTTGCTGGCCCCTTTCAGGGACAACTCTTCCTCATTGTTGTGGACAGTCACTCCAAATGGCTAGAGGTCGTTCCAGTGTCCACTATGACTACTGCCAGGACCATCCAGGTTCTGCGGGGCATCTTTGCAACACATGGGCTTCCAGATGTCATAGTCTCAGACAATGGGGCTCAATTTACTTCTGCAGAGTTTCAGTCCTTCTTAAGGGCAAATATGATTAGGCATGCCACTTCGGCTCCATTTCACCCGGCCTCTAACAGCCAAGCGGAACACATGGTCAGAATGACCAAGGAATCCTTGAAGTGGATCACCCATGGCAATTGGCACCACAGGTTGGCAGATTTCCTACTCTGCCAATGCACAGCACCCTGCACTTCTACCAGCAAGAGCCCAGCTGAATTAAGATGGGGGCACCATCTGATCACAAAACTGGATCGCTTACATC
>NW_015386427.1:6259417-6266825 GCF_001527695.2 Protobothrops mucrosquamatus
GAATCTTAAAACTGGGGGGGGGATTTTTTTAGAGGTAAATATATAGGATGCTGACTGTGTTGTTCATCTGGAGGTGATTGTAGAAAAATCTCTGAGAGCCTTCCATGTAGAGGTTAAAATCAAAGATATTAATGATGACGCTCCTAGATTCATTCAAAGAAATATTTGTTTTGTTTTGGAAATAAGAATGCCTGGTTCTTTTCTTCCACTGGAGGGAGCTTTGGATGCAGATATTAGTCCAAATTCTCATGTCTTCTATACACTCAGCTCCAGTGAATGCTTTATTTTAAATGTCCAGAGGAAATCTGAAATTCAATCATTAGGACTCATTTTAAAAAACAGTGTTGATAGAGAAGTCAAGGCTTACACACGATTCGTTGCTTGTGCTCATAGATGCAGGGAAATCAGAACTCAGTGGCACAACACAATTGGTGATTTCTGTGCTTGATAACAATGACACTGTTCCTAGTTTTAAATATTCAGTTTATAAAGTGAGGTGTCAGGAAATGTTAAAAGTGGGCCATTAATAATCAAATTAATTGCTACTCATTTGAATAATGAAATCAATCAAGAAGTCACATATTTCTTTCAGAACTGTGTGCCTGCTAATTTGAAAAATATATTTACCCTAGGTTCTGTTAATAGAGAAATGAGAACAGTAGAAAAATTAGATTTTGAGACAGTTCACCAATACGAGAATCAAGCACAAGCTAGCGATAAAGGGAGCCATCCAGTCATGAGATATTGTATGATTTTGATTGATGTACATGATGTAAATGATAATGCCCCTGAGATATGGTTAAAATCTTTGTTGGTAGTGGTATCAGAGAATGCTGTCCCAGGAATGGTGGCCCTGATTAATGTCTTAGATCAGGATTCTGGAATAAATAGACAAGTAAGTTGCTCCATGTGTTCCATGTAAGCTGCTCCATGTGTCATGCTGGCTTTCCATTTAGGCTGGTTACTACCTTCAAGAATTACTACTTTCTAATAATGACCTAGCAGTTAAGACGCTGGGCTTATTGATCAGAAAGTTGGCAGATTGAGACGCAATACCCCAAAATGCAGGGTGAGCTCCCATTCCTGCCCCAGCTCCTGCCAACCTAGTAGTTTGAAAACATGCAAGTGGAAGTAGATATATAGGTACCACGTTGGTGGGAAGGTGAGAGTGTTCCGTGTATCTTGGTAGTCCTCGACTTACAACAGTTCATTTAGTGACTGTTCAAAGTTACAACAGCACTGAAAAAGTGACTTATTGCCATTTTTCACATGACCTTTACAGCATCCCCATGGTTATGTGCTCAAAATTTAGACGTTTGGCAAGTGATGATGGTCCATGTGATCACCTTTTGTGACCTTCTGATAAGCAAAGTCAATGGGGAAGCCAGATTCACTTAACAACCAGGTTACTAATTTAATGACTGCAGTGATTAACAACTGTGGCAAGAAAGGTCATAAAATAGGGCAAAACTCACTTAACAAATAGCTCACTTAGTAACATAAATTTTGGGCTCAATTGTGGTCATAGGTTGAGGACTACTTATAGTCATAACCACGGAGGTGTCTTTGGACAACGCTGGCTCCTCAGCCAGGAAGTGGAGATGAGCACCGCCCCCCCCCTAGAGTCGGACACAACTGGACAGGGGAAACCTTTCTTTTTTTAAAATAGGGGTGAACCTCTGGACAGGGAGCAGATGAGAGAATACAAACTGATGTAGGAGCCCAAGACCAAGAGATACCAGCCCTGCTGACCACCAGTAGCTTGATGATACATATTGGTGATGTGAATGATAATGCACCTACTTTTGCAGCCTTCCTATGCAGACCTTCTGAAGGAGACACAGCCACCTGGTGCTTGTATGTTTCTGCCTCAGATCCTGATATGACTGAGAATGCCTTGATTAGTTACTTGATAGATGAGAAGTTCTGGCCACTGCCTATTATCTCTCAGTACAGTCAGAGAGTGGTAAGCTATATGTCAAAGCAAGAATATACAGTATTTGCAGTGCACTGGATTTTGAGGAGCTGAAGCTATTGGAGTTTGAAGTGAGAGCCAAGGATACTGAACTGCCCTCTTTATGTGGCAATGTGACAGTACAAGTCTTTGTGATGAATGAGAATGATAGCATAGCAATAGCACTTAGCTTTATATACTGCTTCACAATGCTTTACAGCCCTCTCTAAGCGGTTTACAGAGCAACAAACTGGGTCCACATTTTACTGACCTCAAAAGGATGGAAGGCTGAGGCAACCTTGAGCTGGTGAGACTCGAACTGCCAAACTCCTGGCAGCCGGCAGTCAGCAGAAGTAGCCTGCAGTACTGCATTCTAACCACTGTGCAACCAGGGCTCATGATAATGCACCTGTTGTATTTGCACCTCTGCCAGTGCAAATACAACAGGTGTTTGGGGAAAAAACCCACCTGACTTGTTGGTATTCCTATCATGGATGAACAAGTAGTGGTCCAGATCCATGCTGTGGATGCTGAATTTGGCTACAATGCATGACTAACCATGAAATACATGAAAACTCCAGAAATTCTTGGCAAGCTGCTCATTATAGAGGTGAGATCAGTACCAATCATGCCTTTGTTGAGGAAGAAGTTAATTTGAGCTTTTATCTGCAATCTCACAGCATTCAATCTGTAGCCCTCTGAATAAAATCACTATGTTTCAGGCAAACACTAACTTTCTGTTACTTGTGACATGCAATCCACTTTTTGTGAGTTTCCAAACAGCAATCCTTCAACCAAAAACCCCAAGCCAAGGTTTGTTATATCAATCCAGTCAGTATCTGTTCTTCACTTGCAGAAGGATTAATGAGTCTTTAGGCTTTTGAGTTTTCTTGCTTATCTCAAAGCCTTAGATGATATTGCCATTCTTGTGGCCACTCTTTGTAATATCATTTCTTGAAAAGCAAAATGGAACTCCTGTCATTAGGTTTGCTGAGTCTTTGGTAGCACCTCTGTCATATTCCTGATTCATATGCATGGAAAACAACAAATCTGGCTAACACAGATTACTTTCTGTTCCCCATAGAAAAGTGTTACCAACTTCTAAAACACCAGCTTTATCTTTATACTGATAATAGTTATATACCATCTATTCTCTGAAGCTCCAAACATTTACTTCCTGTTCATCCTGGTCTCATCCTTCCCTAGAAACTCAAAGCGTAATCTGCAAAGGCTTGAAAGCTATTTCTGAGTTCCATCTATTGTCAAGGTCCCGGTTGAAAAGCCCAACGAAGTCATTGCGATTTCTAATGCAAAACTTTATTAGGCATAACATACCAGTATGATAGACGGAATACCAGCTCTGGCAATATGGGAAAAAGTTTATTAAAAGAGTAAAACCTTCCTTCCCCCTCTCTGACAGTTCAGGCCACATTGTCCAATTAGTCTTCAAGCTACTGTTATGAGAAGAAAATCTCCATTCACCAAAACAATTCTTCAGTGACCTCGGCTCTCACTCTGATATCAACCACCTGTACATTCCAAACCTTCTTCCGCCTCTCCCCCAAACTGTTGGCAAGCTAGAAGCATCATGGCAGTTTTAAAGCAAGGGATCTTCAGAGCTTGACAGGCTGGCCTCCTACAGAGTTTGGGGAACCTGGAAAATAAAATGAATACACATTATTACTTGTTAACTTCTCTTGCCCTGGTGCTGGTTTCTGGGGTTATTTAGTATGGAATCATTTTACCGAACAATCTGCTTTCACATTATGAGCTTTTATCCATCTAACTTCTGACATCAGACAGCCCTTCCATTGAATTAGATACTGCAATCTCCCTTTGTGAATCCTGGAGTCAAAGATCTGTTTGACTTCATAGTGAGTCTGGCCTTCTACCATTTTGGACACGGGCTGCTTTTCCCACTGGCCTCATACTGGACCCCTGAAATGGCTTCAATAGACTACAGTGGAATACTAGATACACTTTCCCTAATATTCTAGGTAACTTGAGCTCTATTATCACAGGGTTTATATCTTTCATAATGGGGAAAAGGCCTATGAACTTTGGACCTAGCTTCTTGCAAGTTTGTTTTAACTTGTGATACTTAGTGGAAAGACACACATTATCTCCTACATGGAGCATCCCCTGGGGAGCACGCTTCTTATCCTCCTGTTTTTTCTGACTCTCAGCTGTTTTGTTTAACACTTTCTTTGCCTCGCTCCAAACATGTTGGAACGAACTGACCCACTCAGTTAAGGTGCTCAAGGAGGGAGGCTCCTATGGGCATTCTGGCATTGACATGAACTCCATTCCCATGGTTAGCTTAAATGGAGTGAAACCAGTGCTGCTGTGCACTGCTTTGTTATACACCACTTCTGCAAATGGCAAAAGTTCTGCTCAGTTTTTTTGCTGGTAGTTGACATAGCAACGCAAGTACTGTTCCACCATTGTGTTAGCTCATTCTGCGGCCCCATTCATACTCGCATGAAAAGCTGAACTAAGCTCCTGGGAGAAACTAATCATCCTTACAAATTCCCTCCAGAACATAGCAGTGAATTGGACCCCACAATCTGAAATGATGCACTTAGGCACTCCATGAAGCTGGTAGATGTGGTTTAAAAACATTTTCACTAGTTTCTGGGCTGAGGGGAGCCCACAGCATGCGATGAAGTGGGCTTGCTTGGAAAAGAGGTCTATTACAGTCCAAATCACAGTGTTTTCCCCACTTTCTGGCAGCTTCACTATAAAATCCATGGTTATCTCCTCCCAGGGTCTAGCCAGGTCAGCCACTTGTTGTAACAGTCCTGGGCTTTCCCCTGGCAGTCTTTTACTGGCTGCACAGGTAGCACAGCTCCTCACATAACTTTCAATGTCCTTCTTCAGAGTCTTTAAGAACCCAAAGTAGCCAGCCTGCTTAGCATCATGGCTTCGCTGCAGAACTTGCAGTCGTAGATTTCCGAGAATGTACAGCTTGTCTCCCTTCCATGCCAACCCATCCCTCATGGTTAGCTCTCTTTGGTGAGCATCAAACCATGCGTTGGTTGGTAACTCCTTCCTCAGCTGTTGGGAAATGCATCGGTGGAGGGTGAGCTCCTCTTCTTCTCCTGCTGCCTGGTCATGGCTTGCACTGCTTGTTGTTTGGTGGAAATGATGGAACTCACTACCTCCTCCCAGGTGCTTTTGTACTATGGCATGGGGGATAGGGCATTGGCAAGAAAATTCTCCCCCCCCAGGAATGTACTTTAAAATAAAATCAAATTGCCCATTGGACTTATTTGGATGAGAGCTTACAGGGGGCCTTCAGTGCTTCTAAATTTTTATGGTCAGCCTACACCTCAAATGGGGTTTTACTCCCCTTTAGGAATTGCCTCCATGTCAGTAACACTCACCATACTGCAAAAGCCTCTTTCTCCCAAACAGCCCACTGTTGTTCTGTCTCATTCAGCTTGCGAGACGTGTACGAGCATGGTTACAAGGATCCCTCCTTATTCTGCTAGAGGAGGACTGAACCCACAGCCATGTTACTGGCATCTGCCTGACTCACAAAAGGTTCTCTGGATCTAGGTGTTTTAGAACCGGCTCAGCCACAAACAACGCCTTCAGTTTTTTGAATGCCACCTGGCATTCCATAGTCTAGTTCAAGGGTTGGCTCAGCTGGGATTTTCCCCTCCCTCTCCCCATTTTCAACAGTTCAGTGATTGGCAGAGCAATTTTTGTGAAAAAGGAGATGAACTGCCTGTAGAAGTTTGCAAATCCCAGGAAACTGCAGCTGCTTGCGGGTACAAGGGGCTTGCCATTCCAAGATGGACTTAACTTTCCCTGGGTCCATCTCCACCCCTTCATACAACACTCCATAACCTAGGTAATTCAGTCTGGTCTTGTGAAACTCGCATTTTGACAGTTCGGCATATAGCTTAGCATCCAACAGTTTTTTCATTACTTGTCACACAAGTTTCACATGCTCGTCCATAGTCTCAGTGTAGATGAGGATGTCATCCAGGTATACCAAGACCCCTTTATATAAATGTTCATGTAGCATCTCGTTTATGAGTTGCATAAATATGGCAGGGGGCCCCTGCAGTCCAAAAGGTATTATTTTAAATTGGTAGTTCCCAAGGAGACAACTGAAGGCAGTTTTCCACTCGTCGCCTTCCTTGATCCTCATTCGATTGTATGCCTCCCTCAGATCTAGTTTCATAAATGCTTTCCCCCTGGCTAAATATCCCAACGTGCCATTCATGAGGGGGAGGGGATACAGGTTTTCCCACACTCCATTGATCCCATGAAAATCAATGCACAATCTCAGTGACTCAGTGATTTCATTCTTTGATAATGTGACTAAATTAGTAGACCAGTGAAATGCTGTGAACATAGTATACTTAGATTTCAATAAGGCATTCAACAAAGTAGACTACAATCTACTTGGTAAGCTAGAAAAAGGTGGGATAGACAACATTACCACCAGATGGAATTGTAGCTGGCTGACAAACCATACTCAACAAGTAGTCCTCAATGGCACTACATCCACGTGGAGAAAAGTAAGCAGTGGGGAGCTTCCGGTGGCGAGGCGTCGCCGAAGGAGGCTTTTTCTTCAGCCTCCAGCCTGGGACTGCGTCAAAGACGTCAAAACAGCGTGGATCAGCTGTTTTGCGGCTCGGAACTTTCTCCCTGGGCGAAGAGGAGAAAGTGAGTTTGGTCTGGATAGGGGTTGAGTTCCCTAGTCCCCCCAGGAGCGATCCTGGGGGGATGAAGGTGAGAACTCCCCCGGAGTCCGGACCTCTTCTCCGCAGCTCGGTGTGTCTTCGCTCTTCGGAGCGAAGCTAGACGTCGCTGCCACTGCTGCTACATTGTGTCTGCTTGTGAGTAACTTTTGGAACAGACGGAACCTGACAGGGGATTTTTATTTTAGTTAAAATGTGACTTTAACTCGAAGATTTAATTGGGATTTTTGTTACTTGCTATAAGTGAAAGTGACAAGAAAATGGCTGCAGAAGCATTCCTTCTTTTTAACAAAAGGGAAACCTTCACTTTCTTTCCGGTTGTGGAATGATGTATTTTAAAGGATTTTAAAAGAATTTTTTTTTTAAGTCAAGCTTTTTTAAGTTTATACTTGCTGTTGTGATTTTTAAAAATAACTTGGCAGAATGGCTACAAAACGTACTGGAGTTTCTGCATTGCCTAAAACAGCTATCTCTTCTCCTGTTGTGCAAACTCAACAACAAAAACCTAGATCTCCCCCTCCAACACCTCCTCCTTCCATTACACTTAAAGATTTACAAGAGGCCTTAGCCAAGTCTTCATTGCAGACTGTGAAACAAACAGAAGAACTTTTGGATAAGAAAAACCAGGAACTTTGTGAAAATTTATCACATATTTTTCAAGGACTTGCAGCTCATATTGATCGTGTGGAGGGAAGAGTGGATGAGTTAGTGGAGAAAATGGAAGGAACAGAGGATA
>NW_015386427.1:6266936-6268018 GCF_001527695.2 Protobothrops mucrosquamatus
TTGACTCAGGAGTTAAAGAAGCGGCAGATACCTTTTAGATGGGAAATTCCTTTGGGTATTGTGTTAAATTTCGCAGGGACCAGATACAGATTAAATTCTGTTCAAAAAGCTAAGGATTTTTATTTGTCGGTCCTGAAAGCTGATATGTCACCATCATCGACATCTAAAGCACAGGAAGATTTGATGGAGCAACTTGTTGCGGAACTGCCTGGGGCCATGTCATTATCTGTAGGAGATCCTCAGAAGGAGCAAAGGATGACCCGTGCTGCTTATAGGCTTAAAGAGAGATAGCAACAAAAAGAAACAGTCTCTATAACATATCCACAGCCTTCGGAGCCAGTGGGTGGGGCGAGGCCAAAGAGATCTGCAGCGACAGATATGCAGGGAATGCTTAGCAAGCTTCATAAGCCAAAGGATGGATAAACGCTGGAAGTGAGACTTTATTACGGAAATGGAAGAAACTAGTTTATTATATGTTTGTAAAGAACTTATAGTTTTTTGTGTTTTTTTGAAAGATGTAAAAAAATAATAATTTAATATTGGGATTTTATTTTACTTTTCCAGCTGTGAAGCAGGAAGTATTGACTTAAGATTTTATTGAAAGTATAGACTTGAGAGGGAAGAAAGTGAAGGGAACATTTAAGTGTAAAATGTAAGAAAAAAAAATTATATAAAGTTTAAATGTTGAAGGTGGATAGATTATATTTAGAGAAAGTATGGAGTGATTAAATATCATATAGTTTTTGAGTAGATATATTGTTTTTACTTATTGCCTTATTAGAGTTAAAGTAGGTATATAATGATAGTATTATATTTGTTTAGTTAAATGGTAATTTAGATATGGAATGGGATGTGTTTCAATCCTGTATTTGGTTCCGGGAAGCTCAGGGGGGGAAGGGGATTAGGGGAAAAAAAACCTGATGGATTTACATGTTATAGGTAAATAATAATTGTATTGATAAGAGGAGATGCTCGGCTGGTATCCCAAATTGCACTCGAGGAGGTGGTCAGGAAGGGAGGGGATGTAGAAGTGGGAAGGAGGAAGGAGGAGAGGTTGTGGGTCAGAGGGAGGAAGGAAAGGA
>NW_015386427.1:6268343-6276241 GCF_001527695.2 Protobothrops mucrosquamatus
GCTTGGAGACTAAAATATACCAAGAACAGCTGCAGGACTTGGGTTTGGCTAGTCTAAAGAAAAGAAGAAATAGGGGAGACATGATAGCAGTAGTCCAGTATTTGAGGGGCTGCCACCAAGAAGAGGGGGTCACGTTATTCACCAAAGCACCAGAGGGCAGGACAAGAAACAATGGTTGGAAACTGATCAAAGAGAGAAGCAACCTGGAATTAAGGAGAAACTTCCTGACAGTGAAGACAGTTAACCAATGGAACAGCTGCCTCTAGAAATCACGGGCACTCCATTGTTGGAGATTTTAAAAAAGAAGCTAGACAGTCACTTGTCTGAGATGATATAGGTCCTCCTGCTCGAGCAGGGGGCTGGACTAGAAGACCTCCAAGGTTCCTTCCAACTCTCTTCTCTTCTCTTCTCTTCTCTTCTCTTCTCTTCTCTTCTCTTCTCTTCTCTTCTCTTCATACGTTTCAAGGATGTTTATCCCTTGTTTTCACCCTTTTTTCTCCTGGGATTGAAGCTTGTGGCCTTGAGGGAAATAGGTGGGATGAGATAAAAGCTTGCTGCTTTTCCAGGATTCTTGTTCCCTGAAGAGAGAACATAATTATAGTGTTTGCAATTTCAAGCAGAGGAGTAACTAGGGACAATTACCATTACCCTCTGCTGTTATTCCTCCTTACATCAGGTTGGAATATGTTAGAATATTTGCTATGCAACATTTACTGTGCTTTGGATTCTCTCAGAATTAGTTTGCTGGACCCACACAGGCCACTGAACAGGTGGGAGATATGCCAGCACTTTGAATAATTATTGTATTTATTTATTTATTTGGAAAATGTATGTTGACGCCTACACGATCACTGCAATTCAAGGTGGCTTACAGGATATATATATATATATATATATATATATATATATATATATATATAGGAATGTAATATATTATGACAATCATATTATATTACAATTATATATAATGCTATATAACAATATCAGATCCCTATTGGACTGAACTGTATAAATTTTATCAGTAATTTTAAAAAGTCTTATTTATTTATTTACAAGATATATATACTACCCCAATTCTAAATTCTAGGTGGCTTATTGTATAATCAAAATGCAAGGACATAATATAATATGAAAAGCATAGCTACTGTTTTCAAATTAAGACTCAAATTACATTATAAAATATAATGTAATATTATATAATAATGCAGATATTTGTATTAAAAAGTGCTTTAATGTTTTGAGTTGCAACAATTTTAAAAATAATATCCAATGCATCACTTCTATGTCAAGCAGTAATGGGTGAATTACTTCAAGGTCCCATATCTCTGACACAAATGTAGTTTCACTTATAGAAGAATCAATTAACACATTCAATTGCAACTCTTAGTTTTTAATGGCCTAAAAATGATATGTTATACAGATATGAATTATGTTGCTAGAAAAATAAATGAGTGGAAAAACTAAATGTATTTAAAAACGAACAGAAGGACAAAACCACAAATGTTTTTATCATCTGCTTTTCAGTTTCAAAATGCCTTCACTAGAGGTCACTGTTGCATCAGAAAATGGATGAGGAGAAAGAAATTAGAGCTCCTCCTTTGATGTGACTGCAAAAAATTCTTTTTGTCATATATATAATGATATCCAGCCCAGACTGCAAGAATACTGGAATTAATGTGAATTATATTGTAAATGCTGATTTGGATGTCTATTCTGAATCTGCTCTTGGGTCTCTTCAAGAGATGCATGTATAAGAAAAAAAATTACTATTGATCTTTTTGCCTGTATTTACAATGATTGTCTGGAAGAATGAATCTGTGGCAAATTGGCTGCTACAACTGGTTCTGCTCGAGACCGCCTGGAAAATGGGGAGCGGCCAGCTCCATTATTCTGTGCTGGAGGAATCCCAGCATGGCACCTTTGTGGGCCGCATTGGCCAGGATCTGGGGTTGGAGGTGACCGAGCTGGTGCCTCGGATGTTCCGGATGCTGTCCAAAGGAGAGAAGGACTATTTTGAGGTAAACCTGCAGAATGGGATCTTGTTTGTAAATTCCCGGATAGACAGGGAGGAGCTGTGTGCCAAGACTGCAGACTGTGTCCTTCATCTGGAGGTGATTGTGGAGAAACCTCTGAGATTGTTTTATGTGGAGGTTGAAATCAAAGACATTAATGACAATGCTCCCGTCTTCTCAGCAAGGGAACAGATCCTGAGCATAGCAGAATTGATAACAGCATCTGGTGCCCAGTTCCCCTTAGAAGGCGCCTCTGATGCAGATATTGGTACTAATGCTCTGCTAACCTACAAGCTCAGCCTCAATGAATATTTCATTGTAGAACAGAAAACAGATGAGAAATTCAACAAACCTTTAGCAATTGTTTTAAAGAAGCCACTGGACAGGGAGGAGAGCCCTGTGTATCATTTAGTACTGACAGCAACTGATGGGGGTGAACCAAAACTCACAGGAACTGTTCAGCTGGTCATCAATGTGCTGGATGTTAATGACAACCCTCCTGTATTTAACCAATCTGTTTATAGGGTAAAGTTGCTAGAAAATACAGCATTTGGAACACTAGTTATTAAAGTGAATGCCACAGATTTAGATGAGGGAATGAATAAGGAAATTTATTATTCTTTTACTAATCATGTACCACTAAATTTTCAGAAAATTTTTAGCATAAATTCTAATACAGGGGAAGTAATTGTAGAAGGAGGGGTTGATTTTGAAGACCTTGCTATATATGATCTTCAGATTGAGGCAGAAGATAAAGGGTTCCCCCCTTTGTCAGGGCATTGTCAACTGATAATTGAAGTGCTGGATATAAATGACAATGAACCGGAGTTGTTCGTCTCATCACTCTTAGTGCCAGTGCTAGAGGACTCACCATTGGGGACAGTAGTAGCCCTAATCAGTGTTGCAGACAGGGACTCAGGAGACAATGGACAAATACATTGCTCACTCTGGCCTCCTAGAGTACCCTTCCAACTTGTATCCAATTTCAAGAACTATTATTCTTTAGTAGTGGCTGAGTCCCTTGATCGGGAACAAGTTGCTGAGTATCAGTTGATGGTGAAAACAGAAGATCAAGGAATCCCATCATTATCAGCCAGCAGTATCTTGATATTACCAATCAGTGACATAAATGATAATGTTCCAGCCTTCACACAGCCCTTCTACACAGTCTTTGTGAAGGAGAACAATCCCCCTGGTGCTCACATCTTCACAGTATCTGCCTCGGACCCAGACGTAGCTGAGAATGCCCTGATCACCTATTGGATAGATGAGAAGCTGTGGCCATTGTCAAGCTACATCTCTGTACATTCGGAGAGTGGAAAGCTCTATGCTCTGCAGTCCTTGGACTATGAGGAGTTGAAACTGTTGGAGTTCCAGGTGAGAGCCAAGGATGCTGGAATGCCCTCCTTGTGTGGCAATGCGACTGTTCAGGTCTTTGTGCTGGATGAGAACGACAACGCACCTGCCATGACAGGATCATTAGAGGAGAACCTGATTCTTCTAGTGGTCCCTGTGATGCCTGGGCATATTGTAGGCAAGATCCATGCCTTGGATGCGGATTCTGGCTACAATGCGTGGCTCAAGTACGAACTGCTTGAAGAAAGCAGCGGTCCATGGTCGGTGGGGCAGTATAGCGGTGAGGTGAGTACCAAATATCCTCTGGATGAATCAGAAGGAGGCAAAATCCAGAGGGTTCTGGTTCAGGTGAAGGACCATGGAAAACCTCAGCTCTCAGCCACAGCCACCCTGAGTGTGTCACTGGTGACAAGTAGTCAGACAATCAAAACGGATATTAATCTTCGAAGGTCAGGGAAGAGCTTTGTGCCCCTGGTGGACCCCATCAACATCTATCTGATCATTGCCATCTGCTCTGTTTCCAGCCTCTTCTTGCTGGCCACTCTCATCTACGTGGCCCTGCGATGCCACTGCAAGGCAAAGGAATCCATGGTTTATGGCCCTGGCATGGCCACCCTGGTCTGTGCCAGTGAAGTGGGCAGCTGGTCCTATTCCAATCGCCACAGCCACATCCTGGCAGGGGTGAGCGCAGAGGCTGGTGCCAAGAGTGACCTCATGATTTTCAGTCCCAACATTCCTGTTTTTGCAAATAATGGGGAACTTAGGAATGGGACAGAATTACCCTCAGATTCAGCTAAAGAGGTGAGTTTCTGGTTTGGAGTTTTTGATATTTGTTCAAAATCACATTTCTGTGGTATCACATTAGGATCAGTCTTGATTGTCTGTCTCTCTGTTTGTCTATCAGAATGATCTTATGGTTTTTAGTCCTAACTTCCCTGTTTTTGCAAATAATGATAAATTTAGGAATGGGACAGAGATGCCCTCAAATTCATCTAAAGAGATGAGCTGCTATTTTTGAAAACCTGGACATCAAGCTAACATCAGATCCCTGTGGTATCAAATTAAATTGGTTTTAATATAATATTCATTAGATTTAATTTGCCAGTCATGCTAGTAAATACATAGTTTTATCTCTGGTTTATAGGTTTTTTGCTAAATGAATAAATTCATTGAACAAAAATCCATAATTCTTATTTCTAAGAGATTTTTTTAGAATGGAAATGGCTATAGAATATACACTCTGAATTTATTCTTTATTTAATAGTGAACAAATTTGTCTTGTGCCACAGCAAAAGGATAAGGGCTATTAAGGAATGTTAATAGGGAATATTATGTCTCCGTCCTGCCACTTTATTCTTCAGTTTATAATTTTTCTGGAAAACAGGTGGAACATTCTAAATTGTTCATTTAATTCTTAATTTGAAAAATCTGTTATCTCTCCTCTCATCAATTAATTCTTTACAATCAAAATAGAGATGAGAAATACTGCATACAATCATATAGTGTTGTGTCGACAACTGGCAATTGCCTGGTCAAGGCCATACAGTTTTCTTGACAAGATTTTTGGAAGTGGTTTGCCACAGCCATCTTCCTAAGGCTGTAGGTGGACCAAGTCACTCTGCAAGCTTCAAGCTGAAGACAGGACTCAATCTCATTGTGTCCTGGTTTCCAGTAGGTGTCTTTAACTGCTACAGCAAGCTGCTTTGCTTCTACATTGTATTAATTTGTAAAAGCAAGTTTCTAAAAAATAATTTTAATAGTTGTTTTATTCTTGCTAATTATTTCATTATTTTATGAACATAGGATAGATTTTCAATGTTGTGCTTCTTTCCAAATTATACAGTAGTTTTGACTTGAGATCACTTGCAAATAAATATGAGTAAAATCATATTAATAAAATGGAATTCAACATAGATAAAAGTAAGATTTTACACTTAGGCAAGAAAAACCAACTGTATACGTATAGGCTAGGTGAAACTGGCTTAATGCCAGTAACTTTGAGAAGGATTTTGAAGTCTTAGTGGACAATCACTTAAATAAGAGCAAACAGTGTGCAGAGGCAGCCACAAAAGCCAATGCAATCCTAGGCTGCATTAATAGAGGGATAGATTCAAGATCAAGTGAAGTGTTAGTACCATTTTATAAGGCCTTGATAAGACCACATTTGAAAGACTACATACAGTTCTAGTCATCACAATATAAAAAAAAATGTTGAGACTCTGGAACGAGAAGAGCAACAAGAATGATTAGGGGGCCAGAGACTAAAACATATGAAAAATAGTTCCAGGAATTGGCTATGTCTAGTCTAATAAAAAGAAGGACTAGGGGAGACATGATAGAAGTGTTGCAATATTTGAGGGGCTCCTACAAAGACAAGGGGATCAAATTATTTCCCAAAGGACCAAAAGGCAAGACAAGAAACAATGGATGGAAACTAACCAAGGAGAGAAGCAACCTAGAACTAAGGAGAAATTTCCTAATGGTGAGAGCAATCAACCACTGGAACAGCTTGCCTTCAGAAGTTGTGAGTGTTCCATCATTGAAGGCTTTAAAAAAAACTGGACAACCTTTTATTTGAAACAGCATAGGGTCTCCTGCTTGAGTAGGGGTTTGGACTAGAAGACCTCTAAGGTCCCTTCCAACTCTACTATTCTGTGTTCTAGTATACAAATTATTCAGAAACATCTATAATTTTTTCCTAACTTTTTCTGATCTTGTTGGTTTTTCATTTTTGGAAATAGAATTTATAATATTGTGAAGGGCTGAACATTTTAAAGTAATTAATGCACTAATAAATGTCAAGTTGCATGAAAATAAGTAATGCAGAAACAAACTGCATACAATATATACTGATATATCTGTAGAATGAAAGTCATCAAATGCTTATTTGGCATTACAGTCCTTAATAACTTACATGCCCTTGTGAACTAAAACACTCATTATATGAATTGTATGGTTTTAAAGGAATCTTCTTCCAAAATGAGTAAAAGTTATCTAATAACATCAGTGAGCATCATTGTCAATTAAATCCAATAGGTAATCCATATTCATGCTTCTTTTGAATTGAGATCTGCTTTCCATCAAAGGGTGTATTGGGGAGACCCTAAATATAGACATCAAGAACTAAGATTGCATGGACTCCAAAAAGGAGAAGTTTTTCTATATACAGGCCTGAGTGCTATATACTGTAAGATCTCATCAACAGACCTACCAATGGAAAACCTTAATTGTAGAGGGAATATACAAACCTCCATTTTGAAAAAAGAATCTGTGGTCAGATTCTATATTATGCATAATCAATCCTCTGGGTACATGAAGCCTGGAAAACAACACCCAGATATCTAGATGTTTTAATTTGCTCTATTTTGTGTCTACAAAATACTGCCAGCCATAATTAATTAAACTTTTAGAAAAGATCATGAATATAGTCTTCGGCTGATTTGCATAGTTTTCTTTAGCATGATAGAAGTTAAAACCTATTATTTTCAGTCCTACAGTTTAATATTGAAGAAAGACTGCATCAACTGAAAATAGTAAGGTAGGAACTTATGTGCTTCATTGATTATAGAAAGGCCTTTGATTGTGTTGATAATATTAAGCTATAGAATGTGTTTAGAAAAATGGGAATCTCAGAACATTTTATTGTCCTCATGCAAAACTTATATATAGCTTAAGAATGGACAGAATATGGTGAAACAGACTCTAGGTTGGCATAGAAGTGAAACAAGAATTTATGGTCTCCCTTCATTATTCAACCTGCTGAATATATGTCAGGAGAAGCTGGATTAGAAGAAAATGTATGTGATTTTTAAATTGGAGGAAGAAACAACAGTAACACGTGCTATGCTGATGACACTACTCTAATACCTGAAAAGGCAAGGGATCTGGAAAGTCTATAATAAAAACCAAGGAGTTTGGGCTGAAACTGAATACAAAGAAAACTAAACTAATGACAACTGGTACAAGAAGCAGCCTTAAAATTGACAATGAAGATATCAAAGTATTGAATAGCTGCTATCTTTTAGGATCAACCATAAACAATAAAGGAACAAGCAATCAAGAAATACATCACAGACTAGCATATGGTAGAGTATGAAGGCCTTGGAAAAGATATTCAGATGCAATGATTTGTCTACACCTACAAAGATCAGAATTGTGCAAGCAATGCTATTCCTTGTGATAATCTATAGAAGTGAAAACTGGACTTTGAAAAAGCAGGATAGAAAGAGTATCATTTCATACTTCACTGTGTTGAGCTTTCCCATATTCATACTTCTTATGTTCCATGTTTCCGCTATAATTTGTCTTTGCAGCTTTGGATTTTCTTTTCCTACATAGTAACATCAGCAACTAAAGATCTTGAAGACTTTAATCTAGTGACATTATAAATGCCATTAATGCTCTGGAAAATTCTCTGCTTTTTGTTAGTAACGTGTTGACTACCATCTAACCTGAGTGGGACTATTAGCTGGCTCAATATCATCAGTTCCTTTATAATTTCTATGCATGAGATTTTCTTGATAAAAAACA
>NW_015386427.1:6277096-6280442 GCF_001527695.2 Protobothrops mucrosquamatus
TACATAGTAACATCAGCAACTAAAGATCTTGAAGACTTTAATCTAGTGACATTATAAATGCCATTAATGCTCTGGAAAATTCTCTGCTTTTTGTTAGTAACGTGTTGACTACCATCTAACCTGAGTGGGACTATTAGCTGGCTCAATATCATCAGTTCCTTTATAATTTCTATGCATGAGATTTTCTTGATAAAAAACAGGAGAGGTTTACCATTGCCTTATTCTGAAATTATGCTTTTGAAATTGTTATTAAAGTGAACTTGTGCCTACAGCATCTTCCTATATCACTGCTGCCTCATATAGATGCCTGCTTGGTTTAGTTGGGCAGCTGGGATAATCTTCAAGCTTTGGGTGACCCTGTTTGACTTATATAGCCTTGGCATACACTCCTGGAATTCTTCAGTCATCCTTCCCAACAATACCTCCCGCCATTCCTCTTAAGTCAGCACAGCAAGATGATCAATAGAAATACAGTTTCCAAATTATAGAATGGAAGTATGGATTGCACTCTAATATACACAGGCTAAACCTCATGTAAAGTGCTTTTCTTTTGGGCAGAACACTTGTGTGTTTGTGACAAATTGGGAAATATGCAAATAGAGCAATGAAGATTATCAGAAGCTGGACAGAAAGTTATATGAACAAAAGAAAGTAGATAAGTCAACCTTGAGGAAAGAAGACTGGATTGAAGGAAAATAGACTATTCAAGAAGCTGAAGAGATGTGATACAGAAGAAGCCTGTGACTTGCTCTCTATGGTCATGGAATGCAGATCATGGAATAATAATCTTGAGTTCTAAGTCAGCAGAATGCTGAAAACCCTCTCCTTATTATATGAGCAATTATATAATGGGACCAATTACTAAATAATAAAAGTGCCTTCACTGAACGTGTTCAAGCAGAAGCTGGCCAACCATTTGTTTGTGATTGTTTAATTGTCTTCTTGTACTAAGTGGTATCCTTTGAAATATTTATTTTTCTGATTCTATCAAGAAATCCTGGAAATGAATAAAATCCCATTCTAAGATAAGGGAAATAAGAATTTTAGAATGACAGAATTTGTCTGACATTAAAATACTAAAGAATTTCTGAAGTTTTTGTAATCTAATCTGTTTTCAGAATGACATACATAAATGGAAGACTATAGAGGGATGTGTCCAAACTTTTGGCTTGCCCGAGCTGCATTGAGTGAAGAGGAATTTTCTTGGGCTGCATATAAAACATGTAATATAGTTAATGTAAATAAATGTGAGAGAGACCTTGGAATCCTAGCGGACGATCACTTGATTATTAGCCAGCAGTGTGCAGCAGCAGCCAAAAAAGCTAATACAATCCTGGTTTGCATAAACAGAGGCATAGAATCAAGATCATGTGAAGTATTAGTACTGCTTTATAAAACCCTAGTGGGACCACACCTGGAATATTGCAACCAGTTTTGGTCATCATACTACAAAAAAGATGTTGGAAAAAGTTCAGAGAGGAGCAACTAAAATGAGCAAAGGTCTGGAGACTAAAACATATGAAGAACGGCTGCAGGACTTGGGTTTGGCTAGTCTAAAGAAAAGAAGAAACAGGGGCGACATGATAGCAGTATTCCAGTATTTGAAACAAGAAACAATGGTTGGAAACTGACCAAAGAGAGAAGCAACCTGGAATTAAAGAGAAACTTCCTAACAGTGAGGACAGTTAACCAGTGGAACAGCTTGCCTTCAGAAATCGTGGACGCTCCATCACTGGAGGTTTTAAAGAAGAGATTAGACAGTCATTTGTCTGAAATGGTATAAGTTCTCCTGCTTGAGCAGGGGGCTGGACTAGAAGACCTTCAAGGTCCCTTCCAGCTCCTATCCTATCCTATCCTATTTGCACATAATGATGTTAAAAGTGTACAATCTTGTAGGGCTACATTACTTACTAGCTGTCTAGGACTGCATGTGGCCCTTGGTTTGTGGGTTGGACATGCCTGCTCTAGGCCAAGATGTTAAAAAAGCCAATTATTCATTTCTTCTGTGAAGTACTATCAAAAATTAATTACATTTAGTCAATATTTGTGCAAACAGCTTTAAATTCATCAATGGCTTAATGCCATCCTGCTTGTAAATTTTTATCCACAAAGCTCTGCCAAGCAACATGTCTCATTATTGACTCATTAAAGCAGCTATATCAGTAACTGCACACTTAAAACAGCTGTCTGTTTTTTTCAGGCTCACAAGGAAGCCTGAAAAAAAAGAAAAATTACTTTAATAATATTTAGAGACATGGTGCTCATGTGAGGTCCAAAGCACTTCTTTTCAATAATTTTTGAAACATCAGCAACCCTAAAATATAACAGTCTTTCCATAGAAATACATATTATGAATCTGATGAAATGGATTGCTGAGATTTGAGGACGATCTGGCTGCAATATCTGTTATCCCATTGATTGTGAGTATTAATTCAGCCGATCTGGCTGGGTAGGTGCGTGTCCCTTCCTCACCACTCCATGTGTGTCCCTCCCAAAGGTGCATGCTCAGTGGAAGAGGACAACCATCCCAGATAAGAAGACTATACTGATCTTCATCAAGGATATCATAGTTGCTCTCCTTTGCTGGAACCGCCAAACAAGCTCAAGGTCCAACGTTTGTTAGAGTCATATGGATTACTAGATACTTTGTGCCATATAATTGAATTATTCTGGCAAGATAGAAGGGGATTCCTACAGTTAGATAAATATTAACAACAAAAGGTTTATTTCCAATGGAAGTTTCAGACAGATTTTGGTTAAGAAATGCCACATCCTGACCAAGAAATAGAAAGATGTTCAAATTTAACAGCATTTTCTTCTACTTTTGCTTAACTCTTTGGCATGAAAATTACATAGCTCCTCATCTTGGTCATAAACCTTGTTCTGATGATTTGAAGCCTATCCACCTTCCTCCCAATGCTATCATAATCACTTTAAGTAATGGAAGAAATTATTAGAAATCATTAGTTACACATTTCCTGTCCATACAAATAAAAATTCCAACCCATAAATATATGGAATGAATTAAATTATAGTTAGTCATTCTTCTTTTAATGAGTACATAATATTTAAATTAGTCCATATATCTCTGTATTGGTATTTGTATTTGTATCAACAGGAGATGTGTAACTGTCAAAAACTAAGTAGAAAACTCATATGAGTATGAAGACTAAATGATTATTAGAAATCTGTCATGAATGAAAGTCTGTTTCTCCATTTTGAAATTCAGACACAAGAGGTCACTGTTTCCTAAGGAAAATTTAAGCGAAACTGCAAATCCAGAGCCCCTCCCTTAAAGGGACCAACATTCCTGCCAGCCAGTTCCAAAGCAGGAACATCAAAAAAC
>NW_015386427.1:6280794-6291061 GCF_001527695.2 Protobothrops mucrosquamatus
TACAAGCTCAGCATGAATAACTATTTTGTTCTTGATTCAGGAAGTGATGAAGATGAGAGCAACTCTGTGCTACTTGAACTGAAGATTCCACTTGACAGGGAGGAGAGCCCTGTGCATCATTTAGTACTGACAGCAACTGATGGGGGTGAACCAAAACTCACAGGAACTGTTCAGCTGGTCATCAATGTGCTGGATGTTAATGACAATCCTCCTGTATTTAACCAATCTGTTTATAGGGTAAAGTTGCTAGAAAATACAGCTAATGGGTCCTTAGTTATTACTCTGAATGCAACAGACTTAGATGAAGGGATAAATAGAGAAATTATTTATTTTTTTAGTAATAGCCTACCTCTACATGTCACAAAGATATTTAGTATAATTTCTGATACTGGGGAAATTAGAGTAATTGGAAAATTGGATTATGAAGACATTAATTTTTACGATCTTCAAATTATTGCAGAAGATAGAGGGAATTTTCCACGGTCAGGGCACTGTAAAGTTCTTCTTGAAATACTGGATACAAATGACAATATTCCTGAAATATCAGTGAATTCCCTTTCAATACCTGTTGTTGAAAACTCACCATCAGGGAGTGTAGTGGCAATACTCAGTGTTTCAGACAAGGATTCTGGCATCAATGGACAAATCAACTGTTTCCTCTTTCCCCCTGGAGTACCCTTCAAACTCGAGTCCACATTCAAGAACTACTACTCCATGATTGTTGGTGCAGTCCTAGATCGAGAGCAGGTGGCTGAGTACAGGATGGTTGTGACAGTGGAAGATCAGGGCGTTCCACCCCTGTCTTCTAGCATCAGCCTCTTAGTGCCTATCAGTGACATAAATGATAATGTTCCAGCCTTCACACAGCCCTCCTACACAGTCTTTGTGAAGGAGAACAATCCTCCTGGTGCTCACATCTTCACAGTATCTGCCTTGGACCCAGACGTTGCTGAGAATGCCCTGATCACCTATTGGATAGATGAGAAGCTGTGGCCATTGTCAAGCTACATCTCTGTACATTCGGAGAGTGGAAAGCTCTATGCTCTGCAGTCCTTGGACTATGAGGAGTCGAAACTGCTGCAGTTCCAGGTGAGAGCCAAGGATGCTGGAATGCCCTCCTTGTGTGGCAATGCGACCATTCAGATCTTTGTGCTGGATGAGAACGACAATGCACCTGCCGTGACAGGATCATCAGAAGAGAACCTGATTCTTCTAGTGGTCCCCGTGATGCCTGGGCATATTGTAGGCAAGATCCATGCCTTGGATGCAGATTCTGGATACAATGCCTGGCTCAGGTACGAACTGCTTGAAGAAAGCAGCGGTCCATGGTCTGTGGGCCAGTATAACGGTGAGGTGAGTACCAAATATCCTCTGGATGAATCAGAAGGAGGCAAAATCCAGAGGGTTCTGGTTCAGGTGAAGGACCATGGGAAGCCTCAGCTCTCAGCCACAGCCACATTGAGTGTGTCACTGGTGACAAGTGGTCAGACAATCAAAACGGATATTAATCTTCGAAGGTCAGGGGAGAGCTTTGTGCCTCTGGTGGACTCGATCAACGTCTATCTGATCATTGCCATCTGCTCTGTTTCCAGCCTCTTCTTGCTGGCCACTCTCATCTACGTGGCCCTGCGATGCCACTGCAAGGCAAAGGAATCCATGGTTTATGGCCCTGGCATGGCTACCCTGGTCTGTGCCAGTGAAGTGGGCAGCTGGTCCTATTCCAATCGCCACAGCCACATCCTGGCAGGTGTGAGCACAGAGGCTGGTGCCAAGAGTGACCTGATGATTTTCAGTCCCAACATTCCCAGTTTTGCAAATAATAGGGAACATAAGAATGAGGCAGAAAGGCCCCCAAATTCATCTAAAGAGGTAAGTTGTGCTGTTTATAGAATCCTTGACATTCGGACAACATTAGATTAGTGTGGTACCTGGGTAGGATCAGTTAATACAATACTGATTTTTAAATTATATATCAGATTTAATTTGATAGTTCTGTAAGTAAATACATAGCTCTCTTTCTGGTTTATAAGTTTTAGCTAAATGAACAAATTCATTTTCTAATCATTTTCTATTTCTCAGAATTGTTTTTTAATGGGAATAGCTACCGGAATATACACTTTGCAGTTGTATTAATAGTCTGCAATTTTTTCTTCTAAGAGAATAATGATAAATATGGTCTTTATATGTTCTGCTACCATACTCTTCATTTTTTAATTCACATACTAAAGAGGTGATATATTTAAAGTACTTAACTACATTCATTAAAATTTAACAAATCTGTGTTATCCCTTCTTCTATCTTATCATATATCCCTTTCATTTTGAATGGGAACAAGAAACGGAACACTGATACATGCACAAAGTAGGTTTCAAGTCTTGATAATAAGCAAATAGCCCTGACAATATATTATTCTGTTTATATTTTATTTTGTATACAGGTAGAAAATTGGTAATGATTTTTTTCTTGATAGTTTCATCCTTTAATCAGTCCAGAATGGATTTTCAAGCTGATGCCTCTTTTAGGAACAATATTTAAGGCTGATTAACTGCAAATTTATTAAACATCATTTAACAGCTTGATATACAGAAGTATTAATGCATACATTTGTTGGAATTTTTAATCTTTTTTGTTATCTTGAAAACAGAATTATAATATTTTAAGTATTTGGAGAGGACTAATAAATTATTATTATTATTGTTGTTGTTGTTGAGTTAGAAGGGACCTTGGAGGTCTTCTAGTCCAACCCCCTGCTCAGGCAGGAAACCCTGTACCATTTCAGACAAATGGCTGTCCAGTCTCTTCTTAAAAACTTTCAGTGTTGGAGCATTCACAACTTCTGGAGCCAGGTTGTTCCAATGATTAATTGTTCTAATTATATTTGGTGATTATGCTTAATCCCTTGAATAAAAATCATCAAGGGATCACTTTACAATATACTTTAATTTAGGCATTTACTACTTTAAATGGCTTTTTAAATCTTGAACATGCATGACGTTGACTGTTGAATCATAATGCTGTTGCCACTTCTGAATTACCACATTTTTTTTGATGTGTTGAAAAAATCAGTAGAAATTTCTTTGGCAAGATCCCTCCCAACTGCTATATTTTTTTCTATTAATATATGAGCATGTTTTCAATGTAGTATGGCCTTATTCTGCTAAAAGAAAAACTCAATGTAACATCTAGCTCAAATCCAGTTATCCAGGGGAATAGATGAAGTATGAGGGTAGTGGAGAAGGAAAAATATAGCAATGTTCAAAACATTAGGATTTGAGTAACTAATAGTATGAAGATTTTAGCAAACTTTCCCATCTTCTCATGTTAAAGATGTGAGGAACTCTCAGCAACGAGTATGCTGGCAAGGGAGGTTAAAGTCCGTATGCCTAGAATTTTCTGAGGTTGAAAAAGATTACATTGGAATAGCTCATAATCAATCAATGTATAAAAATAAGCATGGACTTTTCAAGAATAAGCTTAGTTTTTAATCAGATTATTTCCTTGGTAGATTGGTAGGAATAGTTAGACTCTCTCAAACAGAGGTGAATACATGGATATGTCAATGGAGTTTTTCTTAGAAGCATTGCAGAAGTGTTTTGCCACTGCCTTCTTCTAAGATCATTTTTCAATATTCCTATCAAGCCTCCAACACTGAGATGACCCGGTGGTTTCCATCCAAGTAATCACCTGATCCAAGCCTGCTTTACTGACCAATATTTGGAAGTAGATAGTAGGATTCCAGGCTTTACATAGCTGAAAATGTTTCCTTTAAAAATTGCTTTAGGAATCAGAAATAAAGAGAAAAAGAGGTACAGAAAAAAAAGGAAAAAAGGAAAAGGAACATGACTCAAAACACACACACACAAGACATGCTTTAAACAAAACACTACACAAGATAATATTGATCAACCAACCTTTCTATTTTATCAATAAAGGACCAGTTCATAAGTAGTCTATGAGCACAAATCAGTCCAAGATTATATGTGCCGACTCAGATATGATAGCTTTATAGAAAAATAAAGTATATACCACAAGGACTTATGTCTTGGAGCAGTTTACAATTATCTTCAATATACATAATAAAATCACAATAAGAATGTACTGGATATCCCACCATGGGCTACTGTTTAATATGATGCTTATCCAGGTTTATGCTCTAACCGATGCAAGTTTGAGGAGTTTTATGGTCACGTTCAATCTGAAAACAATAAAACTTGCAAGCAAAGTAGCTGCTTATGCTTTGAGATTGGAACTCCACAGTCAGAAATTGTAAGAAGAAAAACATGGTTGGACTCAGTGGCCTAGTAAATAGAAATGAAGCAGAAGAACACCTTATAATTGTCTATCAACTCTTCATTGCTAATACTTTCGGCAATCAAAACAATGTATATATACATAGACATCACCAAATGGAGCACATAGATATCAAAGTGATAATATTATTGGTACAAGGAGGCGAAGAATTCAAAATAACCAAGATTTAGCCAGAAGCTGACTATGGAACAGATCATGAAGTCCTCATGTGCAAGTTCCAAATCAAGCTAAAGTGGAAGAAGAAAGCCCAAAGTTTCCATTATATGATCTTGAACTTATACCCACCATTTTTAATGAAAACATCAGAAATTGCTTTGAATTTCTTTGTTTTCTTGGCAGCCTTGGCTTTGCTTGTTTTCTTGGCTATCTGAAGTATTTACAAGAGCACTCCAACACCAGTGGTCAAAAGTGTCAATCTACTTTCTTCTTTATTAAAGTCCAATTTTTGTTTCCATATAATCAATACAGGGAAAATCAAGGACACACCAAACATTGGAGCATCTTTTCCAAGACCTTCATTGCTTCCCTATCAAGTGGTGGTCTGTAACATATTTCTAGCCTGTGGATTCCTTTATTTGATCCTAAATGGCAGAAACTATCTATCAATTCAGTACTTTAACCCAGGGCTTTTCAACCAGTGGTACGGGTACCACCTGCGGTACATTGGCACGTGGCAGGTGGTACGCGACCATCCTAGAAAAGTGGTAACGGGAAGGGGAATGAGAGCACCGCCAGGCGGGCAGGCAGGTGTCTTGTCGGCTGTGCCTTGGGGGGCCACTTTTTTCAGTGCCATTGTAACTTCAAACAGTCACTAAGCAAACTGTTGTAAGTCGAGGACTACCTGTACTTTATCACTTTTTTCCTTTTTTTTGTCATCAAGTTTTTGACACCTTGCTAGGCAACTGGTGGTACTTGGATATTGCCATATCCTAAAAGTGGTACAAATGGTGAAAAGGTTGAAAAGCCCTGTTTTAACCATCAATTGTAATGCTAGTTGCTGTACTTGTCATTAGTTTGATCCTTTTCATATTTAATCTTGTCACATATTTTTCACTGTGTTCCTTGACTTAATGAACTTTCAGCCATCAGAGTAGAGTCATCCTTCTTCCTTCTCTCTTTGATCAGTTTCCAACCATTGTTTCTTGTCCTGCCCTCTGCTGCTTTGGTGAATAGCATGACCTCCTCTTCTTTGTGGCAGCCCCTCAAATACTGGAATACTGCTATCATGTCTCCCTTATTTCTTCTTTTCTTTAGACTAGCCAAACCCAACTTTGCTTCAGTCTTCACACAAAAAGAAACTACTGCCCATCATACCCCTCAAAAAAAAACCCACTGCAAAAGGCAAACTAGAAACAAAAATTAAAACAAGCAAGAAAATTGGTAAGAGAATACCTATCCAACCTTGACAAATATAAATCACCGGGACCCGACAGATTACATCCCAGAGTTCTGAAGGAGCTGGCAGATGTTATTTCAGAACCATTGCACCACATCTTTCATAAATCCTGGAGCACCGGGGAAGTACCTGAGGATTGGAAAAGGGCTGATATGGTTCCCATCTTCAAGAAAGGGAAATAATGGACCCAGGAAACTAAAGACCAATCAGTTTAACATCAATACCTGGGAAGATCCTAGAAAAGATAATTAAAAAACAGATCTGTGAACAACTAGAAACAAACAAAGTTATAACTAGTAGCCAGCATGGGTTTGTTAAAAACAGATCATGCCAAACCAATCTTATTTCATTCTTTGAGAAAGTGACTAAACTAGTAGATCAGAGAAACGCTGTGGACATACTTAGATTTCAATAAGGCATTTGATAAAGTAGATTACAACCTACTCCTTGGTAAGCTAGAAAAAGGTGGAATAGACAACATCACCACCAGATAGATCTGTAGCTGGCTGGCAAACCATGCTCAACGAGTAGTTCTCAATGGCACTACATCCACATGGAGAGAATTAAGCAGTGGGGTACCACAAGGTTCCGTCTTAGGCCCAGTACTCTTCAATATCTTCATCAATGACTTAGATGAGGGAATTGAAGGGGAACTCATCAAATTTGCAGATGACACCAAACTATCAGGAGTATCCAACATCCCAGAAGACAAACTCAGGATCCAAAAAGATCTTGACAAACTTGAACAATGGGCCCTATCCAACAAAATGAGTTTCAATGTGGAGAAAAGCAAAGTTTTACATTTAGGCAGGAAAAATCTAAGGTACAAGTATAGATTGGGCGAGACCTGATTTAAAAACAGTAACTGTGAAAGGGACCTGGAGTCTTAGTGGACGATCACTTGACTATGAGCCAGCAGTGTACAGCAGCCACCAAAAAAGCTAATACAATCCTGGGTTGTATAAACAGAGGCATAGAATCAAGATCATGTGAAGTATTAGTATCGCTTCATAAAACTCTAGTAAGACCACACCTGGAATACTGCAGCCAAGTTTGATCGCCATATCACAAAAAATATGTTGAGAGTTTGGAAAAAAATCAGCTTTATGTCTAGTTCCCTCCTCCACCTTTCATAGGTTTCATCCCACTAGGTTTCTGTAATGCCAACTATGTCATTCCCTCCCTCGTGTACTATTGCTTCTAGTTCATCCTGTTTGTTTCCCAAGCTTTGAGCATTTGTATATAAGCATTTAATACTTTTATGCCTGTCCGTGGGTATGTTTCCTGCATCTCCTGATTCTTGTTTGAATTTTTCTTTTTTCTCATCACTGCCTATCTCATTGTTTGATTTGTTTTCTTGGGATTTGTGATTGTTTTTGGGTTTTAGAGATTCTGAAGATTGGTCACCTTTCCCCCTCAATTTTAGTTTAAAGCCCTCATGGTGAGTTGGGCCAGTCTTTTTCTGAATACATTTTCCCCTGTTTTCGTGAGGTGCAGCCCATCCCTTGCCAAGAGTTCTTTGCGCAGGAAATGCAGTCAATGATCCAGGATACCAAAGTTTTCTTGGGGACACCAACCCTTTAGCCAATGGTTTATTTCTAGAATTCTTTTTCCCCTCAGTGGGTGTTGGCCTTTCGTTGGGCGTACTGATGAGAACACTATTTGTGCTCCTAGCTTCTTAACTTTATTGCCTAATTGTTTATAATCTCTCACAATTGTACTCAGGTTCTTTGTTGTGTCATTCATCCCAATGTGAAGGAGGAGGAAAGAGTAATAATCTGTAGGCCTAATTATTTTGGTTAGGTTCTCAGCCACATCTTTGATTTTTGCTCCAGGGAGACAACGTACCTCCCTGGATTGTATGTCTGTTCTGCAGATGCATGATTCTGTTCCTTTGAGGACAGAATCTCCTTTTACCAACACTCACTTTCCTTTTTGGGGGGTTGCAGTCTGGGGTGCTTTTCTCAGGTGTGTTTATCTCAGGTATGTTTGTTGATGTGACTTTTTTTAGGAATATTTGAAGTGACTTTTTAAGGGATATTTGAAGTTGTTTCTTTGTTAGGTGTCTGCATGTTTTCTTTCAGGGGGAATTTGTGGGTCTGTGTGTTTCCATTTAAGGGGAGAAATTGATTGCTCAGTTTTAATGGGGCTGCTTCTGGTTGGGTTTGATTGGCCAGAAGGGGTTTGTTAGTTGTATGCTGCTTCTTTCTTTGAGTATTGTGTTTCCTTCTATGTGTGACATACCCCCATTTGTCTTCCTTCAAGGGTTTATCAAATCCTCTGGAAGTTATTTGTTCATTATTTGATTTGGTTCAGGTAGAGCTTTCTTTTGTACGTTGGGGTTTGGCTAGAGTTGCCTCTAAGTTCCTTACTTTTTCCTGTAGTAGTTCACATAGTTTACATCTAATGCATGTATAGTTTGGGTGTTCTTTGGGCATAAGCACATACATGGAATATGTATTGCATACCACAATAGTGTCAGTCACCTGTTCCATGAGTTTGTTGTTTGAAAATCCGTCTTTTTGGTTGGTGATGTACTTTGCTGTTAGCCTTGTTTCTAGCTTCTCCGTTCAGCCAGGTTCTCTCGAGCTGCCGGTCGGGTCCTCCGCTGCTCCGCTGCCTCTGTTGTGCTGCCTTGCTGCTGCCTGTAGGCCTCCCAGTCTGCTGCCACCGCCTGCCACCTCTGCACTGCCCACAACCATCTCTCCATCCGTTGCTCTCTGCTGCTGCCGCCTGCCACCTCTGCGTTGCCCCCAGCTGCCTCTCCATCTTTGCTTTCCACTGCCTCTGCCCACTGCCCCTGCACTGCCCCCAGCTGCCTCACTGGCCTGCAGCTCTGCGTTGCCACTGCCTTTGCGCTGCCCCCAGCCGCTTCACTGTTCTGCTGTTCTGTGCTGCCGCCGGGCACCTTCTCACCACCGCTCGAGCTGCTGGCGCACCGGTCTCCACTTCGTTGGGCTGGGCTGGGTTGCAGTGCCGCTGGGCCTTTCAGGTAGGCCTCCATTGGCCTAGAAGTCCTCCAACGTCCCCTTTATGATCCTGTGCGGCTGCTCTATCGGATGGCAGGGCGCTCCAATTCCTCCTCAATGGGCTTCCAGTCTCTTGGGTAGGCCTCTCGGGTGCAGCTGGGCCCCTCTCAGCAGGCAAGTTTGCCATAGGCCGCCACTCTTGTTGGTGTCTTCCTCCTAACCTCTTGAATCTTTCCTCTTCTTTTCCCTTCTCCAGTCTTTTTTCCCCTCAATGACCTATCTTTCCTTCTCAACCTCTCCTCCTACCATTTTGTCTTAATTTAATAGTCACTTTTCTCCCCACGATGTAACCATGCTTCCTCTGTTGCCGCCATCTTGATATTTCTTAATGAAAAGTGGTTTACTTTTATTTAACAAAATAAAACTTCAGAAGAACTTGCAACCATAAAAACTGAAAAATTGCAGAATGAAAAAACAAAAAGAAAAAATGCATAGAGGTACACATGCATAACAATATACATATTTTTATATGAGTGAACAATGGGCACTTCAAAACAGTCTTTGAAATGGGATTCATTAGTTTATTTAATCCTGATTCTGAGGCCCCTTATGCTGACCCCCCTCTCACTTCATAGAGCTGACTTTAGAAATTCCAGTCTGGATTGACAAGAGAGCTGGATTGGTGCTTTCAAGACAATGGCCACCACAGGTCATTCTTCTGTTTGTTGGTTTTCTCGGTCGTGGAGACAGGCAAATGTTGCGTGCTAGCCCCTATGTGTGTAGGTCTCCCAGTATCTTTCTTTTAACTTTATGGATAGTTCCCTCTTAACTAGTTCCCATTCTTTTCCTTTGCTTTCATAGATATGTGCACCTATGGATACCTTCATAGTCCATTCCATGTTCCCTCCTTTGATGCTAATTTCTTTTCATTACATTCCCCCCCTTTTATTGCAACATCATTACTTCGATGCTGAAATGATTATATTAAAGGAAACAGATTGTTCCTTCATTGCTACATGTCACTGCAAGACCATGAAAACTTTGAAGCAAGGAAAAAAACCTGATGATTAAACTTCTCTAAAACAAAATGGCATTTACTGAAATCTTATAGCTTTATTCCACTATGTTGCCACCGAAACATTTTTTTTAAATAAAGAAAAGGGAAACTTTCCTTATTGTGCAAAACTCTATATTGATTATAGAATGGAAAACAAGGGAAACGTTAAACCCATTTGGGACACAAAGTGTGGGCATTGGGAAAATTAACAATTGAATGTAAGGGCAAGCTTCTAGAATCTAGAGCAGGGGTAGGCAACCTCGGCTCTTTTATGACTCATGGACTTCATAGCTGGCTCAGGAATTCTGGGAGTTGAAGTCCATGAGTCATAAAAGAGCCGAGGTTGCCTATCCCTGATCTAGAGAATGTGGGAAAAAGGGAAGGAGGAATATTCATTGATTTAATCAGCCATTTTTACATCAACCACTTATTTGTGAAGGGAAGGATAGCATGAGATGCAAACAATCACACACCTCATTGCTAGGAATCGAAATAAAAGTACCTATCCATAAAAAAGGGAACAAATTAATGTAA
>NW_015386427.1:6291525-6292533 GCF_001527695.2 Protobothrops mucrosquamatus
GGAGAAACCTCTGAGGTTCTTCCATGTGGAGGTGGAAGTCAAAGACATGAATGACAATGCTCCCGTCTTCTCTGCCAGGGAACAGATCCTGAGCATAGCAGAACTGATAACCTCTGGCACCCAGTTCCTATTAGAAGGAGCATCTGATGCAGATATTGGTACCAATGCGCTGTTAACCTACAAGCTCAGCATGAATAACCATTTTGTTCTTGATTCAGGAAGTGATGAAGATGAGAGCAACTCTATACTACTTGAACTGAAGATTCCACTTGACAGGGAGGAGAGCCCTGTGCATCATTTATTATTGACAGCCACTGATGGGGGTGAATCAAAACTCACAGGAACTGTTCAGCTGGTCATTAATGTGCTGGATGGAAATGATAACCCTCCTGCATTTGATCAATCGCTTTACAGGATAAAATTGCTAGAAAATACAGCTAGTGGGTCATTAGTTATTATTCTGAATGCAACAGACTTAGATGAAGGGATTAATAGTGAAATTTGTTATTTTTTCAGTAATAAAGTACCTCTACATTTTAAAAATACATTTGATATTAATTCTGATACTGGGGAAATCTCGGTGATTGGAAAATTGGATTATGAAGACACAAATTTCTATGAACTTCATATTGTTGCAGAAGATAAAGGCAGTCCTCCATTGTCCAAACAATGTAAACTTCTCATTGACATATTGGACATAAATGACAATATTCCTGAAGTATCTGTCAATTCTTTATTTGTGCCATTACCAGAAGATTCCACACCAGGGACTGTGGTAGCCATTATCAGTGCTTTAGACAAGGATTCTGGTACCAATGGACATGTAAGATGTTTTTTATGGCCCACTGGAGTACCCTTCAAACTCGAGTCCACATTCAAGAACTACTACTCCCTGATTGTTGGTGCAGTCCTAGATCGAGAGCAGGTGGCTGAGTACAGGATGGTTGTGACAGTGGAAGATCAGGGCGTTCCACCCCTGTCTTCTAGCATCAGCCTCTTAGTGCCTAT
>NW_015386427.1:6292832-6301530 GCF_001527695.2 Protobothrops mucrosquamatus
ACGTCTATCTGATCATTGCCATCTGCTCTGTTTCCAGCCTCTTCTTGCTGGCCACTCTCATCTACGTGGCCCTGCGATGCCACTGCAAGGCAAAGGAATCCATGGTTTATGGCCCTGGCATGGCCACCCTGGTCTGTGCCAGTGAAGTGGGCAGCTGGTCCTATTCCAATCGCCACAGCCACATCCTGGCAGGGGTGAGTGCAGAGGCTGGTGCCAAGAGTGACCTTATGATTTTCAGTCCCAACATTCCCATTTTTGCAAATAATGGGGAACTTAGGAATGGGACAGAATTACCCTCAGATTCAGCTAAAGAGGTGAGTTGTGCTCTTTTTGGAGTCCTTGACATAAAGTCAACACCGTATATTTGTGCTTCTATTTTAGGGTTAATCTCAATACAAAATATTGTTTCAACTGAAGTGTTAAATTTAAAATAATAGTCTTGGCAACGAACCTCTTTGTTAATCAGTTGATTTAAAAGTAATTTATTCTAAGAAATTTTGGAATATAAGTGGCTACTGAGGTACATGTTAAATTTGTAGTTTATTTAATAGTTTTCAAAGTTATTTCTCCAATAGAAAAATAAGTAAACTTACTACCATTATTTTACTTAATATGGCATCTCTCTATCAAAAGTGACTCTGGGTATTTATTATGTTTTGAATTTTTTTTTGTTCATGATTCTACTAAACAAATGGAACATTAAAATAATTTTGCTTTTGTGAATAATTTTATTCTTTAATGAATAAAGTATGGATTCTCAGTCTGATGGGTTTTTTTTAAATAATATTTATGGCTGATGCATGTATTCCAAACTTTTAAAAGAACATTGCTTGTGAATATCTTAGCAACTGGAAGGAATTAATAAATTAATAAACAATATAATTTGAAAAGAAGCAAAGCAGAAATATGTTTTAACTGTAGATTGTTTCTGCTACATGTAGTTATTTTATCTGGTAACTATATCCTATTATTAGAAATCATTAAATTAAGCATAATTTTATAATTTTATTCTTATTGATAAATTCTTCATGTTGAATGGATTCTCAATTTGATTCCTGTTTTCAAACCAGTGTTCATGCTGTGTATATGGATTTAAAGTTTATTTAAGATTATTTGGACTTCCTTAAGTTTGCACTTAGACTTTCTAAAATTTTTCATATGTTGTTGATACTCAAAGTTGTTGGATTCAATATTCTAAATATGGTCTTACCAAGGCATTATAAAGTGGTAGTAACACTTCATGTGATCTTGATTCTATCCCTCTGTTAACGCAACTTAAGCCTGCATTGGCTTTTTTGGCAGCTGCAGCACACTGCTGGCTCATATTTACCGGTAAGTGGTTGTCCACTAGGACTCCTAGATTCCTCTCACAGTTACTGCTATTGAGCAAGGTACCACTTTCTACACCTATGCATTTGATTTTTCTTGCCTAAGTGGAAAACCTTACTTTTCTCACCATTGAATTTCGTTTTGTTGGATAGGATCCAGTATTCAAGTCTGTCAAGATCCTTCTGCAGTATCTGTCCAACTGGGGGAAAAAAAACATTGCTAGTAATTGACTTACCTTCTATGTTGATGGAGGAGGGATTCAATAGTATTTCTTTACGCAGGACATTTCTGCAGTTATTCCAGTACTGCAAGTAAAATCAACAGTATATGTTTTTCTTCACTGCCCACTTCATTGCAAATGACATGCAGAATTCACAGCCCTCCTTTTTATTCATTGAGAGGGTTGGACCCAAATGAAAGTTCTAATTTTAAATCTTTAGGAATGTAGCAAAGTTCTGTTTGATTGTAATTGGTTCAATAACTCATCTGTGAGTGAAATCATTCTACCTCAGCTAACTAGATAAAGAGTGCCCCTGTGAGTTTTAAACAAAGAGCCCAGAAGGAAAACTAGCTTGCTCAGGAAAAGAAAATAATTAATAAAATCAAAATACGTTGCTCCTAGATTTTGAATCTCCTACATTCTAAGCAAAATCATAAGCATTATGCTATTTCAGTATTATTTAGGAAGGATTGACTCTATTACACTCCAAAAGGGTTGAAAAGACAGGGATTTTGATTTTGGAATTGGTTATTGTGCCTGCATATATGTAATTTGATATTTTAACTCTGTATACTGTATATTGTATATAAATATAATTTAAATATGTGCATGATCTTAATTATTGACATCTTGATAAGTTTCACCTTTTTAGTATGGGGAGTGGTGAAAATTTATTCAAGATTGGAAGGATAAATCTACATTTTACAACCCTAACAAGACAGTGTGGGTGTGTTTTGCCGGTTTCAGGTGTGGCTCAGTCTGAATAAAGACAGAGTCCAGGTATTTGCCTTTAATTCTTTTACATGTTTATTCAGCTGAATAAATATGGGCCCCTCTGAGGAAGAGGGAACCCTGAATACACTTTGACACTCATATTTATATGTTTGCTGCATTGTTTACTTCACCACCCAGAAGCACTGGCACACTCCACCCAGACAAGCTGACAGACTCTAGATAAGATAAAGAAGTACAGAAATAGTTATCCATCGCCCTTGGAGGTCTTTCAAGGACATCAAATGTTATCAGACAAGACAGTCACTTGTCTGAAATGGTACAGGTTCTCCTGCTCGAGCAGGGGGCTAGACTAGAAGACCTTCAAGATCCCTTCCAGCTCTATTCTATTCTATTCTAATCTCAGGGACATTAGGTGTTTCCCGAGGAACATTCCATGACCTTGAAGGCCTGCCGAGGCAACTGGGTTAACTGCACATATGTTTCATCAAGATTGTCATTGGATTCGTTGGATTCCTGATCAACAGGTGGGTATTTGGGTATTTGGACCCTCTGAAGACAAGGTTTTTCATCTTTCATTCTGAATGGGGTGGCACTACCCAAGACAGACTCAGTGCACAATCTGGGGGTCCTCCTAGACTAACAGCTCCTACTTGAAGACTAGGTGGCTGCTGTGGCTAGAGAGCCTTTGTACACCTTCGGGGAATGTGCCAGTTGCGCACATTCCTGGACCAGGAGGTCCTGCTCACCATGACCCATATGCTTGTAATCTCCTACTTAGATTACTATAATATGCTCTACTTGGGGCTGTCCTTGAAGAGTATTTGGAAACTTCAATTGGTGCAAAATGTGGCTGCATGGGTAATAAAAGCTATACGGTACATGTAACACCATTACTCTGTGAGCTGCATTGTTTGCCAGCGTGTTTCTGGGTGCAGTTCAAGGTACTGATTATCATCTTTATAACTCTGCATAGCTTGGGACCAGGTAACCTGAGGGACCATCTTTTTCCAAAAGTTTCTACCTGTTCGATCAGATCCAACAGACTCGGTGTGCTGCAGACCCTCTCAGCCAAAGAGTGCTGACTGGCAGGAACTAGAAGATGGGCTTTTTCTGCCTTATGGAATATCATTTCCTCAGAGATTAGAATGGTCCCAACCTTGTTAGCTTTTCACAATGCTCTAAAAACTTGGCTATGTACCCAGACCTGGGGCTCAGAATGTGTGAAGGGTCCCATTACTTGGCTTTACTATTGACTAGCTGTACCCGGCCACGCGTTGCTGTGGCTCAGTCTGGTTAAATGGAAAAGAAGTGTGTTGCTTTTACGTCCAACAGATGGCACTGTTTTTTAAAAAAATGTTTTTACCTGTCACAGGTGTGACATCTATATAATAGTACATATATAAAAACGCGCGTATTCGAATGCAACGTTGTGTCAAAATTTCAAAGCAATCGGTGAAGAACTTTTGGAGATTTAAGATTTTGAACAAACGAACATTTACATTTTTATTTATATAGATTAATCATAATGGCTGCTGTCTATTTATACTCATTTATTTTGTGGATTTTTTTAAAAAAAACACCAATTAAATTGGGGTCATTATTAGCCTTTCCTTGGAATTATGTTTTTTATGTCATTCTTTTCCAGGATTTTTTCTTTTCAATTTTGAAATTCACTAATTTAATTAGTACTATTGTTTGGATGCATTTTTTATGTATCTGAAATATAGTATACCATTTCTTGCACCCTGAATGATAGGCAATAGGTCCTTATATTCTTTTGTTTTCTTTCACATATAACAGTTTAACTTTTAACTATCATATCCTTGCTCCATCTTCCCTTCTTAAGACTTCCCAGTTCCTTTAATTAGCTTGTAATCAATGATCTTCCTTATTTTTGTCTGAATCTCTTCAAGTTTATCTGAATCCTTCTTAAAAGGTGCGAAGAACTGAACACAGGACAAATGAGCTGATTGCAGATAAAATGGAATTTGGGGTAAGAGATTGATCACCTTCAGGAACGTTTGCTGAAGTAATAAGTGTTAGTGTCCACAATTTTATTAGTAGACCACAATAAAAATGGTTTTCCCATACCTTTTAGAATACATGGAGACAAACCTGAAGGATAGTAGAGTTAATTATTTCGTAGAAGATTGTAATATAAGAATAAGTAAAGCTTTAATAAACATAGTCTATAAATCAAAAAGACATAAATTATAGAAAAGATCCCAAAGATGCTTTTTCACGAGGCAACTGGACTTTCTTGTTTTTCTTTGAAAACGTTTGGCTTCTCATCCAAGAAGCTTCTTCAGCTCTGACTGGATGGTGGGGAATGGAAAGATTTATACTCTTGCAGACAGCTGCTCATTTGCATTCTTTTAGCTACCTGGAGGGTTATCTGTGTCTCCAGGGTCACCTGAGTAGTGCAAATGGGTGTGGAGCCTTCTTGGAACTGTTGAAAGGATTGTGTTGTAGACCGGAGATAGATGATGTCGGATCCCTCCTCCTCTGTTGAGGGAGGGCTGTTCAATTTTGACACAGATGGCCTCTTTGACCCCTCTTTCAAACCAGCGGTCCTCTCTGTCCAAAATAAGGACAGACGCCTTAACACTGAAATTTACAGAAAACCCACTCACATGGATCAATATCTACATTTTGATTCACACCACCCACTGGAGCACAAACTGTGAGTTATCAGAACCCTACACCACAGAGCTGAAGAGCTGCCTACCAGCAAAGAAGGAAAAGAAAAAGAAATAAAATACATCAAGGAACCCCTCAGAACATGTGGCTATCCCAAGTGGGCCTTCATCAAATCTCAAAAAAGATCTAGTAGGAGCTCCTCCATAAAAGACCAAGAAGAAAACAATAAACGAAGCAACGTAGTCATTCCATATGTTGCAGGAATATCAGAAAAGTTCAGGAGGATCTTCAGCCAACACAACATACGTGCACACTTCAAACCTAAGAATACACAAGGCAGAAGCTTGTCCACCCCAAGGATAAAACACCCAGACACAAACTGAGCAACGTGGTATATGCAGTATAATGCAGTGAGCCATGTGCATATCTGTACATCAGGGAAATGAAACAACAACTTCATAAATGTATGGCACAACATAGGAGAACAAACCCATCAGGACAAAATTCAGCAGTCCATCTGCATTTAAAAGACAAAGGCCACTATTTAAAGACAGCAAAGTCCACATTTTGGACAGAGAGGACCGCTAGTTTGAAAGAGGGGTCAAAGAGGCCATCTATGTCAAAATTGAACAGCCCTCCTTCAACAGTGGGGGAGCTGAAGAAGCTTCTTGGATGAGAAGCGAAAGGTCTTCAAAGAAAAACAAGAAAGTCCAGTTGCCTCGTGAAAAAGCATCTTTGGGATAACTATGACCTGGATGACTGAGAATCTCCATAGACTTATAGAAAAGATCTTGGAAATAAATTAGATAAACTAATGCAAAGATACCATCAGGCGCAAGGAACCAGAAATAATGCGATTATTGTTGCTTGCCTATAGACAGGAGACTTGTCAGAATAAAGCAGTACAAAACTACTAGATAAATACTCCAAAGTTTTAGGAAGGATCTCCCTTCAGCACACAAAAGGGACTCAAGGCTACTCAGCTGTTTACTCCTCCCTCAGTTCAGCATCATAATCCATCATGTATACATTTTACAGCATTTGTACATATGACCATCTTGACTCTGCTTATATACTTCTAGTAAAGGAGCATTTACACCTCCAGCTGTGCCTCCATCGCTGAACAACTCTTACAATTGAGATTATTTTTTCCTAATGCCCAGTTGAAATCTGCTTTCTTTTTCATTGATTGATTATGTACTATCAAATTGCTGTTGACTCTTAGTGACCACACATAGATTTTTTCCCATTACAATCTGGGTCTTTCAGTTTTTCCAGTGGTGTACTCATAGCCTCTATAATAGAATCCATCTACCTTGCTGTTGGTCATCCTCTTCTTCTCTTTCCTAGAATCATAGGGTGGAATGGACCTTGGAGGTCTTCTAGTTCAACCCACTGCCCAAGGCAGGAGACCTTACTGCATTTCAGACAAATGCCTATCCAATCTTTTCTGGAAGACCTGTGAGCGCCCATAACTCTGGGAGGCAAGTTGTTCCATTGATTAATTGTTTTCACTGTCAGAAACATTCTCCTTAGTTTCAGATTGGATCTCTCTTTGATCAGCTTCCACCCATTGCTTCTTGTCCTGCACTCAGGTGCTTGGAGAATAAGTTGGCCCCGTCCACCCTCTGACAACTCCTCAAGTACTGGAAGAAAATGATCATATCCTCCCAATCCTTCTCTTTGTTAGTCTAGACATACTTAGTTCCCTCAACTGTTCATCATATGGTTTAGCCTCTAGTTATCATCATTGTTGCTCTGTATACTCTCTAGATTCTCAGCATCTCTGATGTATTGTAGTGATCACAATTCGACCCACTATGGTCTCACTAGTGCAGTATAGAGCAATACTATCACTTCTTTGGATCTTGATGCTATCCCTCTGTTGATGCAGCCTAGGATTGCATTCTCATCATTGAACTGTGCCTTGTTGGATAGGGGCCATTGCTCAAGCCTGTAAAGATGCTTCTGAACTATGAGTCTATGTTTCAAAATGTTGGCAATTCCCCTCCCCAATTTGGGATTATCTGCAAATTCCATCTCGTCATTGATTCTAGATCATTTATGAAGATGTTGAAGAGCATTGGGCCCAAGAGAGAACCTTGAGGTACCCCACTACATGCTTCCTTCCATGTATATGTAGTTCCATTAAGAACTGCATGCTGAGTGCGGTTGGTCAGCCAACTCTGAATCCATCCGATGGTGAAACTCTCTATCCCAAATTGTTCTATCTTATCAAGAAGTACGCTGTGGTCTGCTTTGTCAAATATCTTACTGAAGTCCAAATAAACTATATCCATAGCATTTCCTTTATCCACTGATTTAGTCACTTTCCTTCCATTTTTTTTGCATCTTACCCAGCATTAGAATCTTGTCCAGAGAGTTAGGTGTCTGAAGTAGGATAGTTTGAGCTAGTCATTTGTGCCATGAATGAGAACTCTGGGTTGATTTGTTCAGTGATCCATTTGCTTGTTGAATGTTCATAATGTTCTCAGGAGATTTAAACTAGATGCTCTCTAAATTTCTCTTTATTTTTCTTAGGTTGTCACTTCATCCTTAAAGCAATTACTCTACATTAATTTCTTTGAGCTCTGAGCTCTCCCTCTCACTAGTTATTGTTACTCACTAGTTACTCCCTCTGACTAGTTACATCCTAGTTACAGCAGATCCTCCTTTTTCTTCATGTATTACTGATGTAGACCAAAACTAATTTTTGTTGTTCTTAGCTTTCCATGCAACCTAAGATCCTTTTTAGCCTTTAGCCTTTCTGATTTTCTTTTTACAGACTTGGCTACTTGCTAATACACCTATTTGATGATAATGCCAATGTTCTATTTTCTATACATATTTGTTCAGCTCTTATTTCAGTCCAAAGCTTCCTGTGTATCCACAATGCTTTTCTAAATTACGCCTTTTTTTCTTCACGTGGGAATAGTATACAATTGTACTACCAATATCTTAATTTTGAGAAGTTTCTAAATATCCTGCACACCCTTTGACTGAGGATTTCTTTCCACAATCTTTGGCCTAGTAAATCTCCAAATATGTGGAAATCAAGTGTCTGCTATATGTATGGTATGACTCACATTTCTCTCTGTAGTGCCTTAAAAAAAAAGATGTAGCCTCTTCTTCTCAGGGTTCCTGTTGCTTTTACCTTCTCAACCAATTTTTTCATGATGTTCAGACTCTGATTTAGGATAGACAATCACCTTGTCAAGTATTTCCCTCATTAAATACTTCTTAATAGTTTGAACATTTTGTGTCAATATTGAATCATAATGCTGAACCTTAGCTATTACGCTTCTTAGAGGTGATTGAATGATTAAGGAAAAAATGATACTGAAAGTTAGAGTAACACAGAAATACATGAATTAACTCCAAGCAGTCTATGGAAACATACATTAATATGCTCATAAATATTGGAAGTTTATTAGAAATCTGTCATGAATACAAAATGAAAGTCTATTTCTCCATTTTGAAATGCGGTCACAAGAGGTCGCTGTTTCCTAAGGAAAGCCTCTAAGTGAAACTGAAAATGCAGAGCCCCTCCCTTAAAGGGACCGACATTCCTGCCGGCCAGATCCACCAGGGAAATATCGAACAACACAGAGAAATCTCAACAAGCCAAGATCCAACCTATGAAAGCATTGCCAGTATGGCTGGGCTACGTGGGCTCCGCTCCTGACCCCTTGGAGGCAAGGTATTTAGAGAAAAAGAGAAGGGCTTGCGGGGCTGTGCCTGTGTCTGCGATGCTTACCTGGCCGAAGGGGCTGC
>NW_015386427.1:6301773-6307012 GCF_001527695.2 Protobothrops mucrosquamatus
TCACCTATTGGATAGACGAGAAGCTGTGGCCATTGTCAAGCTACATCTCTGTACATTCGGAGAGTGGAAAGCTCTATGCTCTGCAGTCCTTGGACTATGAGGAGTTGAAACTGCTGGAGTTCCAGGTGAGAGCCAAGGATGCTGGAATGCCCTCCTTGTGTGGCAATGCGACTGTTCAGGTCTTTGTGCTGGACGAGAATGACAATGCACCTGCCATGTCAGGATCATCTGAAGAGAACCTGATTCTTCTAGTGGTCCCTGTGATGCCTGGGCATATTGTAGGCAAGATCCATGCCTTGGATGCAGATTCTGGATACAATGCGTGGCTCAGGTACGAACTGGTTGAAGAAAGCAGTGTTCCATGGTCTGTGGGCCAGTATAGCGGTGAGGTGAGTACCAAATATTCTCTGGAGGAGTCAGAAGGCGGCAAAATCCAGAGTGTTCTGGTTCAGGTGAAGGACCATGGAAAACCTCAGCTCTCAGCCACAGCCACCCTGAGTGTGTCACTGGTGACAAGTGGTCAGACAATCAAAACGGATATTAATCTTCGAAGGTCAGGGGAGAGCTTCGTGCCCCTTGTGGACTCGATCAACGTCTATCTGATCATTGCCATCTGCTCTGTTTCCAGCCTCTTCTTGCTGGCCACTCTCATCTACGTGGCCCTGCGATGCCACTGCAAGGCAAAGGAATCCATGGTTTATGGCCCTGGCATGGCCACCCTGGTCTGTGCCAGTGAAGTGGGCAGCTGGTCCTATTCCAATCGCCACAGCCACATCCTGGCAGGTGTGAGCGCAGAGGCTGGTGCCAAGAGTGACCTCATGATTTTCAGTCCCAACATTCCCGTTTTTGCAAATAATGGGGAAGTTAGGAATGGGACAGAATTACTCCCAGATTCAGCTAAAGAGGTGAGTTTCTAGTTTTGTTTGATATTCATTCAAAATCATATTTCTGTTGTATCACTTTAGGATTAGTCTGTCTATCTATCTATCTATCTATCTATCTATCTATCTATCTATCTATCTATCTATCTATCTATCTATCTATCTATCTATGTCTATCATCTGTCTATCTTTATCATTTTACATTTATACTAATGGTCTCTAGTACCTGGTTTGCTAATCTGGATATTTATTTGCAAATCTATAATATTTTTTGTAAGAAAATATTTTTGGAATGATAGTGGTATTCAAAGGTATGCTTCAAAATCATATTTTATTTGTATGATATAAAAGTAAATTTTATTCTTCTATTTGTCTTATATTAATTCTAAGTGTATTCTAGCAATGTTTCTCAGACTTGATAACTTTCAGATATGTGGACTTCAACCTCTCAGCAACAGGAATTATTGGAGATGAAGCCCCTACCCTTTTAAGCTGCCAAGGCTGGGAACTGAAATACTAATCTAGCTCATAAAGCAGTCAACCAATACATTCTAGAAATCCACACGGAATTTTGCAGGACAGTTTTTATCAGGCTAGCCTTTTTTTTCATTAAATAACTTCCTCAGTAAATTGGTGGGAATAGATGATGTCCCATAAGGTTTCTTGGGAACAATATAGATGCGATCTGCCTTTGCCTTTGGCTAAATTTTGTTAGCCTCCCAATTTAGCCCATAACCCAGATGTCTCCGGTTGGTCTCCAATCCAAATACTCAAAATATCCAGATGTAGCAATTGGAGAACCTATAGGCTCCCAATAGAAAATGGGTGAAATCTTGGGAGATGCAGTTCCAAGACTATATCCTGATGAGTGAAGAAAATAAAAAAATGTTCTCAAAAATGTGGATTGAATCGTTTCTTAAATAGATGAATCTTTATACACAGTAAACTTCAACAGTTAATTGCTGCAGACATGTAAGTATTGCCTTTATGGGTTGCAAATCTAATTAATTTGTTGTGTCTTTTGTCAGAAGTTCATTTATTTGATGGCTACAGAAGGCCAATGTTTGAAAGTAAATACCAGCATTTGCTCAATAGATCCCATGGACGCTATTATTTCTGAATTTGTGCACTGGACTTTCATTTTGGATAGTTAGTGCGGGGTATTCAGAGAGATGAGGAGGTTGACATTCTCCAAAGCACCTGAGTGTAGGACAAGACGTAATGGATGGAAGGTCATCAGAGGGAAATTCAACCTGGAACTAAGGAGCAGTTTTCTGACAGTGATAACAATTAATCAACGGAATAGTTTGCCCCCCAGAGTTGTGGGTGCTCTATCACTTGAGGTATTCAAGAAAAGATCAAATGGCCATTTGTCCAGGATGCAATAACATCTCCTGCCTTCAGCAGTGGGTTGACCTAAAAGACCTCCAAGGTCCCTTCCAGCCATATGAGTCTATATTTTTGTATGTGTTCTAAAATCACAAGTACAAAGGTCGTTAGAAATCTTTGTGAGGTGGGAAGATATACATTGATTAAAATAAATATTTAGGGACCCAATTTTTAAGTCAATAACCAGCACTGAAGAGTCATAATGAATGAATGAATGAATGATGAATGAATGAATGAATGAATGAATGAATGGAAATCAGGTACAGAATTTGGGAGAAATAAGAATGTTGACTCTTCCAAGAGCTTGACTACTTTCCTGGTTGCAAATTACAGTGAGAAAAAAAATGCAGAGAGGCTATCCAGTTCCAAGAGTGTAAATCAAACTGGTTCAGGAAAAAGATAAAATGGGGCTCAGTCTATTTAGCTTTCCAGTCTGCTATGTTCCAAGATAGTAACTGGGCACAAGGTAAAATGATAAATGTCATAATTGGAGTTAGCCACATTGTTGATCTGGAGGCATCCAATACAGCTAACACCAGGGTGGCTTGACAAACTACTTAAATGTGAGCTTGATGGCCTGCCTATTTAAGTGACTCTGTAGCTGGCTTGACACCTTTCATTAAAACAAGTTGATCAACAGGTCCTCAGACTGGAGGCAAATATGAAAGGTTAAGCTCGTATAAGCACTACTTGATAGGAAATCAGAGGACTCCTGATTTTACATGGTTAAACCAGTTTCTAGTTTTTTTATTCCTTTTGTAATACATGAAGAGGAAAAAAAAATACAGAATCCACTGATCCAAGGTTGTAAATTTTGAGTATCTCTCCATTGTAAAAGAGTAATCTCTTTCAATATATCACCCACTTTGTAAATTTATAATTCTTTGTACATATATAAATTATCCAAAAAATTGAAACAATAATAAAGATAAAATTTCCCCTGTCCAGTCATGTCCGACTCTAGGGAGGCAGAGCTCATTTCCGTTTCTTAGCTGAGGGAGCCAGCATTGTCCAAAGAAATTTCCATGGTCATGTGACCAGCATGACTGTATGCTGAGGTGCACGGAACACTGTTACCTTCCCATAAAGTGGTACCTATTAATCCACTTGCATTTGCATGCTTTCAAACTGCTAGGTGGGCAGGAACTGGGACAAGTAACGGGAGCTCACCCCCTCACGCAGTGCTTGGTCTTGAACCTGGCCTATCAGCTCAAGCTCAGGTCTTTAACCACTGAGCCACCGGACCCCCTGAAACTATATTACTCTTTCCCAAACCACATTAGATAAACTATGGATATTAAAACAAAATGCAAAATAGTGTGGTAAGGGAGGGTGCCAACCTGGAAATAAAAAGGAATTTCCTAACAGTGAGGATTATTAAGCAGTGTAACAGCTTCTCTCCTGGAATTGTGGGTGCTCCATTGCTGGAGATATATAGGAAAAGATTTGATATCATTTGTCCAAGATGATATGAAAACCCCTGCCTTGGGCAGGGGATTGAACTAGAAGATCTCCAAGATCCCACCCAGCCCAGTGATTCTAAATTAGATTCTTCAGATTATTTTTTTAGATTACAACACAATACAGTCCAGTTCAGACAACTGAAAACAAACGGGACAAAGAGAAAATTTGAACATTATGACATTTTAAATGATTATATTTATAGTCATAAGTTGAAACATACAAAGCAAAACATATCACATATTAAAATGGCAATATGTAAAGAGCATAAAAAGAATATATATAAATCAGTTTATGAAAAATGAATTATCAAGATTGCTAGACAATTTTCTCATAGCAAAATGGGCTGCAAGAAATATGACAACTATTTTAGAACAAGGGACCTTCCCAAACATTTCTGGTGTGAATACAGTAGCTCTAATTATTAATCTAGTTATTAATTAATTGTTCATGAAAGAATATATTATGCAAAACTGATGACGTGAGTGGCAAGCCATGGTAGTTTGTGTGGTAAATTCAAATTTTAGAGCAACACATCAGTTTATCAGTTTTCTAAATGTTGTCAGTTAAGTTGCTTTATGTGCATTGTTATTGAAATTATTATGTCAGTATCATTATGGCAAGCAAAAAGGGAATAGATTTCTATGATTATTCAATTCCTCATAATTTAAAAAATATTCTCAATGAAAGACTCAACTAGACATCAAATGTTTTGGAAACTCATATACTGCTTGGCTTTTCATTTATCTGAATTATTTAAGAACTCCATACCCTGGGCAAGAAACAGAAAGTAACACGGACAGTATTTTATATTTATCTCTTATCTTTTATGTACCTTGTTGGTACTGGTGTTTTATTATTCTTCATAATAATGAACTAGTTATGAACAACTAGTTGTTGTTCATAACTAGTTCATATGGTTTGAAGCCAATTCAGTGCTCCCTCAATAGCACCATGATACACCTGTGAATAATGGATGAGATCACAAAAGTTACAGATAGTTACATGTCCCATTCCTGTCCATACAAATAAAAGTACTAAACAAATTTATGGGGTGACTTAATATAATATTTAATTACATTTTTTTAATGACTGCAAGGGATTAATCTCTTATATTTGGGTTAGCTTTTCATTTATGTGGTGAGGAATGTACTTACACTGCATGTAATTGTGCATGAAGACTAGATAATTCTTAGAAATCTGTCGTGAATACAGAATGGAAGTCTGTTTGAAATTCAGACACAAGAGGTGTCTGGATTCCTAAGCCCTCCTATCACAGACGCTGAATAAAGAATGGAGGTCTGTTTCTCATTTTGAAACGTGGCCACAAGAGGTCGCTGTTTCCTAAGGAAAGCCTCTAAGTGAAACTGAAAATGCAGAGCCCCTCCCTTAAAGGGACCGACATTCCTTCCAGCCAGATCCACCAGGGAAATATCGAACAACACAGAGAAATCTCAACAAGCCAAGATCCAACCTATGAAAGCATTCCCAGTATGGCTGGGCTACGT
>NW_015386427.1:6307619-6316008 GCF_001527695.2 Protobothrops mucrosquamatus
GGATGCTGTCCAAAGGAGAGAAGGACTATTTTGAGGTAAACCTGCAGAATGGGATCTTGTTTGTAAATTCCCGGATAGACAGGGAGGAGCTGTGTGCCAAGACTGCAGACTGTGTCCTTCATCTGGAGGTGATTGTGGAGAAACCTCTGAGGTTCTTCCATGTGGAGGTGGAAGTCAAAGACATGAATGACAATGCTCCTGTCTTCTCTGCCAGGAAAAAGATCCTGAGCATAGCAGAACTGATAACTTCTGGCACCCAGTTCCTATTAGAAGGAGCATCTGATGCAGATATTGGTACTAATGCTCTGTTAACTTATAAGCTCAGTCCAAACAACCATTTTGCTCTTGATTCAGGAAATAATGAAGATGGGAGTAAATCTGTAGTACTTGTGTTGAAGGTTCCACTTGACAGGGAGGAGAGCCCTGTGCATCATTTAATATTGACAGCCACTGATGGGGGTGAACCAAAACTCACAGGAACTGTTCAGCTAGTCATCAATGTGCTGGATGTTAATGACAACCCTCCTGTATTTAACCAATCTGTTTATAGGATTAAGTTGCTAGAAAATACAGCTAGTGGGTCATTAGTTATTAATCTGAATGCTACAGACATAGATGAAGGGATTAATAGGGAAATCTCTTATTTTTTCCATGATAGCATCCCTCTACATGACACAAGGTTGTTTAGTATAAATTCTGATATTGGAGAAATCAGAGTTATTGGAAAATTGGATTATGAAGAAAGTAAGTTCTATGAACTTCCAATTGTTGCAGAAGATAAAGGCAATTCTCCATTATCAGGGCACTGTAAAGTTCTCATTGAAGTGTTGGACATGAATGACAATATTCCAGAATTATCTGTGAATTCTCTCTCTGTGCCATTGCCAGAGGACTCCCCTCCAGGGACTGTGGTAGCCATCCTCAGTGCTTCTGACAGAGATTCTGGCACCAATGGACAAATCAACTGTTTCCTCTTTCCCCCTGGAGTACCCTTCAAACTCGAGTCCACATTCAAGGACTACTACTCCCTGATTGTTGGTGCAGTCCTAGATCGAGAGCAGGCGGCTGAGTACAGGATGGTTGTGACAGTGGAAGATCAGGGCGTTCCACCCCTGTCTTCTAGCATCAGCCTCTTAGTGCCTATCAGTGACATAAATGACAATGCTCCAGCCTTCACACAGCCCTCCTACACAGTCTTTGTGAAGGAGAACAATCCCCCTGGTGCTCACATCTTCACAGTATCTGCCTCGGACCCAGACGTANCCATTGTCAAGCTACATCTCTGTACATTCGGAGAGTGGAAAGCTCTATGCTCTGCAGTCCTTGGACTATGAGGAGTTGAAACTGCTGGAGTTCCAGGTGAGAGCCAAGGATGCTGGAATGCCCTCCTTGTGTGGCAATGCGACTGTTCAGGTCTTTGTGCTGGATGAGAACGACAACACACCTGCCGTGACAGGATCATTAGAGGAGAACCTGATTCTTCTAGTGGTCCCCGTGATGCCTGGGCATATTGTAGGCAAGATCCATGCCTTGGATGCGGATTCTGGCTACAATGCGTGGCTCAGGTACGAACTGGTTGAAGAAAGCAGTGTTCCATGGTCTGTGGGCCAGTATAGTGGTGAGGTGAGTACCAAATATCCTCTGGATGAGTCAGAAGGAGGCAAAATCCAGAGTGTTCTGGTTCTGGTGATGGACCATGGGAAGCCTCAACTCTCCGCCACAGCCACATTGAGTGTGTCACTGGTGACAAGTGGTCAGACAATCAAAACGGATATTAATCTTCGAAGGTCAGGGGAGAGCTTTGTGCCTCTGGTGGACTCGATCAACGTCTATCTGATCATTGCCATCTGCTCTGTTTCCAGCCTCTTCTTGCTGGCCACTCTCATCTACGTGGCTCTGCGATGCCACTGCAAGGCAAAGGAATCCATGGTTTATGGCCCTGGCATGGCCACCCTGGTCTGTGCCAGTGAAGTGGGCAGCTGGTCCTATTCCAATCGCCACAGCCACATCCTGGCAGGTGTGAGCGCAGAGGCTGGTGCCAAGAGCGACCTCATGATTTTCAGTCCCAACATTCCTGTCTTTTCAGATAATGGGGAACTAATCAATGGGGTTGATGTGCCCCCAGATTCTGCTAAAAAGGTGAGTCCAGCTCTTAGAGTCCTTCTCATCCGCTCAGCATCCTATTTCTATGCTTATAATTTAGGATTAGTCTTGGGACAATATTGTTTTTGAATTGTTAGGTTTTGACACTGATGGTAAATAAATTGAATTACAAATCATTAATATATTTTTTATAAAAATATTTTTTGAATTTGAGGAGATACAGAAAGGTGCAAAGGCAGTTTGTTGTTTACTTGATAGTAAATGAATCTGTCTTATATGATAGTAAACACATAAACATGAGGTGAATGGCACAGTGGTTATAATGCAGTATTGCAGGCTAATTCAGTCCACTGTCAGGAGTTTGATCCTCATCGGTTCAAAGTTGACTCAGCCTTCCATTCTTCTGAGGATGAATGGATCCAGATTGTTAGGATGAATATATTCACTCTGTAAACCTCTTAGAGAGGGCTGCAAAGCTCTGGGAAGCGTTATATAAGTCTAAGTGCTATTGCTATTAAATCATAAACTCTTCATCTTATATTATCATTTTTCCCTGCTGAACTATTCTTCATCTTTGTCTTGTTTACAGATGAACATTAATGAATGATTTTTCCCATGTTGATAGTTTTGTTATTTGATGAATCAATTCTCAATGAGATGCCTTTTTTTGTGACAATATTTATGGCTAGTGTGTGGATTGCAAATTTTCTGAATGTTATTAATCTGTTAGATGCACAGAACTTTATTTGTAAGTTGATTTGGGGCTTCTATCTTATTAATATAGTGTTGGTAAATTTAGAAATTGAATGTATTGTAAAGGGGTTAACAGCTGGATAGTTCATATGTAATACAGAAATGATAACTAATAACTGGATTGTCCTATTCCTAGAATGATCAAAGATCACCTTGTACTAGAGCTCTCTAATCCAGACTGGAATGGCCATCTCAGTTTAACAACCATTAGGTGGGTTCTTTTATCCTGTTTTTATTGCAACATCTGCAGTGTCACGCATTTTGAGGTTGCAAGGAATCAAGTGATGTTCCCAAGCCAAGGTCCCTCCCAGTCCTTACATTCTATAATTCTCTTCAAATCTTTGAGAATGGCATCAATTTAATATTTGTTTTTGGAGTGGGGGAAGGATTATGTCATATAAAAAACCCAAGTCTTTATTTTATGTAATTCAATCCTATCTGAGAAAATAGATGAAATATGAAGGGATTGGAGAAGGGAAATCCTTGCAACCTTCAACAAAAGAAGATTTGGAGATCTAAGGTTTTGACAGCCTGAGATTGGTATTCTATTTCTATAGAAATAGAAATTTCCCAGAAAAGAAGCCAGAGCCAAGAAAAACAAAGAGGTCAGGACCAAACCTAACAAGGAATTTTGAAGAACTTCTAGAAGAGACCAGAAGCAGTATTACAAGATCTGTGAGAACATGTAAATGGAAACAGACATGGAAAAAAGTGAATATCTTTAAAAAAATCTCTAAACTCAAAAGGAGGTTCCAACTTTGAATTGCAGTAATGGGGAGAAAGTAACTGATTCAAAAAACTCAATCAAAAGTGAAAGGAGTCATAGCAGTGTGTTTTCCACTGTTTTGAGGAAGCTTCACTGGATCCATTTGTACTTGACCATTTTGGGCCAGTTTCCAAAAGGAGGAGGAGAAGGTGGTAGTGCTACGATTATAGAGGGTCCTGGAGATAACTGGTTATTTGGACTTCTTTCAGTCAGGTTTCTGTCCTAGACATAGCTTGGTTATGCTGGTGTATGACCTTTGGTAGAACTGGGATGGTGGTTGTGCAATCGTTCTTCATTTTCAAATAATATAATTTTATTAAACTTATTGGAGTATAAAATACAATTGAAAACAGTGGGAAAGGGGGAAAGAGAAGTGCAGGATGAAGGAGGCAAAAGAAAAAGCATTAACTTCTAACTTTTTTAGAGCAGTAGAATGAACATAATAACATTACAATGCCAACTTTAATGAAAATAGTGGGAAAAGGGAAAAGGGGAAAGAGAGAAGTGTAGGATGAAGAGGAGAAAAGAAAAAAGCATTAATTTGTGACATACATCTTTGACAATTTATTGGGTGTTAATGGTACATCGTTTTATTAAAAAAAGCATAGTTCAATTTATTTTTTTTAATGTAAATTTCAGACCCTTTGTCCACTTGTGTTCCCATTGTTCAAGCATTATATTAAACCACAAATTCTTTTTCCACTGAATCTTGCATTGCTTCACATATTCATTCTCCAAATTCAATTTCAATGACAATTTATAAACCTTGGCAATATGTTCATCATTAGCACACAATGCGATTTCAAATTCATACTTTTCTGTCTAGTTTAAATCTTTCTTTTAATTGTATATAAGTAAACCAAGGACAGATACATTCCTCTGACTCTAACTCTTCTTAAGATCTGTGTTGATGCAGTGGTTAGAATGCAGTATTGCAGTCTAATTCTGCTGATTGCCAGGAGTTCGATCCTGACTAGGCTCAATGTTGACTCAGCTTTCCATCCTTCTGAGGTCGGTAAAATGAGGACCCAGATTGTTGGGGGCAATACACTGACTCTGTAAACTGCTTAGATCTCTTTCTTTGGTAATTAATTATCGTTTTTTTCCCTTGCCATATGAATTTTAAATATCTTTTTGCCAGTGTTTAAATGGGATATCAGGTTGACAATATTGGTAAAGTCTGAAATAAAAATGACATCTTTGATAAAACATCAATAAAAATATCAAATCCTAATAAGATATTTTTAATGCACTTCCATACAAGTACAAAATTGTTTTGAAACAGTTTGGAGTTTGTATTTGTCCATGTAACTCCAAGGTATTTAATCCTTTTCTCCATCTTAAAACCTGACTCTCTTGTCAATATTTCATGTTCTTGAGAAGCCATATTCTTAACATGCACTTTTGTTTTCTGTTTATTTGTTTTGAAGTCTGTTAAAGCTCTAAAGTCTTTTAGCTTCTTTGTCAAGTGTTTTGGGATCTTGCAAGAATATGTAACTAAGTCATCAGTAAAAACACTCGATTTATAAACTTCTGATTTTTATTCCTGTAATGTTCTTATCCTCTCAGGTACCGCTATTCAAAACTTCTAACGCTTACATAAATAACAGGGGAGATAGAGGACATCCTTGTCTCCTATTCTTTTGAATTTCACATGTTTTAGTTAAATCTCCATTAATGATAACATTTGCTTGCTATGATGGGTATATCGCCTTAACCCCTTGGATAAATTTCTCTCATATATATATATATATATATATATATATATATATATATATATATATATATATCTTCTTCACTTAAGTATCTAAGAATAAAGAAAAAAAATCAATAGAAAATATATTTAAGCACCTTGCATTTTGTTGCCAAATAGGTTTTGTTAAATAGCTAGCATTTCTCAACTATTTCTCATGGCAGATGTGAAAGAACTATTTAAGCCATCCTGCTTGGTAATGAAATATGAAAGATATGATCTCATATTGTAGAACTTAAATATGTCTCCCCAAATAGATTTCTGTACAGCGGCCTACATCATAAGCAGTTTCAATTTCCAACCTGTATCCTAGCCATACTGAAAACACATTAAATATACATTTCTCAATAAAGATCATTACATACTATTCTTGCTAAATGTTATAAAGAATATTTTAAAATCATAAAATATTTCTGGGAAATTAACTCTATAAGTCAGGCATGTCAAACTCGCGACATCATGTGATGTCACGCGACGTATCGGGGCTTTTTCGCCATTGCCGGCAATGTGGTGGGGCGCCTCCGGTATGATGAAACCAGCCTGCGGGCCGGCAGTTTTACACCCCTGCTATAAGTGGTCACTTCAGCTTGAACATTTTTATTTATGTTCAACATTGGTTCAATAAGGGTACAATGTCTGACAGAAATTTCAAGTTGAATGATTTTTTCCCCTTCATTCGCTACAGTTTTTATCTTCATGGAGTCTGTCCTTTTAAAAGACTGTAAATCATGAGAAACAGTTTTTAAAGAGATAAGCAACTCTATGCAACTTTCATTCTGTTACTTTTTCTGCCATCTTCAGTTGTGAGTCAGGAAAAAAAATCATGATTCTGTAGTTCTGTAACTCAAACAAGATATTTCACTGTGTATGAGTGGGATGATTTTTTTTTTTTTTTTTTAATATCATTGTTTATCACTATATACCACTAATTTAAACAATGACAAAGGTGATAACTTAACCCATTAAATTGGTGGATAATTAAGATTCTAAATTCAGCATATCACCATTACTAAGTAAAAGACCCACGACACATTTTTCTGGCTAGGATCCCACAGCAATGTCACAGACCTGGTTCAGCCAGATAAGAAACTTCATCACAGATAATAATTAAGCCATATGAAACAGCTGATTGTCTATAATGTAAGTTAGTCTTCTATCTGCAGTGATTCAAATGCTTAGCTTTCCCTTCTCGTTAATTAACAAGTTTTTTGAGTATCTCTTTATGACCTTGAAAGTGATATTGAATATTAACATAATTACCAACACTGACTCTTGGCTTACTTTTCACATGTAGTATAGTACCACAAAGTTGTTTCAATGCCCAGTATCTTCCTCCCAAAAAGGAAATAATAGAATAGAATAGAATAGAATAGAATAGAATAGAATAGAATAGAATAGAATAGAATTGGAAGGGACCTTGGAGGTCTTCTAGTCCAGCCCCCTGCTCAAGCAGGAGAACCTATACCATCTCAGACAAGTGACTATCTAGCATCTTTTTAAAAATCTCCAGTGATGGAGCACCCATAAAGTTGTTTCAGTGCCAGATAGTTTTCTACCCAAAAAGGGAAATGAAACTTTCTTCTGCATCAAAATAATTATATTTTCTAAATTATAGGAAGTAGTAATTGCATTACATTTAAAGCCCTCTCAAGTACTATATCCAAGGTTGGGCAAAATAGTATAGTTTCTGATAAATTCAAAAAAGTTCTAATAAGGGCAGTAAGAATTATGGGGTGGGGGAAAAAGAGAAATTGAAAAATGTGTTTATAACTTTGAGATAAGAAAATTTGATTGAGGATGCATTTTAATAGCATCCTTGGAGAAGCTGAAGGCATATCATACGGAAGAAACCTTTGATTTGTTTCCTTGGTCCCAGGGTGGAGGAAATAAAACAGTGGACAATTATAGTCTGTTACACGCACAGACAAACATTCATTGTCAGATGGTTTCTATACCTGGGCTACACTATCTATCTGAGGAAACAAAAACTACAGTAAAGGTTTGTATTAAAAAAAACCTGATTGATCCTCTTGATCCTCTTGATTCAAGGTTGACTAGTGGTGACTGAGTTCATGAATTTTTTTCCACAAGGCTAATAAAGTTGATTTGCTACTGATTTCTTCTGAGCTATGAAAAGTAAAGGTACAAATTCCTTCATGATGGTTAGATGTTTAGTGTGTCTGTAGGTGTGTGTGTATAAGGGGGAAAAAAGAAAAATTCTGATGTGAGGTTATTTAGCGACATTAAGTCATTTGAAATAAAAAAGTAAAGTTTGAATTTCACTATCTTTTCCTTCTCAAATGATTTAGTACAAGATTATATAAGATAAACAGGAGCCATATGAAATACATGGATTAGATTAATTGCAACATGTAATCTATTCCAGGAATAAGCCAGTTAAGACATCACATGAGTTTTGAGAACTTGCTTGTCATTTGTCTAATAGGTTCAAGAGCTGCAATATCCAACCAAGATCTCAGAAATAAAACTGGAAAAGTACTTCTGCTTTCATAGCATTTGAATACCCTTATGAGATTCTTTGGAATTAATCTTACACTGTTTGTCATCTTGGTCAAAAATCTGATTCAGATGGTTTGGAACTAATTCAATTTCTCCCCATTTGTCTGGTGCTCCTCTATTGGGAACAATGGGAAAGATGGCCGGAGAAGCAGATAAATATTCATTCCATTATAGTGCATTTTCACAGAACCACCAAGGGCTGAATATAAGATCTAAATCAATATAATAGGTAAAAAACAAAAGAAGGAAAACTACACATCAGAGATACATAAAGGAATAGCAAGCCCTCCTATCACAGACGCTGAATAAAGAATGGAGGTCTGTTTCTCATTTTGAAACGTGGCCACAAGAGGTCGCTGTTTCCTAAGGAAAGCCTCTAAGTGAAACTGAAAATGCAGAGCCCCTCCCTTAAAGGGACCGACATTCCTTCCAGCCAGATCCACCAGGGAAATATCGAAGAACAGAGAAATCTCAACAAGCCAAGATCCAACCTA
>NW_015386427.1:6316019-6317077 GCF_001527695.2 Protobothrops mucrosquamatus
CCTGCAGAATGGGATCTTGTTTGTAAATTCCCGGATAGACAGGGAGGAGCTGTGTGCCAAGACTGCAGACTGTGTCCTTCATCTGGAGGTGATTGTGGAGAAACCTCTGAGGTTCTTCCATGTGGAGGTGGAAGTCAAAGACATGAATGACAATGCTCCCGTCTTCTCTGCCAGGGAACAGATCCTGAGCATGGCTGAAATCCTAACAGCATCTGGTACCCGATTCCCCCTAGAGAGAGCATCTGATGCAGATATTGGTACTAATGCTCTGTTAACTTACAAGGTCACTACAAACAATCATTTTGCTCTTGATACAGGAAATGATGAAGATGGGAGTAAATCTGTAGTACTTGTGTTAAAGGTTCCACTTGACAGGGAGGAGAGCCCTGTGCATCATTTAGTACTGACAGCCACTGATGGGGGTGAACCAAAACTCACAGGAACTGTTCAGCTGGTCATCAATGTGCTGGATGTTAATGACAACCCTCCTGTATTTAACCAATCTGTTTATAGGGTAAAGTTGCTAGAAAATACAGCTAGTGGGTCGTTAGTTATTACTCTGAATGCAACAGACATAGATGAGGGGATTAATAGGGAAATCTCTTATTTTTTTAGTAATAGCCTACCTCTAGATGTCACAAAGTTATTTACTATGAATTCTGAAACAGGTGAAATCAGACTGATTGGAAAATTGGACTTTGAAGATATTAATTGCTATGAACTTCAAATTGTTGCAGAAGATAAAAGTAGTTCTCCATTATCTGGACATTGTGAAGTTTTTGTGGCTGTATTGGACATGAATGACAATATTCCAGAATTATCTGTGAATTCTCTCTTTGTGCCATTGCCAGAGGACTCCCCTCCAGGGACTGTGGTAGCCATCCTCAGTGCTTCTGACAGGGATTCTGGCAACAATGGACAAATCAACTGTTTCCTCTTTCCCCCTGGAGTACCCTTCAAACTCGAGTCCACATTCAAGAACTACTACTCCCTGATTGTTGGTGCAGTCCTAGATCGAGAGCAGGTGGCTGAGTACAGGATGGTTGTGACAGTGGAAG
>NW_015386427.1:6318547-6322303 GCF_001527695.2 Protobothrops mucrosquamatus
ATGATTTTCAGTCCCAACATTCCTGTTTTTGCAAATAACGGGGAACTTAGGAATGGGACAGAATTGCTCCCAGATTCAGCTAAAGAGGTGAGTTTCTAGTTTTGTTTGATATTCATTCAAAATCATATTTTTGTTGTATCACTTTAGGATTAGTCTATCATATATCGATCTACCTACCTACCTATGTCTATCTGTCTATATCATTTTACATTTACAATAATGGTCACTAGTACTTGGTTTGCTAATCTGGATATTTATTTGCAGATCTATAATATTTTTTGTAAGAAAATATTTTTGGAATGATAGTGGTATTCAAAGATATGCTTCAAAATCATATTTGTCTGTATGATATAAAAGTAAATTTTATTCTTCTATTTGTCTTATATTAATTCTAAGCAAATTCTAGCAATGTTTCTCAGACTTGGTAACTTTCAGATATGTGGACTTCAATTCCCAGAATTCTCAGCAACAGGAATTATTGGAGATGAAGCCCCTACTCTTTTAAGCTGCCAAGGCTGGGAACTGAAATACTAATCTAGCTCATAAAGCAGTCAATCAATACATTCTAGAAATCCACACTGAGTTTTGTAGGACAATTTTTATCAGGCTAGCCTTTTTTTTCATTAAATAACTCCCAGTAAATTGGTGGGAATAGATGATGTCCCATAAGGTTTCTTGGGAACAATATAGATGCGGTCTGCCTTTGCCTTTGGCTATATTTTGTTAGCCTCCCAATTTAGCCCATAACCCAGATGTCTCCGGTTGGTCTCCAATCCAAATACTCAAAATATCCAGATGTAACAATTGGAGAACCCATAGGCTCCCAATAGAAAATGGGTGAAATCTTGGGAGATGCAGTTCCAAGACTATATCCTGATGAGTGAAGAAAATAAAAAAATATTCTCAAAAATGTGGATTGAATCATTTCTTAAATAGAGGAATCCTTATACATAGTGAATTGAGCACCATAATAGCAGGAGGTTTAAGATCTTGGCCTTCAACAGTTAATTGTTGCAGACATGTAAGTATTGCCTTTATGGGTTGGAAATCTGATTAATTTGTTGTGCCTTTTGTCAGAAGTTCATTTATTTGATGGCTACAGAAGGCCAATGTTTGAAAGTAAATACCAGCATTTGCTCAATAGATCTACTGTTAATATTTCAATTACGGAAAAAGCTTTTTGGTGAAAGTTAGGACTTCTGTTTTAGAAAACTAATTTCTAATTTTTTCCTAAGCAAACTTTTTAAAGGCTTCTAGACATCTGTGAAGGCCAATTTGGGATAGAGAAAAGAGAGCAGCAACATCTGCATAGAATGGAGCAAAAATAGGCTGGTGGAATTTAGATTTAGAAAGAGGCAGGAACATATCACTGGTAACATAATAGAGAAGCAAAAATATATTGCTGCTTAGCTTCTTTAAAGATAAAATGGGCAGGCTGTTCTTTATTGCTCCTGCATTTGATTTGTATAAAGGTATTATCATGTAACAGCATTTTCAGCCTTAGCAGATAGTAGACTCTGTAGGACAGATAGGCAGAAGATGAGAAGAACACACCCATAAACACCAACCAGCAATCAGAATACACAATGAAAGCTCTTTAATAAACACATGGACAGTCTCAACCACAGTTTCAACTGGGAAACTATGAACCTAGACCAGGGGTTTGCAACCTTGACAACTTTAAGACTTGTGGATTTCAGCTCCCAGAATTCCTCAGCCAGCATAGCTAGCATAGCTGGCTGAGGAATTCTGGGAGCTGAAGTCCACAAGTCTTAAAGTTGTCAAGGTTGCAGACCCCTGACCCAGACCAAGTTAAATCCAAAAACGCTATAGAATTTGTGGAAGCTTGGCACTCAGACAAATCAGTCATCAACAGACACAAAGAGATAAATCACAATTATATACCATCACAAGAGACAATAAAAAGTTAAAAGGAAAAAGCCAAAAACACATCCTCTCCAACAGTCAACACACCCAGGTAAGCAGGGATTAACAGCAGAGAATGAAGCAGAAAACAACACCCTAATCAAGGAATCACCAAGGAGAAAACCACACCCCCACCAGCAAGGCAAGCTACCGTAAGGGAGCAAAACTCACATTCAGTAGCACTGATGATATTACCTAGTTAGGTAATAAAAGGTCTGCAAGCAAACAACCACCTCCAAAAGCAGCAAGGACTCCATACTTCATCCCTGAGCTACATATATTCTCTTCTATTGGCAGACAGTAGTTAACAGATAAAGCAAGTAATTTCCTCCACACCCTGTCATGAAAAACCGAACAAAAAGCCACTTTCTGGTTGACAAAGACAGGATGAAAGAGTGCTTGCCAACCTGAGCTACTTTAAGATGTATAGGGTTCAACTCTGGAATTCTCCAGCCATGGCTATGGCTAAGAATTCTCTAAGTTGAAGATGACAAATGTCAAAGTTGCTCAGGTTGGGAAAACTGGCATAAAGGAAGGCCTCTTGGAAAGGATTGACTATTCCTTAGCCAGATGTACAAGTCACAGGGTGCCTCTCAAATAAAAGTTCAGCCATGTTTTGGTGAGGCTGACTATCCTTCAGGATAAGATTGAATGATGAAAGAAGGTCGCTGTCTATATGGGAATCTATAATAAAATCTCCATAACGGGCAACAAGTCTTTATCGTATTAATATATAATCAAAGGCAGTTGCCTATCTGCTGGCTGGAAGTAACTTCTCTCTCTGTATCCCTGGGAGTCAAGCCTTTTAGTATCTAGAGCCCAAATATCACATCCAGGTGGAATAAACTCCAGCCTTCAGGGCTAATGCTTCAGTTTTTGAAGCATTGCAGAATAAATTGAGTCGTCTAATATGAAAAGAAAGTGGCATGTTCAAATAATCCCTCAATACCATTCTAAAGTGGGAATTATCTGATGCTATTTCTGAATTTGTGCACTGGACTATCAGTTTGGATAGCTGGTGTGCTTGAGGGGCAATCACAGAAAAGAAGTTTGACGAATTCTCCAAAGCACCTGAGGGCAGGACAAGAAGCAATGGGTGGAAGCTCATTAAAGAGAAATCCAACCTGGAACTAAGGAGAAATTTCCTAACAGTGAGAATAATTAATTAATGGAACAGCTTATATCCAAGAATTGGGATAATCCATCACTGAGATCTTCAAGAAAAGATTGGACAGTTATTTGTCTGGGATGCAATAAGGTCTCCTGCCTTGAGCAGGGGATTGGACTAGAACAGTGGCCCCCAATCTTTTGGGCATAAGGACCAGTTCCGGGAGAGGGGTTTTTCCGCGGACCAGAGAGGGCGTGGTTTCACTTGTTGCCTGCATCCTGCAAATGGGGCTTTGCTTGTTTGTGTGGCCTGGTTTCTGGCATGCCGCATCCTGGTGCTTGTCCGCGGACTGGGAGTTGGGGACCCCTGGACTAGAAGACCTCCCAGGTCCCTTGCAGCTCTATGATTCTATGCTTTCTATGATCCCAGTTAAAATGGCTGTTAGAAATCTTTCTGTGAGACGGGAAGATATACTAGGACAACATCTAGGGGCCCAATTTTTAAGTCAATGATCAGTGCTAAGGTGTGGGATTGCAAAATCCCGGGGTCCTGCGCCTGCAGGATGAACTTATTCCTCTCCAGAGGAATGGACTGGTGATGTACGTTGGCCTAAACCAACGGGCCTTGCTTTAGTTTAGGAAACACACGGACAACATGCTTCTTCAGGTGAGATGGCAGGCAAAAGACCCTGAAGCCTCTCCGTGCCTCTCTTTTATTGGTAC
>NW_015386427.1:6324568-6336162 GCF_001527695.2 Protobothrops mucrosquamatus
TCCGTGCCTCTCTTTTATTGGTACATTAGCATAATCAAGGGGGGGGTGTACAAAAGGACAATAGGGGGATGGCTCTTCATTGCCATACACAAAGAACAGGAAACTTAAGTCAAGGAGGTACTAATTCAAGGTAAGCTTAACAGGAGAAATGAAACTTAAGTCAGGAAACGAAACCTAAGGCAGGCAGGTAAGCTTTTCATGAGAAACGAAACTTAAGTCAGGAACCAAATGGATGCAACACTAAGGAGTCACAGGAATGGAAAGAAATCAGGTACAGAATTTGGAGGAAATAAGAACGCTGACCCTTCCAAGAGCTTGTCTACTTTTCTGATTGCATGTTGCAGTGAGAAAAAAATGCATAGAGGTTATCCAATTCCAAGAGTTCTAAATCAAACTGGTTCAGGAAAAAGATAAAATTGGGCTCAATCTATTTAGTGTGCCAGTCTGCTATTTCCAAGATAGTAACTGTGCAGAAGGTAAAATGATAAATGTCATAATTGGAGTTAGCCACATTGTTGATCTGGAGGTTAACACTGAGCTGGCTAATTGACTTAAGTGTGAGCTTGATGGCCTGTGTATTTATTAACTCTATAGCTGGCTTGAAACTTTTACTTAAAACAAGTTGATTAACAGATCCTCATCAGACTGGAGGCAACTATGAAAGATTAAGCTCCTGTGACCACTACTTGGCAGGAAATCAGAGGGCTCCTGATTTTACATGGTTAAACCAGTTTCCATTTTTTAAAATGTATTTAGTATACATGAAGAGGGGAAAAAATACAAATACAAAAATAAAATCTGATGCAAGGTTGAGAACTGATTGTTTTCTAAGTATTGCCAATTAAGTTGCTTTATGTGCATTGTTGTTGAAATTATTATGTCAGTATCATTATGGCAAGCAAAAAGGGAATAGATTTCTATGATTATTCAATTCCTCATAATTTAAAAAATATTCTCAATGAAAGACTCAACTAGACATCAAATGTTTTGGAAACTCATATACTACTTGGCTTTTCATTTATCTGAATTATTTAAAAACTCCATACCTTGGACAAGAAACAGAAAGTAACACGGACAGTAATTCATATTTATCTCTTATCTTTTATGTACCTTGTTGGTACTGATGTTTTATTATTCTTCATGTTGTTCATAACTAGTTCATATGGTTTGAAGCCAATTCAATGCTCCCTCAATAGCACCATGATACACCTGTGAATAATGGATGAGATCACAAAAGTTACAGATAGTTACATGTCCCATTCCTGTCCATACAAATAAAAGTACTAAACAAATATCTGGGGAGACTTAATATAATATTTAATTACATTTTTTAATGACTGCAGGGGATTAATCTCTTATATTTCGGTTAGCTTTTCATTTATGTGGTGAGGAATGTACTTGCACTGCATGTAACTTTGCATGAAGACTAGATAATTCTTAGAAATCTGTCGTGAATACAGAATGGAAGTCTGTTTGAAATTGAGACACACGAAGTCGCTGTTTCCTAAGCCCTCCTATCACAGACGCTGAATAAAGAATGGAGATCTGTTTCTCCATTTTGAAATGCGGTCACAAGAGGTCGCTGTTTCCTAAGGAAAGCCTCTAAGTGAAACTGAAAATGCAGAGCCCCTCCCTTAAAGGGACCGACATTCCTTCCAGCCAGATCCACCAGGGAAATATCGAACAACACAGAGAAATCTCAACAAGCCAAGATCCAACCTATGAAAGCATTNGGATAGACAGGGAGGAGCTGTGTGCCAAGACTGCAGACTGTGTCCTTCATCTGGAGGTGATTGTGGAGAAACCTCTGAGGTTCTTCCATGTGGAGGTGGAAGTCAAAGACATGAATGACAATGCTCCCGTCTTCTCTGCCAGGGAACAGATCCTGAGCATAGCAGAACTCACAACAGCATCTGGTACCCGATTACTCTTAGAAGGAGCATCTGATGCAGATATTGGTACCAATGCGCTGTTAAATTACAAACTCAGCCCAAACAAATATTTTGCTCTTGATACAGGAAATGATGAAGATGATAGTAAATCTGTAGTACTTGTGTTGAAGGTTCCACTTGACAGGGAGGAGAGCCCTGTGCATCATTTAATACTGACAGCCACTGATGGGGGTGAACCAAAACTCACAGGAACTGTTCAGCTGGTCATCAATGTGCTGGATGTTAATGACAACCCTCCTGTATTTAACCAATCTGTTTATAGGGTAAAGTTGCTAGAAAATTCAGCTAGTGGGTCATTAGTTATTACTCTGAATGCAACAGACTTAGATGAGGGGATTAATAGGGAAATCTTTTATTCTTTTCATGATAGTGTCCCTCTACATGTTACAAAATTGTTTAGTATAAATTCTGATACTGGGGAAATCAGAGTAATTGGAAAATTGGATTATGAAAAAAGTAAGTTCTATGAACTTCCAATTGTAGCAGAAGATAAAGGCAATTCTCCATTATTAGGGCACTGTAAAGTTCTCATTGAAATGTTGGACATGAATGATAATATTCCAGAATTATCTGTGAATTCTCTCTCTGTGCCATTGCCAGAGGACTCCCCTCCAGGGACTGTGGTAGCCATCCTCAGTGCTTCTGACAGAGATTCTGGCACCAATGGACAAATCAACTGTTTCCTCTTTCCCCCTGGAGTACCCTTCAAACTCGAGTCCACATTCAAGAACTACTACTCCCTGATTGTTGGTGCAGTCCTAGATCGAGAGCAGGTGGCTGAGTACAGGATGGTTGTGACAGTGGAAGATCAGGGCATTCCACCCCTGTCTTCTAGCATCAGCCTCTTAGTGCCTATCAGTGACATAAATGACAATGTTCCAGCCTTCACACAGCCCTCCTACACAGTCTTTGTGAAGGAGAACAATCCCCCTGGTGCTCACATCTTCACAGTATCTGCCTCGGACCCAGACGTAGCTGAGAATGCCCTGATCACCTATTGGATAGACGAGAAGCTGTGGCCATTGTCAAGCTACATCTCTGTACATTCGGAGAGTGGAAAGCTCTATGCTCTGCAGTCCTTGGACTATGAGGAGTTGAAACTGCTGGAGTTCCAGGTGAGAGCCAAGGATGCTGGAATGCCCTCCTTGTGTGGCAATGCGACTGTTCAGGTCTTTGTGCTGGATGAGAACGACAACACACCTGTTGTGTCAGGATCATCTGAAGAGAACCTGGTTCTTCTAGTGGTCCCTGTGATGCCTGGGCATATTGTAGGCAAGATCCATGCCTTGGATGCGGATTCTGGCTACAATGCGTGGCTCAGGTATGAACTGCTTGAAGAAAGCAGCGGTCCATGGTCTGTGGGCCAGTATAACGGTGAGGTGAGTACCAAATATCCTCTGGATGAATCAGAAGGGGGCAAAATCCAGAGTGTTCTGATTCTTGTGAGAGACCATGGGAAGCCTCAGCTCTCAGCCACAGCCACCCTGAGTGTGTCACTGGTGACAAGTGGTCAGACAATCAAAACGGATATTAATCTTCAAAGATCAGGGAAGAGCTTTGTGCCTCTGGTGGACTCAATCAACATCTATCTGATCATTGCCATCTGCTCTGTTTCCAGCCTCTTCTTGCTGGCCACTCTCATTTACGTGGCCCTGCGATGCCACTGCAAGGCAAAGGAATCCATGGTTTATGGCCCTGGCATGGCCACCCTGGTCTGTGCCAGTGAAGTGGGCAGCTGGTCCTATTCCAATCGCCACAGCCACATCCTGGCAGGGGTGAGCACAGAGGCTGGTGCCAAGAGTGACCTGATGATTTTCAGTCCCAACATTCCTGTCTTTTCAGATAATGGGGAACTAATCAATGGGGTTGATGTGCCCCCAGATTCTGCTAAAAAGGTGAGTCCAGCTCTCATCCGCCCAGTCTCCTATTTCTATGCTTATCATTTAGGATTAGTCTTGGGACAAGGTTGTTATGTTTTGACACTGATGGAAAATAAATTGATTTACAAATCATTAATACTTTTTTATGAAGAAATATTTTTCCAGTTTGAGAAGCTATGGAAAGAAAGTTTGTAGTTTACTTGACAGTAAGTGAATCTGTCTTATAATGACAGTAAACACAAGTAGGCTTTTCACCTGATATTATCATTTTGCCATGCCAAGGTATTTTTCATTTTTGTCTTGTGTACAGGTAGACATTAATGAATGATTTTTTTGTTGATAATTTTATTATTTGATGAATCTGTTCTCAATTTGATGCCTCTTTTTGTAACAATATGTCTGCTGCATGGTTTGGAAACTTGCTGAACGTTATTAATCTGCTAAGTACACAGATTTGTATTTGTAAGTTTTTTCATATTGTTGATAAATTTAGAAATAGAAAATATAATATTGGAGTATAAAATGTTATTAAAATTGAATTTGGAAAATAAACATGTAAAACATGGTATGATCCAGTGGGCAAAGAATCTTGGATATAATGTGATGCTTGAACAATGGGAGAATATATGGATAAATGGCTTAAAATTAAATCACATTAAATTATAACCTAAAAGAAAATTTTTACAAAATAATGTATCACTGGTATTTAACACCAGATAAGTTATCTAGAATGTATAATGGTATTTCAAATTAATGTTGGCAATGTAAATGTAAAGATGAGACTTCTTATCATTTATGGTGGACATGTGATAACGCAAAGAAATATTGGAGTAGGATTCATATATTAATGGAGAAAATTCTTAAAGTGAACATAAAGATTAAACCAGAAACTTTCCTTCTGGGCCTAATGGAAAGAGAACTAGGAAAAAAAAAATGGAACTTTGATTTTATATATGGTCACGGCAGCAAGACTGCTCTATGCACAAAACTGTTCAAGACCGAAGCACTATGTGACAGGGTGAGTTCTCATTACTTGCCCCAGGTCCTGTCCACCTAGCAGTTTGAAAGCATGCAAATGCGAGTAAATAGATATCACTTTGGTGGGAAGGTAATCGCATTCCGTGTGCTTTTGGCATTTAGCTATGCTGGCCACGTGACCCCAAAAAATGTCTTCAGACAATGCTGGCTCCCTCGGCCAAGAAACGGAGAGGAGCACTGCATCCTAGTGTTGGCATGCCTGGTTAGGGAAACCTTTACCTTACTGCATTCTAACTTTCACCACCCCACGCCTATATTCATGGACATATCCAGATGGAGTATGCAGAAACTGACTTGACTATATCATTGGTACAAGGAGGTAGAAGAGCTCAGCTATAAGAACAAAGACTTGGCCAGGGGCTGACTGTACCATTTCCAAGGAGAACAGAATTGCTTTGAAATCCCCTGAACATCAAAGGGACTGTAGAATAAACAGCTCCATAGAACAAAAATAGAAATAGAAATTTCCCAGAAAAGACGCCAGAGCCAAGAAAGACAAAGAGGTCAGGACCAAACCTAACAAGGAATTTCGAGGAACTTCTAGAAGAGACCAGAAGCAGTATTACAAGATCTGTGAGAACATGTAAATGGAAACAGATGTGGGAAAAAAGTGAATATCTTTTAAAAAATCTCCAAACTCAAAAGGAGGTTCCAACTTTGAATTGCAGTAATGGGGAGAAAGTAACTGATTCAAAAAACTCAATCAAAAGTGAAAAGAGTCATAGCAGTGTGTTTTCCGCTGTTTTGAAGAAGCTTCACTGGATCCATTTGTACTTGACCATTTTGGGCCAGTTTCCAAAAGGAGGAGGAGAAGGTGGTAGTGCTACGATTATAGAGGGTCCTGGAGATAACTGGTTATTTGGACTTCTTTCAGTCAGGTTTCTGTCCTGGACATAGCTTGGTTATGCTGGTGTATGACCTTTGGTAGAACGGGGATGGTGGTTGTGCAATCAAGCTGGTTCTTCATTTTCAAATAATATAATTTTATTAAACTTATTGGAGTATAAAGTACAAATGAAAATAGTGGGAAAAGGAGAAAGAGAGAAGTGTAGGATGAAGGGGACAAAAGAAACAATATTTGTCCATCAACTTAGAAGAAAAGTCTCTGGTTTAATTTGTATATTCATTTTAAAAATCTTCTCTATTAAAATATGAATCTTACCCTAGTATTTCTTTGCTTTGTCACAAGTCTACCAAAGATGATAGAAAGTTCCTTCTTTATATTTACATTTCCAACACACATATAAATATCTTTATACATCTTTGACAATTTATTGGGTGTTAAATACCAACGGTACATCATTTTATAAAAAAAATATTTAAAGTTATAGTTCAGTGTAAATTTCAAACCTTTGTCTACCTGTGTTTCTATTGTTCAAGTATTATATTATACCCCACATTCTTTGCCTACTGAATCATACATTGTTTCACATATTCATTATCCAAATTCAATTTCAATGACAGTTTATAAACCTTGGCAATATGTTCATCATTACTACACAATATGATTTCAAATTCAGTTTTCACAAGGTCAGACCCATAACTTTTTTTGTTTAGTTTAAACCTTTGTTTTAATTATATATATGTAAACCAATGACAGACACATTCTTCTGACTCTAACTCTTCTTCAGATTTAAGAGTAGGCTCATCTTGAATGAAAGATATTATTTGACCGTAAGTACACCAATTGAGTTCGCCAATGTTTCTTTTCTGGAGTAACACCTAAAGGCTTACCTTTATAGAGGATCTTGTTTTATATTTATTACAAACCCTTCGGTTGTTATAACAAAACGATTCTTAAAGTCAAGATTCATCTTAACCTTGTCATACCACAATTAGGCATGCCATCCAAATCTTAATTCATGACCCTCGTCTAATTCAAGTAATCTCTTGTTTTGGAGAGTCGCCCATTTTCATAAAGACCAAGCAGCAAATATCAAAGTGCAATTTCAACTTAAAGCTCTTATTTCTTTGGCAACTTGCACCTTGTATCTAATTATCGTTTTTTTCCCTTGCCATATGAATTTAAAATATCTTTTTGCCACTGTTTAAATGGGGTATCTGTTGACAATATTGGTAAAGTCTGAAATAAAAATAACACCTTTCATAAAAACATCAATAAAAAGTATCAAATCTTAATAAGGTCTTTTTTAATGCAATCACATACAAGTACAAAATTGTTTTGAAACAATTTGGAGTTTGTATTTGTCCATGTAACTCCAAGGTATTTAATCCTTTTCTCCATCTTAAAACCTGACTCTCTTGTCAATATTTCATGTTCTTGAGAAGCCATATTCTTAACATGCACTTTTGTTTTCTGTTTATTTGTTTTGAAGCCTGTTAAAGCTCTAAAGTCTTTTAGCTTCTTTGTCAAGTGCTTTGGGTTCTTGCAAGAATATATAACTAAGTCATCAGTGAAAATGGTCAATTTATAAACTTCTTTTCTGATTTTAATTCCTGTAATGTTCTCATCCTTTCAGATACCGCTATTCAAAACTTCCAACACTTACATAAATAATAGGGGAGATAGAGGACATCCTTGTCTCATATTCTTTTGAATTTCACATGTTTTAGTTAATCTCCATTAATGATAATGTTTGGTTGCTATGATGGGTATATTGTCTTAACCCCTTGGATAAATTTCTCTCCAAAATCCATGTCTTCCAAAACCTTAAATATAAAATCCCAATTTAAGTTATCAAAAGCTTTCTCTGCATCCAGAAATATTAGAGCTGCTTGCTTCTCATTATGAAATTGTAAATATTCAACAACATTCAAAATAGTACTCACTCACTCATTGTCTCTCAATTGTCTTTCTGGCAAAAAGCCAGATTAGCCTTCATGACTGTAAGGCTATAGAAATTTCTTCAATCCTTCTGCTAGTATTGCAGTAAAAATATAGTAATTGTTTAATAATGAAATCAGTATATATTTTTTTATCCTCAGAATATCTTGACCCTCCTTAGGTAATAACACAATATTAGCTTCTTTTCAAGTTTGAGGTATCTCTATATCCTGTAGTACACAATTCATTACATCCTTTAATGGCTTAGGAGTTGCTCCTCAAAATATTTGTTATATTGGCTTGTGAAGCTGTCTGGAGCTGGAGCTTTACCTATTTTCATTTTTAATAGCTTCTGATATTTCAAAGGTAGTTACTAGAATCACACTGGTTCTTTTTGATCTCTCACTACATTTTGCTAAAATCAACCATAGCATCTTTCTGGCCTGCCTGAAGGGATAGGCGCCGGGAGATACAGTATTGCAAAAATTCTCTTCCTTTTCCTGTGATTGGGTTCAGTTGGTGGTGTTGGGAGAGGCGAAATTGAATCTGAAGCCCTTGGTGGATGGGGTACTTCAGAACTCTACTGAATATTCTTTTCCCTTTGGTTTAACCTCTACATGAAGGCACTGGGTGAGGTCCTATGATGAATAGTGGTCAGATACCATCAATATGTGATTAAAAGCCAATTATTTACCTTGACCCCAGACTGATCAGGCAGTATGGCCTGAAGGCTGAGGGGGACTGGATGGAGAGAAAAAGGTTTAGACTCAACCCTGATAAAAACTAAGTGGCTAAGAGTTCTGGCACACCCTGACGCTAGGGACTTTTCATTTTACAAGTCCTCATTTAACAATCATTCAAAATTATGATGGTGCTGAAGGGACTAATGACCCATGCCCAAAGTTATAGTTATTGTAGCACTCCTACAGTCACGTGACTGTGATCTGGCTGCTTGGTAACCCATTCGCCATTTGTAATTTTTCCTACTGGTTTCCCCAGAAATTCAGTGGGGAAGCTAGCAGGGAAGATTGCAAACTGCCACCACGTGCTCTCTTTTCTGGGACTGGCTGAGAAAGGTCCATCCCAAAAGCCAAACAGGATTCTGATATGGAGTGTTTACAGTGTGGGCACTTACAGCCATGCCACAAAGGCAAGAGGATTCCACCTTGTTTCTGGAAACTGGCTAAAAAAGATCCATCCCAAAAACCAAGTAGGATTTTCAGCCATGGAGGATTTTCAGCCCCAGAGTGGAGAAAGTGGTAGTAATATAAGGAATGCAAAGTGCCTCCCAGGGAGGCCCTGGGGGATGTGGCAAAGGTCTGGCACAAGCTGCCTGCAAGTGTTTCCCTGCTTTTGGGCTGAAAATTCTGCTTGAGTGTCAGCAGGAATTTTCAGCTGTGGAATTTGTGAGACACTTGTGCATAGCCTGTGCCAGGCTTTCCTTACCTGGGCCTTTTTCAATTTAATGACCCACAAGATCTCTTACTGACTGCAACTGCAAGTGCCATGATTACCGTTGTTGAACAAAATGGGGTCATGATGTTTTGCTTAATAATTGCTTCACTCAACAACAAAGGTTCCAGCCCCTATTGTGATAGTAAATAAAGAACTATCTATAGTCCTTTCCCCATTGGGACTGATGCACAATTTGGGGATTTCTAGGACTCACGGTTCCTGCTTAAGAATCTGGTGGCAGATGCACACCTTAGGAGAAATCCAACTTGTATACCAATTGCCTGGATTGGGAAGTTCTTGAGACAATAATTCATCCTTGGTTGCCTTGCATAAGGACTACTGCAATTCAATGTGCTGGTTATTACCTGTAAGTATCCTCATGGCATAGGGCTTGGTTGTCTTCTCTGGCTTCTGTCCAGCTGGTATCATTGGGCAGATTTGAACATAGAATATCAAACAGAATCGTAGGGCTGGAAGGTGCCTCAGAGGCCTTCTAGGCCAACCACCTGCTCAAGGTAGGAGACTTTATACCATACTGGTCAAATGGTCCAAATGGTCCAAGTATACTCAATCCACAGCATGTTGATGGTCCAGTAATTTAATCACTTGATCAAAGAATGCAATAAGGTTTGTCTGGCATGATCTGCTTTTAACAAACCTATGCTGGCTTCTATTAGTCACTTTGTTCATTTCTAGGTGCTCACAAATCCTCTGCCTGATTATCTTTTCCAGGATTTTCCCAGGTACTGGTGTCAAGCTGATTAGCCTATGATTTTCTGGAACAATTTTTTCATCCTTTTGGTAGGTTGGTATCACATGAGCACTTTCCCAGTTTTGAGGTACGCAATGGCTCTTTGATACACGATGGGATCTTGTTTGTAAATTCCCGGATAGACAGGGAGGAGCTGGGTGCAAAGAATGCAGACAGTGTCCTTCATCTGGAGGTGATTGTGGAGAAACCTCTGAGGTTCTTCCATGTGGAGGTGGAAGTCAAAGACATGAATGACAATGCTTCCAGGGAACAAATTGTTAGTATGGCTGAATTATTTTTCACATCTGGTAGAGTATCATAAGGTTGTTTCAGTGCCAGGTAGTTTTCTACCCAAAAAGGGAAATGAAACTTTCTTCTGCATCAAAATAATTATATTTTCTAAATTATAGGAAGGAATAATGGCACTACATTTAAAGCCCTCTCAAGTACTATATCCAAGGTTGGGCAAAATAGTTATAGTTTCTGATAAATTCAAAAAAGTGCTAATAAGGGCAATAAGGATTATGGGGTGGGGAAAAAAGAGAAATTGAAAAATGTGTTTAACCTTGAGATAAAAAGGCATGATTGAGGGCGCATTTAATAGCATACCTAAAGAAGCTGAAAGAATATCATACAGAAGAAACCTTTGACTTGTTTCCTTGGTCCCAAGGTGGAGGAAATAAAACAGTGGACAATTACTATCTGTTACATGCACAAACATTCACTGTCAGATGGTTTCTATACCTGGGCTACTCTATCTATCTGAGGAAACAAAAACTACAGTAAAGGTTTGTATAAAAAAAACCAGATTGATCCACTTGATTCAAGGTTGGCTAGTGGTGACTGAGTTCATGAATTTTTTTCTCCCAGGCTAATGAGGTTAATAGATTTGCTACTGATTTCTTCTGAGCTATGAAAAGTAAAGGTACAAATTCCTTCATGATGGTTAGATGTTTAGTGTGTCTGTGTGTGTGTGTGTATAAAGGAAAAAAATGAAAAATTCTTATGTGAGGTTATTTAGCGACATTAAGTCATTTGAAATAAAAAAGAGTAAAGTTTGAATTTTACTATCTTTTATGTTTCAAAAGATTTAGTACAAGATTATATAAGATAAACAGGGGTCATATGAAATACATGGATTAGATTAATTGCAACATGTAATCTATTCCAGGAATAAGCCAGTTAAGACATCACATGAGTTTTGAGAACTTGCTTGTCATTTGTCTAATAGGTTCAAGAGCTGCATATCCAGCCAAGATCTCAGAAATTAAAGTACTTCTGCTTTCATAGCATTTGAATACCCTTATGCAGTTCTTTGGAATTAATCTTACACTGTTTGTGATCTTGGTCAAAAATCTGATTCAAATAGTTTGCAACTAATTCAATTTCCCCTCTATTGGGAACAATGGGAAAGATGGCCAGAGAAGCAGACAAATATCCATTACATTATAGTGCATTTTCACGGAACCACCAAGGGATGAATATAAGATCTAAATTAATATAATAGTTAAAAAGCAAAAGAAGGAAAACTACACATCAGAGATACATAAAGGAACAGCAAGCCCTCAAAGGAAAAAAGTATCACAGACGCTGAATAAACAATGGAGGTCTGTTTCTCCATTTTGAAACGTGGCCACAAGAGGTCGCTGTTTCCTAAGGAAAGCCTCTAAGTGAAACTGAAAATGCAGAGCCCCTCCCTTAAAGGGACCGACATTCCTTCCAGCCAGATCCAC
>NW_015386427.1:6336218-6361752 GCF_001527695.2 Protobothrops mucrosquamatus
CCTGCAGAATGGGATCTTGTTTGTAAATTCCCGGATAGACAGGGAGGAGCTGTGTGCCAAGACTGCAGACTGTGTCCTTCATCTGGAGGTGATTGTGGAGAAACCTCTGAGGTTCTTCCATGTGGAGGTGGAAGTCAAAGACATGAATGACAATGCTCCAGTCTTCTCTGCCAGGGAACAGATCCTGAGCATGGCTGAACTCACAACAGCATCTGGTACCCGATTCCCTTTAGAGGCAGCCTCTGATGCTGATATTGGTACTAATGCTCTGTTAACCCACAGGCTCAGCCCAAACAAATATTTTGCTCTTGATACAGGAAATGATGAAGATGGGAGTAAATCTATAGTACTTGTATTGAAGGTTCCACTTGACAGGGAGGAGAGCTCTGTGCATCATTTAGTACTGACAGCCACTGATGGGGGTGAACCAAAACTCACAGGAACTGTTCAGCTGGGCATCAATGTGCTGGATATTAATGACAACCCTCCTGTATTTAATCAATCTGTTTATAGGATAAAATTGCTAGAAAATATTGCTAGTGAATCATTAGTTATTACTCTGAACGCTACAGACTTAGATGAGGGGATTAATAGGGAAATCTTGTATTTTTTTAGTAATAAAGTACCTACACATGTCTCAGAGCTATTTAGTATAAATTCTGATACTGGGAAAATCAGAGTTATTGGAAAATTGGATTATGAAGAAAGTATGTTCTATGAACTTCCAATTGTAGCAGAAGATAAAGGCAATTCTCCATTATTTGGACACTGTAAAGTTCTCATTGAAGTGTTGGACATGAATGACAATATTCCAGAATTATCTGTGAATTCTCTTTCTGTGCCATTGCCAGAGGACTCCCCTCCAGGGACTGTGGTAGCCATCCTCAGTGCTACTGACAGAGATTCTGGCACCAATGGACAAATTAACTGTTTCCTCTTTCCCCCTGGAGTACCCTTCAAACTCGAGTCCACATTCAAGAACTACTACTCCCTGACTGTTGGCGCAGTCCTAGATCGAGAGCAGGTGGCTGAGTACAGGATGGTTGTGACAGTGGAAGATCAGGGCGTTCCACCCCTGTCTTCTAGCATCAGCCTCTTAGTACCTATCAGTGACATAAATGATAATGCTCCAACTTTCCCACAGCCCTCCTACACAGTCTTTGTGAAGGAGAACAATCCCCCTGGTGCTCACATCTTCACAGTATCTGCCTCGGACCCAGACGTAGCTGAGAATGCCCTGATCACCTATTGGATAGACGAGAAACTGTGGCCATTGTCAAGCTACATCTCTGTACATTCGGAGAGTGGAAAACTCTACGCTCTGCAGTCCTTGGACTATGAGGAGTTGAAACTGCTGGAGTTCCAGGTGAGAGCCAAGGATGCTGGAATGCCCTCCTTGTGTGGCAATGCGACTCTTCAGGTCTTTGTGCTGGATGAGAACGACAATGCACCTGCCGTGTCAGGATCATCAGAACAGAACCTGATTCTTCTAGTGGTCCCCGTGATGCCTGGGCATATTGTAGGCAAGATCCATGCCTTGGATGCGGATTCTGGCTACAATGCATGGCTCAGGTATGAACTGGTTGAAGAAAGTAGTGTTCCATGGTCTGTGGGCCAGTATAGCGGTGAGGTGAGTACCAAATATCCTCTGGAGGAGTCAGAAGGAGGCAAAATCCAGAGTGTTCTGGTTTTTGTGAAGGACCATGGGAAGCCTCAACTCTCAGCCACAGCCACATTGAGTGTGTCACTGGTGACAAGTGGTCAGACAATCAAAACGGATATTAATCTTCGAAGGTCAGGGGAGAGCTTTGTGCCCCTGGTGGACTCGATCAACGTCTATCTGATCATTGCCATCTGCTCTGTTTCCAGCCTCTTCTTGCTGGCCACTCTCATCTACATGGCCCTGCGATGCCACTGCAAGGCAAAGGAATCCATGGTTTATGGCCCTGGCATGGCCACCCTGGTCTGTGCCAGTGAAGTGGGCAGCTGGTCCTATTCCAATCGCCACAGCCACATCCTGGCAGGGGTGAGCACAGAGGCTGGTGCCAAGAGCGACCTCATGATTTTCAGTCCCAACATTCCTGTCTTTTCAGATAATGGGGAACTAATCAATGGGGTTGATGTGCCCCCAGATTCTGCTAAAAAGGTGAGTCCAGCTCTTAGAGTCCTTCTCCTCTGCTCAGCCTCCTATTTTAATTCTTATCATTTAGGATTAGTCTTGGGACAATGTTGTTTTTGAATTGTTAGGTTTTGGCACTGATGGCAAATAAATTGATTTACAAAATACTTTTTTTATAAAAATATTTTTCCAATTTGAGTAGCTATAGAAAGGTGCAAAGAACGTTTGTCAATTTCCTGAAAGTAAATAGACATTAATGAATGTTTTTTCTATTGTTGATAATTTTGTTATTTGATGAATCAATTCTCAACGTTTTGTGACAATATTTATGGCTAGCATAAATGGCAAATGTTAAAACTTTATTAGTCTGCTAGATGACACAGAACATTACTTGAAAGTTTGTTTGGGGGAGTTTATATGTTGTTAATATATTGCTGGAAATTTAGAAATAAAGTATAATATTGTAAAGGAGTTAATATTGGATAGAAATAATACATTTATAATAAGAAATTATAACTGATAACTAGATAGCCCTTTTACTAGAGTGATCAAAGATCACCTTGTACTAGCGCTCTCTAATCCAAACTGGAATGGCCATCTCAGTTTAATAACCATTAGGTGGATTCTTTTATCCTGTTTTTATTGCGATGTTTGCAGTGTTACACATTTTGAGATTGGAAGGAATCAAGTGATGTTCCCAAACCAAGGTCCCTCCTAATCCTTACATTCTATAATTCTCTTCAAATCTTTGAGAGTGGCATCAACTTAGCATGTTTTGGGAGTGGGGAAGGATTATGTCAGGGGTCTTCAAACTTGGCCCTTTTTTGACTTGTGGACTTCAACTTCCAGAATTCCTCAGCCAGCATGCCTGGCTGAGGAATTCTGGGAGTTGAAGTCCACAAGTCATAAAAGGGCCAAGTTGAAGACCCCTGGATTATGTCATATTAAAACCCAGGTCTTTATCTTATGTAGCTGAACGAATAATCTGACAGAATCGATGAAGTATGAGGGGATTGAAGTAGAAAAATCCTTGCAACCTTCAACAAAATAAGATTTGGGGATCTAAGGTTTTGACAGCTCAGCAGTGTTTCCCAACTTTGTCAAGTTGTAGATGTGTGGTCCTGAGCTTCCCAAATTCTCAGCAAAGGGCAGCTGACAGGGAAATCTGAGCCTGCAAGCCTACATAGCTGAAAATGATGGAGCTCAGGGATACCTCTTGTATTCTGAGAGGCTCATGGAGCAATTAAGCAGTAAAGGCTAAAAATCTGGTTGGATTTTTCAAGAACATGTCAAATGGGGACTTTATTTGTTTAATCAGACATTTTTCTCAGCACAGATGTGCTTTGCCTGTCCTTTACTTCTGTGAGGTATTTTCATCTTTGCAGTCTATTTTATAAGCCTGGGATTTTTTTAGTGGTCCCCCATATATGTACTCAGAGTCCAGCCATCCTTTTACGTTCTTCTGATCAGCCAAGGTCAGCTGGGTGTTTCATCATTTTACTGGAATTGTAGGAATAGTACATTTTACCAAGGCATTTGACAAAGTACATTGTAACTTTCTGATTAGTAAACATGTGAAATGTGGACCTGATTCCTTGGTAACTTGAAATATGTATTGAAAGAATACTGATCAAAAATTCACAGAATCATAGGAATGCAAGGGACCTTGGAGGTTTTCTAGTTTAGCCCCCTGCTCAAGTCCGGAGACCATATACCATCCTGGACAAATAGATGTTCAGTCTGTTCCTGAAGAGATACAGTGATGGAACAGCAATAGCTCCAGGAGACAAACTATTTACTTGATTAATTGTTCTTACTGTCAAATGTCATTGCTGAAGAAGCTTCTTGGATGAGAAGTGAAACGTCTTCTAAGAAAAACAAAGTCCAGTTGCCTCCTGAAAAAGCACTTTTGGGACAGGCCCATCCAATCTTCTTACACTGGGAACCATGAAGAAAAATAAATTATTCCCACCTAACAGACCCCCCTTTTTATATCTTTAAAGCGGTCGAAAGACTTCTTTTAAACTGGATACCTCTAAAATTGTATTTTATTTCTCTTGGATCTGATGAGTGCCATAAGGTTATCTGGAACCTTATTTCGGATCAGGAAAATGAACTCGCAAAGGACGATGAACCAACAATTTCAGAATTGTATTTATATTTCACGCACTTCTTCATGTCAATAATGCAAGACACTCTACTGAAGCTGGAAAGCAAGAAAATTCTTGCATGTGATTTTCACATTATCATGTGTAAGCTGCATGATTCTTTGCAAAAAAAATACGATGAGCAGTTTTTTGGAATGAAAGTTTTACTTGCCTTACGTAAAAAACATTTGCCTGAGAATGCCGTGCAAAAGTTCAAGAAAGAAGCCATCGTGTATCAAAGAGCCATTGCGTACCTAGAAAAGTGGTATAATTTCACCAATTCAGTATATGAGACGCTAAATTGTTTCAATCTAATTGATCGCAATAATCCTCCAACTTTAGAAGAAATGACGAACATCTGGTTATTATCACCATGGCGAGAAGAACTTCCACCCAACACTCTCTTCGATAAAATTTCTGCCTTAAAAGAAGTTTATGTTCATCTGCAGGGCGATTCATCCCTTGAAAAGTGGACGTACTTTTTCAAGAAAGAGCCAGCTCCGAGTTTACTGAAACTGTTCCAGTATTGTGCATCAATTCCGGTATCAAATGCAAACGTTGAACGAATTTTCAGTGTCATGGGAAATTTGTGGACTGACGAACGTAACCGACTGCTTGTACCATCAGTTCAAAGTGAAGTTTGTATATTTTTTAATATTTCTCAACGTTGTACTGAAATTAAAGATAATAAGGAATTTGTGTTTCTTAACTAGTTTCGACGCGTCAGTTTATTTTTTATGTGTGCTGTCGTTTCATTTTACATTAAATTATAAAATGTATAATAATATTATATAAACTACAAAACTTAAAATTCATTTCAAAACTTCACTTTATTTTAATACGTGTTAAAATGTTTGTAAGAAAATATATAATTTAATTGTAAAATTTTTTTTTACTTTTTTTACTACTTAACCCCCCCCCCCCGCTTGTCCGCTATTTTTGGGAAGCAGACCTGGCAACCCTAGTGTAACAGCCTCTCAAGTACTGTTGGCTCTCACAGCTATTATGTCACCACTAATCCTTCTCTTTAATGGAGTAGATGTACCAAGATTTCTCAACTGTTCGTCATACATATATACGTATATACTTGTGTGTGTGTGTGTGTGTGTGTATACAAACACACACACACACACACAACACTAAACTGGCAGGAATAGCCAACATCCAGAAGATAGGCTCAAGATCCAGATGGATCTCAACATGGGCCCTATCTAACAAAATGAAATTCATGTAGAGAAAATTAAGGCAAGTAAGAGCAAATGTACAGAAAGGATTAGGTGAAACCTGGCACAAGAGTAGCCACTATGAAAGCGATCTTGAAGTCCTAGTGGACAACCACTTAAATATGAGCCAGCTGTGTGCAGTAGCAGCAGCCAAAAAAGCCAATTAGCAGTGGGATAGAATCAACATCACGTGAAGTACTAGTACTGCGTTATAAAGCCATAGTAAGACCACACTTAAAATATTGTATCCAGTTTTGGTCACCATATTATAAAAAAGATGTAGAGACTCTGGAAAGAGTGCAGAAAAGAGCAGCAAAGATGATTAGAGGGCTGGAGGCTAAAGCATATGAAGAATGGTTGCAGGAATTGGGTATGTCTAGTCTAATGAAAAGAAGGACTAGGGGTGACATGATAGCAGTGTTCCAATATTTGAAGGGCTGCCGCAAAGAAGAGGGAGTCAACTTATTTTCCAAAGCACCAGAGTGCAGGACAAGAAACAATGGATGGAAAGTAATCAAGGAGAGAAGCAACCTAGAAATTGCCTAACAGTGAGAACAATTAATCAGAGGAATGGCTTGCCTTCAGAAATTGTGGGTGCCCCATTAGTTGAGGCTTTTAAGAAGAGATTGAACAGCCACCTGTCTAGAATGGTATAGGGGCTCCTTTTTGAGCAGCGGGTTGAAGTAGATGACCTCCAAGATCCCTTCCAACTCTGTTATTCTGTTTGATATTATCAGTTCTCACAATATAGATGCTATCCCTTTGTTGATGCAGCTTAGGACTGCATTGGCATTTTTGGCAGCTGCAATACAATATTGGCTCATACTTAAGTGGCGGTCCATTAGGACACCAAGATCTCTTTCACAATTATTATTGTTGAGCCAGGTACCGACTATTCCATATCTGTGCATTGGGTGTTTCTTGCCCAAGGGAAAGACCTTGCTTTTCTCACCACTGAACTGCATCTTGTGGATAGGACCCATGGCTCAAGTCTGTCAAGATCCTGAATCTTGAGTCTATCTTCCAAAGAATTAGCAACTCATCAAACTGAAGACAAGTATGTAGAGTCAAACTTCTGTGGCTAATATTTGATGGTAGATCCCATGAGTCCCAACTTTACATGGCTAAATTTGTTTTTCTTTTTAACAGTTTAGGGGAGGGATTGAGTGGGAGAAAGAGAGAGCACAGAAGAAAATAATATTTAAAACAAAGGAAAAAAGAAAATAATAATATACTTGAAACTTTAATACTTAATCCTCAATTATATAGTAATATAAAATCTACCAGTCTTTATATTATGTATGTAAAGATGATAAATCCATATTTCTTAATATGATGATGAATTCACCTTTTTGCATATAATTCTAAATATCTTCAATCCATATTTCTCTTTCCAAAACCATTGTAAGAAAATTACAAGTGTTAAACCAAAATGCGGTAATAGTGGGTCAAGCCTAAATCATGCGGATATGTGTGTCCTTCAATATTTTGTCTTATTTCGATATGATTGCTGCATGCAATAGTATAACTATGAATGCACATCTTCAAAGTATTGTAAATGGTAAGTTCAGCGCGAGAGAGAAATCTGTTTTATTAAAAACAGCTTCTTTAGTAAGATCTATTTTGATACCATGTTGAAAGAAAAGTGTGATTGTTTTGTTAATTGTTGATGCTGTTGGAGCATGATCAAATATTACTATATCTTTATCTATCCAATGATATAAGAATAGGAATATTAAAGAATAATTGAGAACAAGCGTGATTTTATTTTTTATTTTTAATTATTTATTTGCTAGGACAGATGAAAAAGTCACCATATATCCATCATCTTATAGTACTTTCCATGTACATGACTTAAACTGAGTTGGGATAGTATTATGAGCTACAAAGACTCTTAAACCTTGTTTCTTTATTTTTATTTTAATTGTCATATTGGTATGCTTCCATTTTTATTCCAATCATAGGATCATAAAGCCTTTAAAATGGCAGTACACGTAACGATATAAAACAATAAGACATCCTCAATAAATTTAAAACATTCATAATAAACAATAAACTTTAAAATATCCATGGTAGAAAATAACTAGAACAATGTGGTCAAAATATACTAAACCCTACAGCAACTGTCCCATGACAATTATACCACGTTTTACAGTTTACAGTTATCAAAGTAGTAGCAAGATGACTTACTGGAGACTCTCTGGCATATTCGGGCATTGTTTTCTAAAAGATTGTCATAGTTAACCTAATATTCAAAGGGAGATTGGGTTTGGCTAGTCTAAAGAAAAGAAGAAACAGGGGTGACATGATAGCAGTATTCCAGTATCTCAGGGGCTGCCACAAAGAAGAGGGGGTCAAATTATTCTCCAAAGCATCAGAGGGCAGGACAAGAAACAATAGTTGGAAACTGACCAAAGAGAGAAGCAACCTGGAATTAAGGAGAAACTTCCTAACAGTGAGGATAATTAACCAGTAGAACAGCTTGCCTTCAGAAATCGTGGGTGCTCCATCACGGGAGGTTTTTAAGAAGAAACTAGGCAGTCACTTGTCTGAAGTGGTATAGGTATAGGTTCTCCTGCTTGGACTAGAAGACCTCTAGTCTAAAGATTGCTCATTCATGTTGGGGTTATGATAAAAAAAACCCACCTGGTTTCAGTCTGGACTTGTGGGATTATCAGGAACTTCTCCCACGATATATGCACTAGATTGAGTGATTCTGACTAGAACAGGAGGCTTTGAATATACCTAGGTACCAAGCTATATATGGTTACTCATTCTTCCCTACAAGAGAGTTATAGAAGAGACAGTTGCTGCTATCCAACAGCATGGATAGACAATGTTTGTGATATAGTACCAGATGACTGGGCCCCTTGGGTTGAATAGCTGAAGATCTTTTGGAGTACTAAGGGTATTTTTGGTGTCTCTGGATGAAAGCATGCAGGATACTAAACTGCTGATTTAGGAGGAGAAAATTCAAAGTCTGAAGACAGACTTAAGCAGGAACATGGAACATAAGAAGCAAAAACACCGAGAAAAAGGAAATGTATCAACCACATTATAGGCATTAGAAAACTGAAACAAAGTGCAATGGAACATGTTTAATCAAGACGATGACATGGCTGACTACTTAGGATATGAAAAACAGAGCAATAAGAGTGTTGCCTTTATTATCAGGAGAATATAACAAGAGCAATACTTGGCTACACTGCAACCAGTGACAAAATAATATTAATTAGGCTTCATGGATAACCCTTTAATATGCTGATTATCTAAGATTATGTTCCCAAAACTGATGCAGAAAAAGAGGAGGTCAATAAGTTTTATGGTGAAATTGTGATTTGAATATTCAGTAGAACTTAGAAGCAAAATATGCTGCGTATGTATATTGGGTTGCAAAAGTTAGAAAAATTAAGGAAGAAAATAGAATTGGACTCCATGGCTTAGAAAATGGAAATGAGGTGGGAGAACCACACATCAATTTCTGTCAGTCCAAAGGATTCTTCTTTGCTAATACTATCTTCAACAAAACACACACACACCTCTCTCTCTATATATATACAGTATATACATAGACAGATATATTTTGCAGAAATTGAATTGACTATATTATTGGTACGAAGAAGTAGAAGAGCTCAGTTTATAAGAACAAAGGTGTGGCCAGGGACTAACCATAGCATTTCAAAGGAGAACTTCCAGAATTGCTTTGAACTGTGGAATAAACAGTTCCATAGAACAAAAAATAGAAATTTCCCAGAAAGAATCCAGAACCAAGAAATACAAAGATGTCAGGGTAGAAACCTAACAAGGAATTTTAGAGAAGTCTTAGAAGAGACAAGAAGCAATATTATAAGATCTGTAACAATATTGAAGACAGAAATAGACTTGGGGAAATAAAGGAAAGTGTTCCAAAAGTCTTCAAACTCAGAAGGAGGTTCAAACCTTGAATTAATATAATAATGGACAGATAATAATTGACTGAAAAATCAAAGAAAAATGAAAGGAGTCATAGCAGTTTTCCTGCTGTTTTTAAGAAGCCTTCACTGGATCCATCTGTACTTGAGCATTTTAGACCAGTCTCCAAAACAAGATTTTTTGAGAAGGTGTTGTGGCTGTCATAACAGAAGGTCCCGGAGGAAACCGATTATTTGGATTCCTTTCAGATTTCAGATCTGGATATAACACAGAGAGATCATTGGCCTGACTGATGCCTGACCTCTGGCAGAACTGAGATGAAGGTAATGCAGTCATACTGGTTCTTCTTGACCTCTCACCAGATTTTCATGGGCTCAACCCAGATAAATTTATGGCTGAGAGTTTCTGAGGCTGTTTCATTTTTACAGGTATGCTTAATTAATGATCCAAAGTTATGGCTGTTGCAGTGCCCCCTTGTCACTTGATTGTTATCTGGGCATTTGGCAATCCAATCCCCTTCATGATTGGTTGTCCATTGCCCTGTAATAATATGATCACCATCTGAAACCTTCCCTGCCGGCTTCTCCAGAAAGTCAATAGGGAAGCTGGCAAGGAAGGTCAAAAGCCATTACTGCCTGTTGCTAGAACTCTCCCCTGTTTCTGAGAGCTGACTGAAATAGGTCCATCTCAAAATCCAAGCAGGATTTTGGCATGCAGTGTTTACCGTGTGGGGCCCAGCAGCCGGCTTCCAGAGAAAACTTTCATTTCTGGAGACTGGCTATAAACTCCCAAATCACCATTACCAAGCAGAGGTCCCTAATCACATTATTTTGGCTAGGACTCTATAGAAATGTCATAGACCCAATTCAGCCAGATAAGAAACGTCACAATAATCCCAAAGATGCTTTTCAAAAGACAACTGGACTTTCTTTGTTTTTTCTTGAAAATGTTTCACTTCTCATCCAAGAAGCTTCTTCAGTTCATGGATGAGAAGGGAAACATTTTCAAGAACAAACAAAGTCCAGTTGCTTTTTGAAAAGCACCTTTGGGACAACCACAACCTGGATAATTGAGAATCTCCATAGACATTATAGAGATTAATTAAGCTATATGAAATAACTGATTGCCTATAATGCAAGTTTGTCTTCTACCTGCAGTGATTCAAATGCTTAGTTTCCACTTTGTCATGAATTAACAAGTTCTTTATGTAGCTCTTGGTGGCGTTGAAGCTGATTGTTAGGAGCAGAACCACAATAATTGAAGTCCCTTATATCACCCATGTGCCCAAGGGAACAAGCTATCTTTGGGGCTGACAGACAAATCACCCATGAATTCTTGCTTGGAGCCCTTGCTAAATTTGTAGATAATGCCAAAGACTCAAATGACATAAGAATGGACATCTTTACTGAGAATCGTGATCACCTCTGAGGTGGATTCATGCTGGGCTTTTGGGATAATGGAGCTGGAGTGGACAGGTGTACATCCAAGCGCTTCAAGACTTGAGCAGAACAAGAAGTGAAGAAAGCAGAACATGTGCCTTGGATTGTGGAAGAGAAGGCACAAGAAACAGAAAACAAAGCCTATGCTTTAAAGTTGTGGCTGGGAGGAGACCTTACCAGGGAATCCAGTGTATGCTGAGTCAGCTTCAAGACGTAGCAATAACTATGTGCAGAGAGGCAGATGTTAAAAAGATGATCAGGGAGGCAAAACAGCAAGCACTAAAGGAGCCAAAAGAATTGAACCTCATTTTTGGTGTGAACATAGAGCAACGGCATCTGGATAGGATGTTTTGTCTACAATTGCAGTCAGTTGATTAAGATGTATGAAAAGGCGGGCTCACAGCTGGAAGGTGACATGGCATGTGGTGGAGTTGTGGGGTAGTGGATGTCCCCTCCCTTGTTTTCGACCTATACACAACAAGAAAATCTTTGCAGATGCAAAAGAATATCGGCACTTGTTAAAAACAATGGGAGAGCATTTGGCTCAATATTGGAAGGATATTGAATTTGCTCAGAAAGGCATTAGCAAGTTTTGGGATGACTTTGGCTACCAATCTGCAAAGCAGCTCCCATCAAACAAATTGCATTACAAAGGTGGAGAGCCATAGAGATCCCAACCACTATTCAATGTGACGTATGTTTGAAATGGCAAACACTCCCATTCCAACTCAGTTCCGTGGAGCAAGAAAATTATTGTTGAGTGTTAACATAAATGCCAGCATTGGCTCTTGGCTTATTTTTCACAGATAGCCTAATGAAACCTTTAACTTGTTTTCTTGGTCACAGGGTGGAGGAGATGGAACACTGGACAATTACTATCTTTTACAAGCACAAACATTTCTTGTTGATGGTTTCTACATTCAGGCTACTCTACCTAAGCAATAAAAAACTACAGTAAAGGTTTTTGAAAAACAAAAACAGATAAACCCTCTAGATCAGGCGTGTCAAACTCACAACGTCACATGACGTGTGGTAATGTATGAAAAATAAAGGTACAAATTCCTTCATGATGGTTAGATGTTTAGTAGGTGTGTGTGTGTGTGTGTATAAAGGAAAAAAAATGAAAAATTCTTATGTGAGGTTATTTAGCGACATTAAGTCATTTGAAATAAAAAAGTAAAGTTTGAATTTCACTATCTTTTCTGTCTCAAAAGATTTAGTACAAGATTATATAAACTGAACAGGGGTCATATGAAATACACAGATTAGATTAATTGCAACATATAATTTACTTCAGGAATAAGCCACTTAAGACATCACATGAGTTTTGAGAACTTGCTTTTTAAATTTGCCTAAAAAGTTCAAGAGCTGCATATCCAGCCAAGATCTCAGAAATAAAACTGGAAAAGTACTTCTGCTTTCATAGCATTTGAATAACCTTATGCGGTTCTTTGGAATTAATGTTACATGTTTGTGATCTTGGTCAATTCAAATGGTTTGCAACTAATTCAACTTCCCCTCACTTGTCTGGTGCTCCTCTATTGGGAACAATGGGAAAGATGGCCAGAGAAGCAGACAAATATCCATTCCATTCCATTTCATGAAAGCACCAAGGGATGAATATAAGATCTAAATTAATATAATAGTTAAAAAACAAAAGGAAAACTACACATCAGAGATACATAAAGGAACAGCAAGCCCTCAAAGGAAAAAAGTATCACAGACGCTGAATAAAGAATGGAGGTCTGTTTCTCCATTTTGAAACGCGGTCACAAGAGGTCGCTGTTTCCTAAGGAAAGCCTCTAAGTGAAACTGAAAATGCAGAGCCCCTCCCTTAAAGGGACCGACATTCCTTCCAGCCAGATCCACNCCATTGTCAAGCTACATCTCTGTACATTCGGAGAGTGGAAAGCTCTATGCTCTGCAGTCCTTGGACTATGAGGAGTTGAAACTGCTGGAGTTCCAGGTGAGAGCCAAGGATGCTGGAATGCCCTCCTTGTGTGGCAATGCGACTGTTCAGGTCTTTGTGCTGGATGAGAACGACAACACACCTGCCGTGACAGGATCATCAGAAGAGAACCTGATTCTTTTAGTGGTCCCCGTGATGCCTGGGCATATTGTAGGCAAGATCCATGCCTTGGATGCGGATTCTGGCTACAATGCGTGGCTCAGGTACGAACTGGTTGAAGAAAGCAGTGTTCCATGGTCTGTGGGCCAGTATAACGGTGAGGTGAGTACCAAATATCCTCTGGATGAATCAGAAGGAGGCAAAATCCAGAGTGTTCTGGTTCTTGTGAAGGACCATGGGAAGCCTCAGCTCTCAGCCACAGCCACCCTGAGTGTGTCACTGGTGACAAGTGGTCAGACAATCAAAACGGATATTAATCTTCGAAGGTCAGGGGAGAGCTTTGTGCCCCTGGTGGACTCGATCAACGTCTATCTGATCATTGCCATCTGCTCTGTTTCCAGCCTCTTCTTGCTGGCCATTCTCATCTACTTGGCCCTGCGATGCCACTGCAAGGCAAAGGAATCCATGGTTTATGGCCCTGGCATGGCTACCCTGGTCTGTGCCAGTGAAGTGGGCAGCTGGTCCTATTCCAATCGCCACAGCCACATCCTGGCAGGTGTGAGCACAGAGGCTGGTGCCAAGAGTGACCTGATGATTTTCAGTCCCAACATTCCTGTTTTTGCAGATAATGGGGAACTAATCAATGGGGTTGATGTTGCCCCAGATTCTGCTAAAAAGGTGAGTCTAGCTCTTGGAGTCCTTCTCATCTGCCCAGCATCCTATTTTAATGGTTATCATTTAGAATTATGTCTTGGGACAATGTTGTTTTTGAATTGTTATCTTTTGAGACTGATGGTAAATAAATTTAGAAATTTACAAATCACTAATACTTTTTTTATGAAGAAATATTTTTCCAATTTGAGAAGCTATAGGAAGATACAAAGAAAAGTTTGTACTTAATTGACAGTAAGTGAATCTGTCTTATAATGACACTAAACCTAAATAGACTCTTCACCTGATATAATCATTTTGCCATGCCAAACTATTTTTTATCTTTGTCTTGTTTACAGGCGGACATTACTGAATTATTTTTCTTTTGTTGATAATTTTATTATTCAATGAATCAGTTCTCAATGTGATGCCTCTTTTTGTGACAATATTTATGGCTAGCATAAATTGCAAACCTTAAAACTTCATTAATCTGCTAGATGACACAGAACTTTATTTGTAAGTTTGATGTCAATTTAGTATGTGTTTTTGGAGTGAGAAAGGATTATGTCACATTAAAACCCAGGTCTTATGTAGCTGAACGAATAATCCAAGAGAATAGATGAAGTATGAGGGGATTGAAGGAAGGAAATCCTTGCAACCTTCAACAAAATATGATTTGGGGATCTAAGGTTTTGACAGCTCAGCAGTATTTCCCAACTTTGTCAAGTTGTAGATATGTGGTCCTGAGCTTCCCGAATTCTCAGCAAAGGCAGCTGACAGGGAAATCTGAGCCTGCAAGCCTACATAGCTGAAAATGATGGAGCTCAGGGATACCTCTTGTATTCTGAGATGCTCATGGAGCAATTAAGCAGTAAAGGCTAAACATCTGCTTGGTTTTTCAAGAACATGTCAAAAGGGGGCTCTATTCATTTAATCAGACATTTTTTTCAGTACAGATGTGCTTTGCCAGTCCTTTGCTTCTGTGAGGTTTTTTTTTTTTTTAATCTTCACAATCTATTTTATAAGTCTGGGATGTCTTGGTGGTCCCCCATCTACATACAGTTCAGCCATGTTTACTTTCTTGAGATCAGCCAAGGTCAGCTGGGTGATCTCTTACTCTAAGAGTTATTCAACTTACTGAAATTGTAGGAATGGTATGAACATCTATAACATACTGATTTCACCAAGTCATTAGACAAAGTATACTGTAACTCAGGGGTCCTCAAGCTTTGCTGGCTAAGGAATTCTGGAAGTCCACAAGTCTTAAAGTTGCCAAGGTTGAGGACCCCTGCTGTAACTTTCTGATTAATAAGCTTGTTAAATGTGAACCTGATACCTTGCTGATTCAATGAATCTATAGCTGAGTTGAAATATGCATTGAAAGAATACTGATCAAAAACTCATAGAATCACAGGGCTTCAAAGGATCTTGGAAGTCTTCTAGTCTAGCCGGCTGCTCAAGGTAAAAGACCACATACCATCCTGGACAAATAGTTGTCGAGTCTATTCCTGAAAAGCTATAGCAATTGAGCACTCACAACTCCAGGAGGCAACTTTTTCCCTTGATTAATTGTTTTCATTGTCAGGAGATTTTTCCTTAGTTGGATCTCCCTTTAATATGTTTCCACCCATACTTCTTGCTTTCTAGTACTTTGGAGAATAAGTCCATCCTGTCTTCTCTGTGACAGACCATCAAGTAATGGAAATCTGCTTGATGTCATCCCTAGTCCTTCTCTTCATTAGACTAGGCATACCCAAACCCTGCAACCATTCATTGCATACTTTCGTCTCCAGTCTCCTAACGATCTTTATTGCTCTTTCCTGCACTTTCTTTTTTCCCTGCTGATTAACCATGGATTATCCACAGCCTAATGTGGGTTTGGCCAAGGGGTGAAACATGGTTTTCCATGAAAGTTGAAGGACTAGGGGTGACATGATAGCCGTGTTTCAATATCTAGAGGCCTGCCATAAAGAAGAGGGATTCAACTTATTCTTCAAAGCACCCAAAGACAGAACAAGAAGCAATGGATGGGAACTAATTAAGGAGAGAATCAACCTAGAAATAAGCAAACATTTCCTGACAGTTAGAATAATTAATCAGTGGAATGGCTTGCCTCCAGAAATTGTGGGTGCTCCATCACTGGAAGTTTTAAAGAAGAGACTGGACAGGCATTCGTCTGAAATGGAACGGAGTCTCCTGCTCAAACATGGGGTTGGACTAGAAGATCTCCAACATTCCTTCCAACTCTATTATTCTGTTATTCCTTTGTAGAGTGTTAACATCTTTTTTGTATCCTGGCGACCAAAACTGGATATAGTATTTTAAGTGTGGTCTTAGAAATGCAGTATCAAGTTGACCTAGCACTTCATTTTATCTTGACTCTGACCCTCTCTTCATGCAGCCTAGGACTGCATTCGGGGTTTTTTTTAATGACAGCTGCAAGACACTGCTGGCTCATATTTACATGATTGTCCACTAGGACAGGACTTTTTAACCTTTTCACAGATTGTACCACTTTTAGGACATGACAATATTTGAGTACCACCAGTGCTTAGCAAGGTGTCAAAAACTTGACGACTAAAAAAAAAAGGGGGAGGGGGTTACTGATTAGATTCATTTGTTGTTATAGAAATGGCTAGTTTATAATATTATGGAAAAGTAAAAAGTTGAGGTTCAATCTTAATGCTTCCTTCATACTGCAACAGAGGAAGTCTGTTCTTTTTCCCTTCTCCCCCTCAGTTTTCCCCCCTTTTTCCTCCCCACTGTGTCCTACTATTTGCTTTTGTATTTTTGTATTTTATTCTATAATCTAATAAAATATTACAAACTATAGAAAAAAGGAAAAAAGTACCAGTTTTAATTTCTTTGGTGGCTGTTCCTTTGCTGAATCACTTTCCCTTTGCACTGACAAATGTATGATGAATTTATCCATGTTTATTAATATACACCACTACCAGCTAGTTCAGGGGTCTTCAAACTTGGCACTTTTAAGACTTGTGGACTTCAACTCCCAGAATTCCTCAGCCATCATGGCTGGATGAGGAATTCTGGGAGTTGAAGTCCACAGATCTTAAAGTTACTAAGTTTGTAGATCCCTGAGTTAGCTGGTCAGCCCTTCTTAGCTCTCCTTCCACAGTGTAGTAAGAATGTAACCCCCCCCCCCCCCGATCCCTTCCCTATACCCTTAAAGATACAGGAATCAAGTGCAAAGCAAGAAAGGTTCACAAAATAAAGAAATACATAAACTCCGGGTTTTTTTTCTCTTTAAGCTGCCTCAGGCGTGTCGTGTCACAATGTTGCAACCAACCCGAGACTGAAAGGCTCTGGCAATTGTGAAAAGCTTTTAAACTAAGCCTGTTTACCTTCAAAGAAAACTTTCTAAAAGCCATAGACCAGACATGTCAAACTTGCGATGTCACGTGACGTCGCACGACGTATCAGAGCTTTTTCTCCATTGCCGTCAATGGGGTGGGCGCAGTTTCCTGGTGACATGTCCGGTCTGCAGGCCAGCAGTTTGACACCCCTGCCATAGACAGACTCAAGATAAGGGGGTAAAACTACATTTGTTTAAAGGGATTAAACCTACGGAAGTCAACACTTTGGACTCATTGCTAGCCTAAAATACAGACTAAAATATTCCAATAACCAAAGCACACAAAGGAGCCTCTGAATTACAAAATGCTGTAAAAACTGTACAAAAATCAAGCTGCCAGCTGATCCAGAACTAAATAAACCCACCTCCTTTCCGACATGCTGGCTTTTCATTTCATCAGCGCTGATTGCATTCTCCTGGCTGGAGAAAACAACTAGGGGACCTTTTCTTCCAGCAACAGCTGCTTCTTCTTCTCTGTCCCTGTTTCCTCCCTGCCTACTGACCTCTCCTTTTCTTTCCCGGTTGTCTTTTTTTCCCCTTTCCCGCCCAAACCACCTTTTATAGCCTCTCCTCTCCCCCCCTTTTCTTCAGTTCACCTCCAGCTCCCATGCTGCTTCTGGAAGCACCAATCATCTGGAGCAGGTGTGTCAAACTGCCAGCCCATGGGCTGGACGCGTCACGAGGAAACCACACCCACCCCATTGCTGGCAATGGGGAAAAAGCTCCGATACGTTGCGTGACGGTGCAAGTTTGACATGTCTAATCTGGAGCCAATCAGCTGGAGCCCTGCCGGCTCCTGGGGCTTCTGCTGAGCCCAGACAATCCTGCAGCTGCAGCTGCCTCTCCCTCAGGCTTGGGTCGCTTCAGCTCTTTCCCCTCCCCTGCTACACTTGGCTAGCAGTCACGTACCACCTGCCACGTGGCAAAGTACCACAGGTGGTACGTGTACCACCGGTTGAAAAGCCGTGCACCAGGACACCTAGATTCCTCTCACAGTTACTGCTGTTGAGCCAGGTACCCCCTATTCTATATCTGTGCATTAGGTTTTTCTTGCCTAAGTGTAAGACCTTTTCTTGCCACTGAATTGCATTTTGTTGGATAGGGCCCAGTGTTCAATTCTGTCAAGGTCTTTCTAGATCTTGAGCCTATGTTCTACAGTGTTGACTATTTCTCACAGCTTGGTGTTGTCTGCAAATTCTGGCTACAATGTGTGGCTTAGGTATGAACTGATTGAAGAAAGCAGTGGTCCCCTTATGTAAATTCTTTATGTTGAAGAGTACAGACCCTAAGACAGAAGTTTGAGATAGCCCACTATGTGCTTCCCTCCGTTTATATGTAGTTCCATTAAGAACTACAGTTGAGTGCAGTTGGTTGGCCAGTTAAAAATCAATTTGGTAATTTTTCTATCTTACTGAGAAGTGGGCTGTGGTCTACTTTGTCAAATGCCTTACTGTATAAGTCAACTATGTCCACAGTATTTCCCTCATCCACAAGTTTAGTGACTTTGTGAAAAAAAATGCAAGAAGTTTTGTTTGGCATGATCTGCTGGCTTCTGGGTTTCTAAGTGTTTGCAGATTTATTGCTTGATTATCTTTTTCAAGATCTTCTCAGTTATTGATATCAGGCTGGTGTGTAGTTTCTTGGATCCATTCCACCCCCCCCCCCAGTTTGAACATTGGAACAACATCGGCTCTTTTCCAGTCCTCTTGTAATTCACACATGCTCCAGAATCTTTGAAAGATATGGTTCAGTGGTTCCAAGATCATGTCTGCCAGCTCCTTCAGAATTTTGAGATTTAATCCATCTTGTGATTTGGACTTATCTAGAATGGTCAGGTGTTCTTTTACCATTGTGTTGCCTATTTTGACTTTTATTCTTAGTCTATCTTTTATGGTACTGCTTTTGATAGGTGGACTATTTTTCCCTTTTATGTAAAGAAAAAGGAAAAGATGCAAAGAATGAATTAAGCATTTTCACTTTCTCCCTGCTGCCCATCACCTCCTTGCCATCTTCTCCCATTTATGGACCAGTTGTTTTCTTGTCCTTTTTCTTGTTTTTCACTTGTTGAAAGAAATGTTGAAAGATTTACATGTTGAAAGAAATATTAGACATAGCCAGTTCCCTCAACCATTCATCATATGGTTTAGCTTCCAGTTTCTTAGTCATCTTTGCTGCTCTCCTCCGCACTCCTTCTAGAGTTGCAACATCTTTTTTGTATTGTGGTGACTTGAATTGCATGCAATATTCCAAGTGTGGCCTTACTGGTGTGCTATTAAGCGGTATTATCACTTCTTGTGATCTTGATGATGTCCCTCTGTTTGATGCATCATAGGATTGCAACGGCTCTTTTGGCAGCTGCAGCACACTGCTGGCTCATACTTGAATAGGTCCACTAGGACACCTAGATCCCTCTCACAGTTAATACTGTTGAGCCAAGCACCACCTATTCTGTACCTGTGCATTTGTTTTTTCCTGAGTGCAGGACCTTACTTTTTTCACTGCATCTTGTTGGAAAAAGCCCAGTGCTCGAGTCTGTCAAGATCCTTCTGGATCTTGAGCCTCTCTTCCAAAGAGCTAGTAAATCATCAAACTGAAGGCAAGTATCTAGAGTGAAACTTCTGTGGCAGTAGATCCCAAGGCTTGCAACTTTACATACTAAATTTATTTTCGGTTTTGTCATTTTAGGAGAGGAAAGGAGGGAGGGAATATATTAGAAAAGTATACTTAAAACAAAGGAAAAATGGAGAAAAGGAAACAGACAACTATACTTGAAATTTAATAATCAATCCTTGATTATATAGAGTCACATAATATTGACCAGTCTTTATATCACGTAAATAAAGATAAATCTCTATTTCTTAATATAGTGAATTCAATTTTTTCACTATAATTCTAAATATCTTCAAACAGTATTTCTCTTTCCAAAACCATTGTAACAAAGTGACAACTATTAAACTAAAATGCAATAATAGTGAGGCAAGTCTAAAATCTGTATATGTGTGCCCTTCAATATTTTATCTTTTTTGGAACAGGACAATTACTATNTCACCTATTGGATAGACGAGAAGCTGTGGCCATTGTCAAGCTACATCTCTGTACATTCGGAGAGTGGAAAGCTCTATGCTCTGCAGTCCTTGGACTATGAGGAGTTGAAACTGCTGGAGTTCCAGGTGAGAGCCAAGGATGCTGGAATGCCCTCCTTGTGTGGCAATGCGACTGTTCAGGTCTTTGTGCTGGACGAGAACGACAATGCACCTGCCGTGTCAGGATCATCAGAAGAGAACCTGATTCTTCTAGTGGTCCCCGTGATGCCTGGGCATATTGTAGGCAAGATCCATGCCTTGGATGCGGATTCTGGCTACAATGCGTGGCTCAGGTATGAACTGGTTGAAGAAAGCAGTGTTCCATGGTCTGTGGGCCAGTATAGCGGTGAGGTGAGTACCAAATATCCTCTGGATGAGTCAGAAGGAGGCAAAATCCAGAGTATTGTGGTTCTTGTGACGGACCATGGGAAGCCTCAGCTCTCAGCCACAGCCACTCTGAGTGTGTCACTGGTGACAAGTGGTCAGACAATCAAAGCGGATGTTCAACTCTCCAAGTCAGGAGAGAGCTTCATGTCTCTGGTGAATTCAATCAACATCTATTTGATCATTGCCATCTGCTCTGTTTCCAGCCTGTTCCTGTTGGCTGTTTTTGTTTATATGGCTCTACGATGTCAGTCCAAGGCAAAGGAATCCATGGTTTATGGTCCTGGCATGGCCACCCTGGTCTGTGCCAGTGAAGTGGGCAGCTGGTCCTATTCCAATCGCCACAGCCACATCCTGGCAGGGGTGAGCGCAGAGGCTGGTGTCAGGAATGATCTTATGATTTTCAGTCCCAACATTCCTGTTTCTGCAGATAATGGGGAACATAGAAATGGGAGTGAACTGCTTCCAGATACATCTAGAGAGGTAAGTTATCCTGCTTGAAATTCTTTCAACTTGATATTTTCCTACTGCCAATTTTGGAACAGTGTTACTACAATATATGTTCCATAATTTTATCATAGATAATTTTTATAAAAATTCATTGATGAAAATCTGTTAATAGTTTGTTTTCTAACTTAAGTAACTCTTTTACATACGCCTAGTAGTCTTTCTGATTAAATATTTTTGAAATGGGAGTGGCCACAAATAGATCTTAAGTTTTTTTATAGTCAGCCAATTTTTTCTACTCTTCTACTCCATTAAAAGAAATATATTCATTGTCTGCCTGATTCTTTAGTTTGTAATTCATCTATGAATCTCGAAATGGGAGTCTAGTGCATACTGTACTGATTTTCCTTTCGTCGATGCACTGATTCTTTAATGAATGGAATACAAATTTTCAATTACGTTTTTTAAATATATTGTGTTTTTTAAGCACAGTTTGCAAACTTTTAAAAATGATTAAAACATTTGTTGTTGCGTTCTCACTTAGGACTTCCAATTAACCACTCATTTAGCAACCATTCAGAGTTATGATATCACTGAATGAGGAAACTTAACCACTGGTCCTCATAGTTGTGGCCATCGTAGTAGCATCTCTGCTGTGACTTGATCACATTTCTTGCACTTGGCAATGGGCCCTCAGTTATGATGGCTGCAATAACCTGAGGTTGTATGTTTGCTCTTTGTGCTCTTCACTATTAGCTTCTGACAAAGTCAGTGGGAAAGCTTGCAGGAAGTTGCTGATGGCCGGCCCCTGATACGGTGTGCTTAAGGACTCGGAGGGATTGGCTTAACGGCAGCATCTGGGACAGCTGCAACTGCTATCATAAGTTGAGGTGACCACGTGTGACACTGTCCTTTTCTGACCATGTAGCTTTTAGTGATGGGGTTGCTTGTCCCAACTACCACTGTTAAGCAAGGACTACCAGTATTGTGAAGTTCCTCACTGGCTGAAAAAAAATGATTCATCAACAACACTCATATTATATATGTTGACTAGACTATCATATTTCTGGAATAAAAGTCATCCAAGATTATGTTGCACAGGAAATAAATTTTTCTTCAATGTAAGTGGCCTTGTTAAAAATAAATGTTTCTTATAAAGGTTATTTAACAGAATAACAGAGTTGAAAGAAACCTTGGAGGTCTGAATTATGATACTGGATAGAAATTTTGAAATAGACATTTGAGGTTCATCAATCTGAATTCCTCCAAAGCTTTACACTCTATTCCTGTATTAAGCCTTTGCCCCCTCAAGTCCTCTGTGCTGCCTCACCATGCTAGGAAGTTGCTCCTGGGAGAGGAAGTGAAGAATTCCAGCAGTTTATTCCAAGGATATATAATCCCAGCAGGGTCAACAAGGTGTGAAGGTAATCCCATTTGCCCAGCTAAAGCAAGCAGGCTCCCATATGGGGCAACAATGACATAGGAAGATGCAGGAGGCTAATAATTACTTTAGCGATAAAGGCAAAGGCACAATTACATACTGTGGAGGAATATATCACTCTAGTATTCTACCAAAATTACCACATAGATAGAAAATATAAAGTGATAGACAATACAATGCCAGATGCCTCCAATTGAATGTCATTCAACAGGCTACTGAGGAAGAGCTGGGGATCTTTTAGAACATTAATGGTGTTTATGACATGACTAGATTAATGTTTTTAGGATGTCTAATTGCTGACGTTGCTATGCAAGAAAATAAAATCTGAAGCTGTAAAGACAGAATTATAGTGAGCACATGAAACATAGGAGTCATGACTATGGGAAAGTTTAAGATAGTGAAAGATGAAATTAATCAAGTACACATTGACATCTTAGGATCAGATAACTGAAATAGATCAGAACTGGACACTTTCAGTCAGAGGATCATACTATTTACTGCTCAGGACATGAAAGACAAGGAAGGAATCAGGAAGGTTAGAGTAAGAAAAGTACTTGGATAGAAAGCAGTCACAATAACTGAATAATTAGGCTTTGTGGAAAACCTTCTAATATGATCATCCAAGTTTAAGTTGCAGGCACTAGTGCAGAAAAAGAGGAGGTTGATGAATTTTATGGTCATGTTCAGACTGAAATAAACAATTCTAGTAAGATGTGTTGTTTATAGTTGGGGACTAGAATGTTACAACTGGAAATAATTAAGGAGGGTGATGTAATTGGACTGTGTGGCCTAGGAAACCAAAATGATGCAGGAGAACCACTTTTCAATATCTGCCAATAGAAAGATTTCTTCTTGGCTAACATAGTCTTCTAGCAGTCAAAATGATGCCTATATACATGAATATCATTCCATGGAGAACACAGACAATTGGAAGTTCCAAGTAAAATTCAAGTTCTAAGTAAAAAAGAAACCCAACCAGTTTCCATAATATAATCATAACCTACCATTTCAAGAAGAATATCCAGAATCACTTTGAAATTCTTAACCTCATTGATAAGGAAGCAGAGGAACTGTTTGAATGAAATCAAAGAAGTTGTTAAAGATGAATGTGAAAAGAGACTGCCAAAGACCAAGAAATATGAGAAAATATGGATATCAGAACTCTGGAAATTGCCAAAAAGGGAAGAGAAGTCAAGGGCAAGAAAAACAAATATGTCAGGAAGGAACTTAACAAGGAATTTCAAAAATGTATTAAAAGACACAAGCCATATTACAACAATGTATGCAAATATATTGTAGATGGAAACAGATGGAAAAACAGAAAAGTCTTCCAAAAGTTTTTCAAACTCAAAAGGAAGTTCTAGCATTGAATTGGTATGCTAATGGTACCAATAAACAGCGAGAAATTGATTCACAACAGATCAAACAAAGATGGAAAGAGTCCATTGAAATTCTTGCAAGAGAAATGTCTACATCCAAGATACTTAGAAAATATTCTTTACTTCTAAGAATCTCTAGTACTAGAAGATAGATCAGCAATACTGTATGTTCATTACAGATTTGGAAGGCTGCAGGAATATTTGGAGAATCTACAGAAATGCAGTAAGCAACAGAAGATGAATCTCTAAAGGTTCTAACAAAAACTATGGCCGCAACTATGGCCAATGTCAAAAAAAAAAAAGACTTAATAGAGTGGGTAAACCATCATACAACATCCTTTAATTCACATGTTAGGAAAATCATGTTTAAATAAATCTAATCTGACCCAGACTAGGAAAGGGAGATGCCAGATGTTCAATATGGCTTTAGAAAAGGCTGAAGAACAAGAGACATTATTGCTGATACGCTCTGGATAATTGAGAAAGCCAAAAAATACCAAAAAGAATATAGAAAAGCCTTCAGTTATGTTTAGCTGTGGAATGTGCTTAAGAAAATGAAATCTATATACAGGTCAGGAAGCCACAGTCTGGAAGGAGCAAGTTGATAATGAAGATTTTTGACCTGGGGATAGTAGATTTCATCTTTTAGGACTGACTATTAAGAAAAAGGAATATACAGTGAAAAAATATTCCCTTGCGATAGTATGTATCTTAGGAGACAGAACTATAGATTAGACAAAGGTCAGACAAATAGCAATTGAGTTCCCAGAAGCAATGGGGGTGTGACAGATGTCTCTCTAGTTTCTTGGATTGTAAAGGCAAGGGGGGGGGGGGAAATTGTACTTTCCAACTTGCAAGATATGTCATTCTTACAAGGTAAGCCAGATAAGAAGCATTTCCAGAAGTACTAGCTCCCATTTTATTATTAGGATACATTAACAGAATCTTGCAATTGTTGCAAGAAACATAGTGACTAGTGACTTAGAATGTCTTCTAGAATCACCTAAAAATTATTTTGGCAATATAACAGTGGTAAGAAATAACATTTTTTAGACTCAGCAAGAGCTTGGTGATGCTAATAAAATACTGTAACAGGCTAATCAATGAAAAGGACCAAAAATTACTACCCTTTAGAAATACAAATCAGTGCAGAAAATTAATTATCTATTTCACCAGTATATATGATTGCATTAGGTAAAACTGCTTCTTGTTCTCCACCTCATTAAGGTGGAGGTTCTGAATGATCACTTGTGAGGTTCAAAAAGGGGGTTAGGTGACCTATCTATGTAACATTTGTCACATTCTTAAGTATTCTCAGATACTTGCCTTTGTGCAATATTATTCACAGGATTATGGCAAAAAAAATGGGAATATACTTCTAAATTTAGAAAAGTGCCCTCAGTTAAAACAAATCCTATGTCCAATGGAAGACTGAGCCAGTCAATTTCTGTCTTGATATCAAATATATATTTCAGGAATAAAGTCAGTTAAGATATCACATGAGTTTGAGAACTTGCCTGCTTGTCATTTGCCTAAAAGGTTCAAGAGCTACATATCCAGCTAAGACTCAGACAGGTCATTAGAAAAGTAATTCTGGTCATAGCCCTCGAAGGAAAAAGAATTACAGGGGCTGAATAAACAATGGAGGTCTGTTTCCCCATTTTGAAACGCGGTCACAAGAGGTCGCTGTTTCCCAAGGAAAGCCTCTAAGTGAAACTGAAAATGCAGAGCCCCTCCCTTAAAGGGACCGACATTCCTGCCGGCCAGATCCACCAGGGAAATATCGAACAACACAGAGAAATCTCAACAAGCCAAGATCCAACCTATGAAAGCATTGCCAGTATGGCTGGGCTACGTGGGCTCCGCTC
>NW_015386427.1:6362309-6363369 GCF_001527695.2 Protobothrops mucrosquamatus
AGGTAAACCTGCAGAATGGGATCTTGTTTGTAAATTCCCGGATAGACAGGGAGGAGCTGTGTGCCAAGACTGCAGACTGTGTCCTTCATCTGGAGGTGATTGTGGAGAAACCTCTGAGGTTCTTCCATGTGGAGGTGGAAGTCAAAGACATGAATGACAATGCTCCAGTCTTCTCTGCCAGGGAACAGATCCTGAGCATATCAGAATTGATAACAGGTACCCAGTTCTCCTTGGAAGGAGCATCTGATGCAGATATTGGTACTAATGCTCTGTTAAATTACAAGCTCAGTCCAAACAACCATTTTGTTTTGGATTCAGGAAATGATGAAGATGGGAGTAAATCTGTAGTACTTGTATTGAAGGTTCCACTTGACAGGGAGGAGAGCCCTGTGCATCATTTAGTACTGACAGCCACTGATGGGGGTGAACCAAAACTCACAGGAACTGTTCAGCTGATCATCAATGTGTTGGATGTTAATGACAACCCTCCTGTATTTAATCAATCTGTTTACAGGATAAAGTTGCTAGAAAATACAGCTAGTGGGTCATTAGTTATTATTCTGAATGCAACAGACATAGATGAAGGGATTAATAGGGAAATCTCTTATTTTTTTACTTATAGCCTAGCTCTTCATGTCACAAAGATGTTTAGTATAAATTCTGATACTGGGGAAATCAGAGTTATTGGAAAATTGGATTATGAAGAAAGTAAGTTCTATGAACTCCCAATTGTTGCAGAAGATAAAGGCAATTCTCCATTATCAGGGCACTGTAAAGTTCTCATTGATGTATTGGACATAAATGACAATATTCCAGAACTATCTGTGAATTCTCTCTCTGTGCCATTGCCAGAGGACTCCCCTCCAGGGACTGTGGTAGCCATCCTCAGTGCTTCTGACAGGGATTCTGGCACCAATGGACAAATCAACTGTTTCCTCTTTCCCCCTGGAGTACCCTTCAAACTCGAGTCCACATTCAAGAACTACTACTCCCTGATTGTTGGTGCAGTCCTAGATCGAGAGCAGGTGGCTGAGTACAGGATGGTTGTGACAGTGGAAGA
>NW_015386427.1:6363676-6371742 GCF_001527695.2 Protobothrops mucrosquamatus
TCGGACCCAGACGTAGCTGAGAATGCCCTGATCACCTATTGGATAGACGAGAAGCTGTGGCCATTGTCAAGCTACATCTCTGTACATTCGGAGAGTGGAAAGCTCTATGCTCTGCAGTCCTTGGACTATGAGGAGTTGAAACTGCTGGAGTTCCAGGTGAGAGCCAAGGATGCTGGAATGCCCTCCTTGTGTGGCAATGTGACTGTTCAGGTCTTTGTGCTGGACGAGAACGACAATGCACCTGCCGTGTCAGGATCATCAGAAGAGAACCTGATTCTTCTAGTGGTCCCTGTGATGCCTGGGCATATTGTAGGCAAGATCCATGCCTTGGATGCAGATTCTGGCTACAATGCGTGGCTCAGGTACGAACTGGTTGAAGAAAGCAGTGTTCCATGGTCTGTGGGCCAGTATAGTGGTGAGGTGAGTACCAAATATCCTCTGGATGAATCAGAAGGAGGCAAAATCCAAAGTGTTCTGGTTCTTGTGAAGGACCATGGGAAGCCTCAGCTCTCAGCCACAGCCACCCTGAGTGTGTCACTGGTGACAAGTACCCAGGACATCAAAAAGTATAATCAACATCCAATATCAGGAGAGACCTTCATGCCCCTGGTGGACTCAATCAACGTCTATCTGATCATTGCCATCTGCTCTGTTTCCAGCCTCTTCTTGCTGGCCACTCTCATCTACGTGGCCCTGCGATGCCATTGCAAGGCAAAGGAATCCATGGTTTATGGCCCTGGCATGGCCACCCTGGTCTGTGCCAGTGAAGTGGGCAGCTGGTCCTATTCCAATCGCCACAGCCACATCCTGGCAGGGGTGAGCACAGAGGCTGGTGCCAAGAGCGACCTCATGATTTTCAGTCCCAACATTCCTGTTTTTGCAAATAACGGGGAACTTAGGAATGGGACAGAATTACTCCCAGATTCAGCTAAAGAGGTGAGTTGGTCTGGTTTTAGAGTTTTTGACATCCATTCAAAATCATATTTCTGCGCTAACAATTTTGGATCATCTTTATACAAAATGTGTCTTTTGATAATCGTTATCCCTAAAATCACAATATATAAATAAAAAGATAGGTAATTCTTATTTCCAGGGAAATATTTTTTGGAATGGGTTGGTAGAAAAAGATCCTTTTCGAAAATGTATTTTATTTAACAGTGACTAGTTTTGTCTTTCAAAAGTAAAAAATAAATAAGATCTTCGCTGCACCCTGCTATTTTGACCTTTTGTTTATAATTCACCTACTGAAAAAAATATTCTGAATTGTTAAATTCTTATTGTTTTTGTTTTTAAAAATTGACATTTCTTTTTTTATTTTTTTTAAATATAAATTAGATAATTTTAATACTTTTAAGTAATTAAAGTACATTTTAATACATTAAAATCCTTTCAAATTAAAAAAATAATCCTTTTCAGTGAAAATGGGAACATAGATTCTGATTTTGCACTACAGGGGAGTCCTTGGTGATTGATTAGTGCAGGAGTGTCAAACTGCCAGTCTGCAGGCCGGATTGCTGGAAAAAAGTCGCGATACGACTGTTCGCAGTTACAACAGTGATGAAAAAGTAACTTTGTGACTAGTCCTCACATTTTTGACTTTCATAGGTCTATAAGGAAAGGAAACCTGAAGGAAGATCATAAGCACAGTAAGTTTTACTTAGCGACCATTTAATTTAATGACTTGAGTTGCCAGTCCTAATTTTGGTTGTTAAACGAGGACTATCTATACATACTTGCATAAAGTAGGTTTGAAATTTTGATAATAAATGAATAGCCAAAATTGGGTGTATTAGTTCTTTTCTAAATCAAGAAATTGATTTGTATATCAATAATCATTCTTCTGTTTATATTTCATCTAATAAACAGATGGGATATTAGTAGTAATACCCTTTCTTCTTTCATTTCTATAAGAACTCCCCAGTAGTATCATAGACACAGTTCATTCAGATAAGAAACTTCTTCACCGACAATAATGCCTCTTTTTAAAAACATTATTTGTGTCTGGACAGGGATTCATCACCATATCAGGCCCTGTGTGGAGCACATTGGGCAGCAAAGGTTTGACCGCTATTTTGATCATTCCCAGCATCTTCGGCTTCGCCCCAAGGGAGATTAGTAGTCTTAAGACCTTCCTCTAAGTGTTTGGTGCCTGGTTTTCCGAGGCCAGCCTGCTTTCCTCTTTTCTCCGGAAGGCATCCAACGTAGTGCAATTTTGGGATGCCAATCTTTAGGCACATGTAAGCTGTGGCCAATAAGCTGCATTTGATGTTCATTCATAGTTCACAATAGGTGTTCTAAATCGGATCTTTGTAGTACGTCTTCATTAGTAATGTCACGATATGAGATCTGGAGGATTACTTTTAAAATATTATTAAGTTGCTAGCTTTAATAAGTTTAATAGGTTTAAAAACATATCTTAGTTGAGGATTGTTGGTTTGTTTGCAATTTTTAATAGTCAAATGTTGATATGTTTCTTACATGGTATGATATATAGCAGTAAGTCTTAAAAACAAAAAACAAAAATGCAAAGCAAAAACTAAAAAGAGAAGCTAAAAACCAAAACAAAGAACTTGTTCCGCCTTGACTTCAAACATATTGAAAATATAGTGTAGAATTCTCTCCCCTCAACTATCCAGGTGGTCCAATACCCAGGGGCTCCTTTTCTACTGCAATGGCTGAGACCAATAAACTTCTCTGGATAAAGAACAGCCTTTTCAGAATCCAGGGGTAAAGAAAAATCACTGGAGAGAAATATATGTTTGATCATCTTTTGCTTTTCTGCCAAACACATTTTGTTAAATTGCCTGGATTTCAGAATTATTGCTGAAAGCAGATCTGAAAAAATAATCACCTTTAAATTTCACTGAAAGTTCTAACTTGCTTAGATGCAAGATATGATCCCATATTGTAGATCTTAAAAATCTATCCCAAAGAAAGCTGGGTTTCTGTACGAATGGAAACAGATGTATATCTAATAAACAGTTTCAATTTCCAACTTGTATTCTAGCTGTAGTGAAAAGATCTTAAGTAGAAATTCCTATATAAGGATAATTATAGATGGATCTTACTTGGCATTGTAAGGAATATTTAAAAATCATATATATTATTTCTGGGAAGTTAGCACTGTAAATATGTCAGTATATCTTTATTTATTTTCAACCCTGACATATTGCCCGCAGAAGCATCAAGCTGCATGATTTCTTTTTTAATGTAAAACTTAATTCTGCCTTTATGTGAAAGAAATAATCAATTCTTTGCTTCATTTACAAAACATTATTTCCCTTATCCAGTACAGTTTTTATCTGCATTAATTCTGTCTTTTTAAAAGAGTATAAATCATGAAAAACAACTTTTAAAGACAAATGCAGCTCTATACAGTTTCCTTCTGTGTAACTTTGTTATGTTACATAACAATTCTATTGTGAGTTAGGAGTTATTCACATATTTCTTTTTTCAGCTCCAACTATTTGTATGTTCTTGTATGAGTGGAATGACTTCTATTTTATTTCTCTTCTTAACTTCAGATCCCAATTTATCACTACAGAGCAGTAATCTAAATGAAGACAGACAAAAGGAAGTAACCTCTTAAACTCATGGGGGAACCAGTTCCTAAATTTGGCATATTACCAAGTAGAAGTTCCTAAACTTATTTCCTAGGAAAGAACTTCACAAAAGCATCAGACACATCTCACCTAGATAAGAATTTAATTCCAGACAATAATAAAGATCTATAAAGCTGTGCAGTTAACCATTGCTAGATATTTATATAACTTCAACTCAGTTCTGAGAAATGCTGAGGCATGGCTTCACATGGAGTGTGGTAAAGTACCACCAAGTTTGAATATGGGCCTTCTTTTCAACATTTTTGTAAGTGATCTGAACAAGGAGATGAAAGAAAATGATAAAATTACAGATGATTTAGGTGGGACAGCTAGTTACATTAAAGGACAGAAATATGATCAGTTTAAAGGTGAACATGAGATAGTAGTGTGTCATAACAATTAAAAAGAAATATAATTTTAGACTGCAATAATTTAAATTTAATTTTCAAGTTATGGAAAGCAGTAATACCACTCTATTCTGCATTGGTTAGACCCACTTGAAGTACTACTATATGTCCAGTTCTGTACAAAACCCCTTTCAAATTTGTGCAAATAAGGTATATGAGAATTATCAAGAGACTTGAAGGAAGGTTTTGGGAGGAAAGATTAAAGAATGTGGGTAAAATTATAGCTCCAGACCCTACTTCAGAGATTGTATCCCAATAATGGCATATTCCAATTTCCATACATAATTTGGGTCAAACCGTTGGTATAAAAAAATGTTAGCTGCTAAAACTAATTATTCACCTGTTATAAATAAAAAAATCATTATATTAATAGCAGATTTAGATGTAGTTGCTTAGTATACTCTATATGTATGGGTGTATGGAGCACATCTCCTTGTTATTTGAAATGATACTGCTGAATTAACTTGTTACTGTAATAATAATAATAATAATAATAATAATATAATAATAATAATAATAGAGTTGGAAGGGACCTTGGAGGTCTTCTAATCCAACTCCCTGCTCAGGCGGGAAACCCTATATACCATTTCAGACAAATGGTTGTCCAATCTCTTCTTAAAAACTTCCAGTGTTGGAGCATTCACAACTTCTGGAGGCAGATTGTTCCACTGATTAATTATTCTGTCAGGAAATTTCTCCTTAGTTCTTGGTTGCTTTTCTCTTTGATTAGTTTCCATCCATTGCTTTTTGTCCTGCCTTCAGGTGCTTTGGAGAATAGCTTCTTCTTTGGAGAATAGCTTCTTGGTGGAGAATAGCTTCTTGAGATATTGGAACACTGCTATCATGTCCCCCCTCATCCTTCTCTTCGTCAAACTAGACATACCCAATTCCAGCAACCGTTCCTTATATGTTTTAGCCAGTCCCCTAATCATCTTTGTTGCTCTTCTCTGTACTCTTTCTAGAGTCTCAACATCTTTTTTACATTGTGGTGACCAAAACTGGATGCAGTATTCCAAGTGTGGCCTTACCAAGGCATTGTAAAGTGGTATTAATACTTCATGTGATCTTGATTCTATCCCTCTGTTAATGCAGCCTAGCACTGTGTTGGCTTTTTTGGCAGCTGCAGCACACTGCTGGCTCATATTTAAGTGATTGTCCACTAGGACTCCGAGATCCCTCTCACAGTTACTACTATTGAGTACAGTACCACCTATACTGTACCTATACATTTGGTTTTTCTTGCCTAAATGTAGAACCTTACTTTTTTCACCATTGAATTTCATTTTGTTAGATAGGGCCCAATGTTCAAGTCTATCAAGATCCTTCTGTATCTTAAGCCTATCTTCTGGAGTGTTGGCTATTCCTGCCAGCTTGGTTCATCTGCAAATTTGATGAGTTCCCCATCTATCCCCTCATCCAAATCATTGATGGAACAGAGCCCTGGGGCATCCCACTACACACTTCCCTCCATATAGATGCAGTTCCATTGAGGACCACACACTGAGTACGGCCGGTCAGCCAGCTATGAATCCATCTGGTGGTAATGCTGTCTAACCCACATTTTTCTATCTTATCAAGTGGTAAGATGTGGTCTACTTTATCAAATGCCTTACTGAAGTCCAGTAAATTATATCCAAGCCTTCCTCTGGTCCACTAATTTTGTCATCTGGTCAAAGAATGCAATAAGATTTGTCTGGCATGATCTGTTTTTGACAAACCCATATTGGCTTTTGGTAATGACTTTGTTTGCCTCTAGGTGTTCACTGATTTGTTGCTTGATTATCTTTTCCAGAATCTTCCCAGGTATTGAGGTCAGGCTGATAGGTCTGTAATTTCCTGGATCCATTTTTTTTCCTTTTTTAAAAATGGAAACTACATCAGCTCTTTTCCAGTCCTCTGGTAGTTCCCCATTGCTCCAAGATCTTTGAAAGATATAGTTCAGTAGTTCTGAGATCACATCTGCCAGTTCCTTGAGAACCTTGGGATGTAATCCATCTGGTCCCGGTGATTTGAACTCATCTAGGATGGACAGGTGCTCACTTACTGTTTTCTTGCCTGTCTTAACTTGTGTTTCTATTCTGTTTTTTACGGTACTGTTTTTGATAGTTGGATATTTTTTCCCTTCGTGTAAAAACAGATGCAAAATACGAGTTAAGTAGTTCTGCTGTCTCCCTGTTGCTTGTCACCATCTTGCCATTTTCTCCCACTAATGGACCAATTGTTTCCTTGATTTTTTCTTGTTTTTTTACATGTTGAAAGAAGCTTTTTTTGTTATTTTTGAGTTTTGTCGCAAGCCTTAGCTTTCCTCACTTCATCTTTGCAGGCTCAGGCTATTTGCTGATATTCTGCCTTAGTTATGTGCTCTTCTTTCCACTTTTTATTCTTGTCCTTTTTGTCTTTCAACTTATCAGAGAGTTCTTTATGCAGCCATGCTGGTTTCTTTTGAGAGCTGTTATTTTTCCTCTTTGTTGGTATTGTGCTAGACTGGCTTTTATAATCTCACTTTTCAAAATGTCCCAAGTTTCTTGAATTGTTTTCCCCTTGAGGATTCTCATCCATAGAATCCTTCCCAAGTTATAAGTTTATTGAAATTAGCTCTGTTAAAGTCCAAGACTAGTTTGACTATGTTCTATTGCTTGTGCTTGCATAATGTTGAATTCCAATATTGCATGATCACTCCCTCCCCCAAGGTTCTTGTGGCTATTTAGTTGTATTTTTTTTAGTTCTATTTGCAAACATTACTTCCCTTTTTTGGAAATCAATAGCTAGTCTGTGTTCTCTGCAATAGGTTTACAATGCTTTTTAAAGATGTATTGGGGTGGAGTTGACAGCTGCATCATCCACATATAGAAGTTGCAAAACATTTTTCTTCTCCTATAACAGTTAATGAAAGTCAGGAATTCATATAAAAATTAAGCAATAAGGGTCCCCAAATATATCCTTGTAGAACCTTTGGATTTGATGTAATTGATTGGGAAGGAAACCCCTAAACTTTGTGTATTTTTGCCAGGAAAACATATTAACACAGCAACATTAGAAATGCAATTTGTGAAGCAAATTTTACTTCCTGAGGCTAGCAAGGAAGCCAGACAAAGATATGCTAATTTATTCAGTGGCACAGAGATGCTGTGCTCATGCAAGATCAAAAACATTGCTTCCCAATATATAATATTTATACACCCTGCATATACTGAAATGGATTGCAGTATATGACAGCGTATTGGATAATACATAAGATGAGATATCTATGAAACATTTATCACATTTCTAAGTACTATGGTAAGTAAGAAGGAAATGGATACATATGCATAGACAAGTGTCCTGAGACAAATTTAGATTTGGCACTACCAGTATATTGCTCCTTTTTTTGAAATTTTGGTTCAAATGTTTCAAGTCAGTCCAGTCTTCTTTTAATGGCATCACAGTCACCTTGAGCAATGGATAAGGGAACAAGAGAGGCAAACAAGTACACTTGCCATCGCTATATATAGAAATAAAAATATCTATCAAGAAATGTATGTTAATACAATGTGTACACAGTAAAAGAAGAATAAATGCATGTATGAGATTTACAAATGAAGCCAAGCACTCTATGTAAAAGTCAATATATTTGAGAATGAAGGTGGAATGATTATTAGAAATTTGTCATGAATACAGAAGGAAAGTTTGTTTCTACAAATTGAAATTCAGTCACAAGAGGTCGCTGTTTCCTAAGAAAACCCTCTAAGTGAAACTGAAAATGCAGAGCTCCTCCCTTAAAGGGACCAACATTCCTGCCAGCCAGATCCACAATGGGATTATTAAAGAAAAGAAAACCAAGAGAAATCTCAACAAGCCAAGATCCAACCTATGAAAGCTTTGCCAGTATGGCTGGGCTACGTGGGCTCCGCTCCTGACCCCTTGAAGGCAAGGTATTTAGAGAAAAAAGAGAAGAGCTTGCGGGGCTGTGCCTGTGTCTGCGATGCTTACCTGGCCGAAGGGGCTGCTGCAGCTGCTTCTGCTCCAGACCGCCTGGAAAATGGGGAGCGGCCAGCTCCATTATTCTGTGCTGGAGGAA
>NW_015386427.1:6372919-6382413 GCF_001527695.2 Protobothrops mucrosquamatus
GCGTTCCACCCCTGTCTTCTAGCATCAGCCTCTTAGTGCCTATCAGTGACATAAATGATAATGCTCCAGCCTTCACACAGCCCTCCTACACAGTCTTTGTGAAGGAGAACAATCCCCCTGGTGCTCACATCTTCACAGTATCTGCCTCGGACCCAGACGTAGCTGAGAATGCCCTGATCACCTATTGGATAGACGAGAAACTGTGGCCATTAACAAGCTACATCTCTGTACATTCGGAGAGTGGAAAACTCTACGCTCTGCAGTCCTTGGACTATGAGGAGTTGAAACTGCTGGAGTTCCAGGTGAGAGCCAAGGATGCTGGAATGCCCTCCTTGTGTGGCAATGCGACTGTTCAGGTCTTTGTGCTGGACGAGAATGACAATGCACCTGTCGTGTCAGGATCATCAGAAGAGAACCTGATTCTTCTAGTGGTCCCTGTGATGCCTGGGCATATTGTAGGCAAGATCCATGCCTTGGATGCGGATTCTGGCTACAATGCGTGGCTCAGGTATGAACTGGTTGAAGAAAGCAGTGTTCCATGGTCTGTGGGCCAGTATAGCGGTGAGGTGAGTACCAAATATCCTCTGGATGAATCAGAAGGCGGCAAAATCCAGAGTGTGTTGGTTCTAGTGAAGGATCATGGGAAACCTCAACTCTCAGCCACAGCTACCCTGAGTGTGTCTCTGGTGACAAATTCCCAGGCCAGCAAGACAGATATTTATGTGCAACGATCAGGGGAGAGCTTTGTGCCCCTGGTGGATTCAATCAATGTCTATCTGATCATTGCCATCTGCTCTGTTTCCAGTCTATTCCTGCTAGCCATTCTCATCTATGTGGCCTTGCGATGCCACTGCAACGCAAAAGAAACCATGGTTTATGGCCCTGGCATGGCCACCCTGGTTTGTGCCAGTGAAGTGGGCAGCTGGTCCTATTCCAATCGCCACAGCCACATCCTGGCAGGGGTGAATGCAGAGTGTGGTGCCAAGAATGATCTCATGATTTTCAGTCCCAACATTCCTGTTTTTGCAAATAATGGAGAACTTCAAAATGGTACAGAACTGCCTCCAAATGCATCTAAAGTGGTGAGTTTTGGTCCTTTTTTTAGTGCTTGACATTCAGTCCACATTCTATTTCTCTGATACCGATTTTGAATCAGTATTGTTACAATATATTTTTCCATAATTAAGTGTTAGATTTGTAACAGATAGCTTTTGAATACATGAGTAACTAAAGATTGTATTCTACAGTATTGTTTTTGAATTTTTTAATTTATACAGTATTTGTGAAGTACCTATCAGAGCATCATGAATGAGTTGCAATTGGAAATATAGCAATTATTTTGATTTGTTTGTTAGTATCATTAATCTAGGTACTGGTTCAGATGACAAAAGGTAGAATTGTATAGAATTGTAAAGTTGGATAGGGTAATTCAGGTCATCAAATCCTCCCTCATTCAGTGAAGAAATCCAAAGTAAATCATGATTTACCCAAATGGCTGTCTGAAATACAGTGGTACCTTGGTACTCAACTGCTTTGAAACTCATCAAATCTAGTACTCAATGCATTTTGACATGAAAATGTTGTCCCCGTACTCATCGCTTGTTTGGTACTCAACGCACAAACTGGAACTTGTTGTTGGCTACCTTGTGACTCACTATGTTATTCTTTATGGGGAAAAATTGTTTGGTACTCATCGTTTTAGGTACTCATGGCACCTAATTAACAATGAGTACCAAGGTACCACTATAGGTCCATATTTATATATCCTATAAAGAGAAAGCTATTTATACTATTGCAATATAATTTTCTTCAATCTGAGAGCTTTGATGGTGAATTTTTCCCCCCACTATATCCTCAGATCTTATTTCTAACTTCTTTTTTTAATCTAGTAATCCAAAAATTTAGTTTGTCCCTGGTACAGTTTATTGAACTTTCAAATCATAAGTGATTACTGATAAAATATTTTCTTTTTTATTTTAAGATATGGTGCATGGCATGATGCCTTCTCTATTCTCTTTTTAACCTTTTAAAAAAATTCAATCTTCCTTATGCTATTTTAAATTTCAAATAAAATATAGTATCTTAGTGCAGGAAACAAGAGTATAAGATACTTTTTCACCTTTGTGTTGCTTTGTGTTTCATACATAAATTTTCCATACCTAATCTTACTTTTTAATACTAGTTTGATATTAATTGTGAGAAATCTGCATTGATGCTATTGGGTCTTAGTAATAATTCTGATAAATTGTGTGGGTTGTGTTTTGATTTTAATAAAGTGTCCAGTGCAATGATTCCTATAAATCTTTTTGTCCCGAGACATTTAAATTTAATTCCACTTCCGGTGGAATTACAACAAACAGCAGTTTCATTTGAATGCTTGCAACAAGACATTTTTAAACTACTTATGTTGGCTTGATTTTAAATTGGCTTAACAAAATCCAGTGTCTGACTGACAGGCCTTTGGCAACATTTTGCAAGGACTTGACAATCTGGAAAGCAGACTACCATCTTCTCCACCTGGAGGATTCCAATTTTTTGTTTGAGCTGTGCTAGCAGGTTTTACTGGATATTTCCCATGAATGGAAAAATGATGAAATAGTGGATCAGTGTCAAAGAAAAGAAAAGAAAAGAAAAGAAAAGAGAAAGAGAAAGGAAAAGAACCCAGCAGATTAGTCGGTAGCTAGGGAAGCAAAAATAGTAATTTTTAAAAAACTGCCATGTGATTGAAGTTATGATGAAGTGATGCACTCGTGAACTTAAAAAAAGAAAAATGACAAGTAAAAAAGTGGATAGTTCAAGAAAAGAAAAAAATCTATTGACTTTTGAAATGGGGACATTCTGTATATGAGTGTAATAACTATAAAAAGTGCATTTCTTATGTAACGATATTGAAAATATCTGTGTATTTTATTCTTTCCATACCATAGGAAGGCATGCCACCCAAGTTGTAGATCATGTCCCTCTAGGTATAGTAGTCTTTTATCTCTAAGGGTCATCCACTCTTTTAGCCATGTTAATACAACTGCTTAATAATATAAAGTCCAGTCCGGCAGTCTAAAACTTCCATTTTCTTTCGCTTCTTGAAGCATTTTCAATCTAATTCTAGCTTTTTTTCCTTGCCAAATGAATTTCAGTATTAATTTATTTAGTTCATCAAAGAAGTTTTTTCCCAATCTTACAGATATTGTTTGAAATAAAAAAAGTATTTTTGGTAGAATATTCATTTTCACTGTTGCTATTCTCCCCAGCATTGAAAGTTGTTTTTCCATTTTTCCAAGTCTAGTTTTATTTGTTTTAGTAATTTTACATAATTGTCTTCTTTTATTGTTGCACATCTTGCTGTTAAATAAATCCCCAAATATTTAATTTTTTAAACTATTTGGAGACCTGTTTTTTCTGAGAGTTGATTTTTTTTGTTTTTCTGTAACATTTTTAGTTATTACTTTGGTCTTTTCTCTATTTATTTTCAGACCTGCCACATCTCCAGATTCTTCTCTTTTTCATAAGCTTAAGGCTTGTCTCATGGGGTTCTTCTAGTATAAAGACCAGATCGTCTGCAAATGTTTGTAATTTGTATTTTTCATCTTTTATCTCCAATCCTTTAATTTCTGTATCTTGCCTAATGTTTCTGTTTAATACCTTCAGTGTTAATATAAATAACAATGGGGATAATGGACACCCGTGTCTTGTGCCTTTTTTGATATTGAAGTTTTCTGTAAAATCTCCATTTAGTATTACTTTAGCTGTTTGTCTATAATAAATTGTTTTAATTATATTTATGAAGTTTTCTCCAAAATCCATTTTCTCTAATTGTTGAATCATGAATTGCCAATTTATGTTGTTAAAAGCTTTCTGTGCAACTAGAAATATTAGTGCCATCTCCTTCCCTGGATGGATTTCATAATATTCCAAAATGTCTAAAATGATTCTTAAGTTATTTTTTATTTGTCTTTTGGGTATAAATTCAGTCAAAAATTTATTTAATCGTTCTGCTATTATTGAGGCAAAAGTTTTATAGTCCACGTTTAATAGAGATATTGGTCTGTAATTCTTTATTTGCGTCAGGTCTGAGTCTTCTTTAGGTATTAAAGTGATGTTAGCTTTTGTCCATGTATTTGGTATTTTAGCCTCTAAAAGTACTTCATTACACAGTTCTTTCATTATTGGACTTAGTATGTCTTATAGANGCTCTGCAGGTAACCCATCTGGACCTAGAGTCTTATCATTTTTTTGCCTTTTTATAGCCTCTGTCACCTCCATCATTGATATTTTTTCATTTAAAATATTTTATATATTCTCTGGGATTTTTGGTAGATCCGTTTTTTTATATATTGCTTTCGTACAAATGGCTGTCCCGTCTCTTCATAAAAACTTCCAGTGTTGGAGCATTCACTGCTTCTGGAGGCAGGTTGTTCCACTGGTTAATTGTTCTAACTGTCAGGAAGTTTCTCCTTAGTTCTAGATTTATTTATTTTTGTTACATTCTCAGGTTTTGAGGCTGGTGAAATCCCTATGCTCTGCTGATTTAGTTATTATGTATTCCTATAGGCATTATTCCTAACCAAAATGTTGTTATAATGATGAAGTGTGTGTCCTGACAGTGTGATGCAAGCTCCGCTTTTTCATACTTGGGCCATGATGTCACATGCAAGTATAGAAGGGGCCCAGACATAAGCAAGTTGTTTCTTTATTAGATGATGTGTTTAATTAGATCTGATAAGATCTGAGCTCACTCAAAATAAATCAGTGGTGTCTGATCTTGCCTCTAGCAACTGTTCTTCTTTCGGCCCAAACAGGGATGTCTCTTTGAAAGTAGCAGTATAGGATAGTTATAGTAATGATAAAAACAGCAAACCACCAGAGGTTTTGGGGCCATGTTATAACATTTAAACTCTAAAGAATGGTTTATTAAAAAATGTGAAGTAGATGCAGGCAAAAGTGGCTTGGGATAACCTTTTTTTATTTACATGAGATGAAAGGACCTGCTCCATGCTCCAGTATCTGAGTGACACTGTGAAAAAAAACATGTTAAAACCTCTTAGAGCTTTTTGTATTTGGATCTGGAAACCAAAATATAGGAACTGAGCATTTAAAAATTGTATCTTTTTTTAAAAAAATGCTGTCTGGATTGCAATAATAGTAGATTTCAAATAAGCAGCTTGTACCAAGGTTTAATGATTAGTTAGGTTTAATGATTTTTTTAAATCTTACTCAGATACTCCTGAATTATTCAGAAGCATTTTTACATCTATATATTTTGGAGAAGTCCAATAGGAATGTAACAACTCCAGCAAGATAAGAACTAAAACATATTTGCCTGTCTAGACAAAAGTAACCCCCAATCAAAACACAGTGCATCTGAGAATTCCTTTGCTTCCTGTCCAGAATTTTCAAAAGTTTTATACCACTACAAGTTAGTATTCTTCTGATCAGAACATGCAAAACTGATATCATTAATTGGGGACTCTGGAGATAGACATGAACTACTTTCAACTGATTGGAACTGTTGTCATCATGTTCAAAACTCTTCTGAAAAATTAATTACTTGGAGATCTAATGAAGAACTTTGGCCCTGTAAATCTTTTGCAAACATGAAAAAATATAATCTTATTAAAAATAGACTATGGAAACATTAAGCAAATGTCAAGCTGCTGCATTAATGTAAGACAATGAGTTAGACAAATTAATATAAGTGAAGAAGGTGTATAAAATGAAACATATTGCATAACATTATCAATATTATTTGAGAAGTTTACAACATTTATAAGTATTATAAAATGGTTATAATAATTGTATTAAAACAATGGAAGAATTTCAGAAGGCTATCACAAGGGGTCACTGTTGTCTCGATGAATAGCTAAGTAAAGCTGAAAATGCAGAGCTCCGCCCTCCTGGTCTCCTACTCACGGAATCATTAAAAAGGCACCAGCTATCAGTTGCAAAACCACTAGAAAAGATTCTAGCACCATCAGTTCACAGGTGGGACTGGGGCTCTGCTCCTGAATCCTATAAGAAAGGGATTTGTTTGTTTTTTAAAAAAGAAAAACAGGTCTCCAGTTTTGCCATGCTTGTGTGGAAAGTGGATTCTGGGAAGGCATCACTGCTGCAGCTAGCTCTCCTCCATACTCTTTGGGGAATGGGGAACCGCCAGCTCTATTACTCAATATAGGAGGAATCCCAGCAGGGCACTTTTGTGGGCCACATTGCCCAGGATCTGGGTCTAGAGGTGGATGAACTTGTGTCTCGGATGTTTCAGTTGGTCTCCAAGGAACAAAGGGAATATTTCCAGGTAAATGTGCAGAATGGGATTTTGTTTGTGAATTCTCAGATTGACAGGGAGAAGCTTTATGACAAGAGGGCTATGTGCATTGTTCATCTGGATGCCCTTGTGGAGAAACCGTTAAGGATTTTTCACATAGAGGTGGAGATAATAGACATAAATGACAATGCCCCAATCTTCCCTGTTACAGAGAGGCAATTTACTATTGCAGAGTCTAGTCTTCATAATTCACGTTTTCCCCTAGAGGGAACCTCCGATGCTGATATTGCTGCAAACTCTCTGCTTAGCTACAGACTTAATCCCAACCTACTCTTCAGTCTAGTAATAGAAACTTATGAACATAGTGTCTTTTTATTTCTTGATTTAAATAAACCTCTTGATAGAGAAGAATGTGCTGTTCATCGCTTATGTCTTTTAGCCACCGATGTAGGTGACCCACAACTCACTGGTACAGTGCAGTTAGGGATCAAAGTGCTAGATGCAAATGATAACCTTCCTGTATTTAACCAGTCAGTTTATAATGTCCAGATTTTAGAAAACTCAGAAAATGAGGTAATATTTAAGGTAAATGCAACAGATTTAGATGAGGGGACAAACAGAGAAATTACATACATTTCAAGTAATTTTTCTCCTACCAATGGGAAAGAAAAAATCATCCTTGATCATCAAACTGGTGAGATATATGTGAAAGGACATTTGGACTTTGAGGAAAGGAATTTCTATGAAATACATGTTGAGGCAAAAGATAACAGAAATCCTCCATTATCAGGACACTGCAAAGTTTTGATCGAGATTTTGGATCTCAATGACAATCCTCCAGAAATCACAGGGGTGTCTTTGTTGATAACTATTCAAGAGGATTCGCCATTGGGGATGGTGATAGCTCTGATTACTGTTTTGGACAGGGATACTGGTGCCAATGGACAAGTGAGCACTTTTTTGTGGCCACTTGGGATCCCATACAGGCTAGTGTCAACTGGCAAAAATTACTATTCATTGGTGCTAAATGAGCACCTAGATCGGAAACATGTTGCTGAGTACAGTCTACAAATCACTGCACAAGATCAAGGAACTCCATCACTGTCCGCCACCTGAATCCTAAGGCTTTCAATCAGTGATGTAAATCATAATGCTCCAGCTTTTTCACAGCCCTCCTACACAGTCTTTGTGAAGGAGAACAATCCCCCTGGTGCTTACATCTTCACAGTATCTGCCTCGGACCCAGACGTAGCTGAGAATGCCCTGATCACGTATTGGATAGGCGAGAAGCTGTGGCCATTGTCAAGCTACATCTCTGTACATTCGGAGAGTGGAAAGCTCTATGCTCTGCAGTCCTTGGACTATGAGGAGTTGAAACTGCTGGAGTTCCAGGTGAGAGCCAAGGATGCTGGAATGCCCTCCTTGTGTGGCAATGCAACTGTTCAGGTCTTTGTGCTGGATGAGAACGACAATGCACCTGCCGTGTCAGGATCATCGGAAGAGAACCCGATTCTTCTAGTGGTCCCCGTGATGCCTGGGCATATTGTAGGCACATTCCATGCCTTGGGTACGGATTCTAGCTACAATGCCTGGCTAAAGTATGAACTGATTTAAGAAAACAATGGCCCATGGACAGTGGGGCAATATAGTGGTGAGGTGAGTGCCAAATATTCTTTGGATGAAGTTAGAAGGAAGCAAAATCCAGAGATTGCTAGTTCTTGTGAAGGATCATGGGAAACCTCAACTTTCAACTACAGTCACCTTCAGTGTGTCATTGGTGACATACGTCCAGGCCACCAAAACAGATATTCACCTCCATAGGTCAGGGGAGACCTTCATGCTCCTGCTGGACTCGAACAATGTCTAGCTGATCAATGCTATCTGCTCTGTTTCCAGCCTCTTCTTGCTGGCCTCTCTCTCTTTTTTTTTAAAGAAAATTTTATTGATTTTCTAGTTTTACATTTAAATATTTGAAAAGCAATGTGGCGGCTGAGTTGATCAATAATTCAATAACATACAAATATCTTTAGTACAGATCTCAAACTATTACATTAAATATTTCCTCTATTTTCCCCTTGGTATTTACTGTCTCATATTTCAACTAATACAATTCTTATTATATCGATTAAATAAAAATAACTTTCTTACATTTATCAATAATTTTTAGTTTATACATATCCTAGTTATTTTAACATTCAATCTTTTTAGACAATGTCCTAGTTAATTTTTCCCAATTTTTAGTTTCCCATTAATATTTAAATTTAACATTTAATATTTATAATTTCCAAGTTTTAAATAACCCCAATTCCCTTTATCACAATTCATCACAGGATTTAATGTTCAGGATACACGTCTTATCTAATTGAATTCTCACCATCTTACATCAACTAATTAATAATACAATATAACATTCTTATTTTCTGGTAATTTCCAAATATCTTAAATTTAGTAACCAAAATTTCTCTTATTTCAACATTTAATACTTCCTCTCTTTTTCTCTTAATATCTACTATCTCATATTTAAGCTAGTAATTTTTATTATTACCACTAAGTAAAAACATATTTATTACATTCATCAATAGATTTTTAGCTTATATATATCTTAATTACCTTTACATTTAACCTTTATAAGCAAATCAAGGTTCAGATTTAACTGTTAATATTTATACTTCCAAGTTTTAAATGACCAAAGTTTTCTTTATCTCAACTCATAACAATATCTAGTATTCAAAGTACATATATTATCTATTTGAGTATATTCTATTTTAATTCTCATTAATAAGTCAAAGCCCCAATTTTCTTCAGTCTTATTCTAGCTTTCTTTCTTTGCCAAATCATCTTCCATGTCTGTGCTTTTGAGTCGTCAAATAAATCTCCCTGTGTTGTTGTGTATATTGTTTGACGTAGAAAAAAACTATCCGGTTGCTATTTTTTTTGAGAGGACTAACAAATTGTCTCTCTATTTTTCCATCTTGACATAGTTGTCCTGAACTGTTTATCTTCTCTTCAGTCTGTTCTTCTTGATCCTCAGGTTTTTTCTGATTTATATAGGAAGTCTTTTCCCTTTTCCATATTGTCAGTCCCTTTTTGGGTTTTCCATTAACTGTATTTATTGATCAGTTGAATCTTCTGTCATAATATTTAATTGTTCCACTTTTTCTATTATATTCTGTGTAGTTGATTTTTTAGTTGTAATCAATGTTTGAGTTCGTCTAGAACACAGCTGAGCTTCTCA
>NW_015386427.1:6382429-6384854 GCF_001527695.2 Protobothrops mucrosquamatus
GCCACCCATAGCATTTAGAGTTTTCTTTTAAGTCCAAAATTTTTATAATCTTTTCAATTTTATTTCTTTTTTGTAAGTGAAAACCCAGATCTTCAGTAAGAATAAAAAATCTTTTAGACCACAAACTTTAAAAAAAATAAAATTCCAATTAGGATCAAGTTGTTCTTCCAACATTTTAAACTCCCCTGGATAATCAGTCACCGCTGTTTTTAGAGGGATAGAATCTCCCTTCCCTCTCCACAGGGGAAAAAAAAATACTTTGAGCAGCTTATGCAGGTAAAAAAGATAGTTAGGATTTAAGAGAGGTAGATCTCACCCAGTCTTATCTGCGCTGCTTCAGAGTTGCCTGATGGTAAATGTGACTTCGGCTGTCTGCAGTCTAGTGACGAGCCATATTTCTATGGACAGTCTTTCGTGTGCCAGTTTGGAGGGTTGCCCCAGATCAAGCAGAAGGGCTACCGCCCTCCCGCGATCAAGCGGGGATCCCCTCCTTGCTGGTCACCCCTACAGAGTGACTTTCAACCCTTTCCAGGGTCCCCCAGCAAAACGAAACTGGACATGGAAGGCAGAGCTCACCTTCCAGACGTCCATGGCGGCCACATCGGCAAACCGGAAGTCTTTGCTGGCCACTCTCATCTATGTGGCCCTGTGATGCCAGTGCAAGGCAAAGGAATCCATGGTTTACGGCCCTGGCATGGCCACCCTGGTCTGTGCCAGTGAAGTGGGCAGCTGGTCCTATTCCAATCGCCACAGCCACATCCTGGCAAGGGTGAATATAGAAGCTGGGGCTAAGAGTGACCTCATGATTTTCAGCCCCAACATTCCTGTTCTTATGGATGGTGGGGAAGTAGGAATTTTGAAGGAGCCAATTCCAAATGGACAAGTGAATTATGTGTGTTGATATCATAATCCTTGAATGTAATAGCATGTGAGAATGACTTGGGAAATGGAGAAGAGATGTTGCCTAGGTAATGGTCAGATAAGAAACAGCATAGCCTGCAGCTACAGAGTGGGCAGAGCAAGAGGCTCCAAAGAGAATCTCTCTAAATTCTCTGGCTGTAAAGGTGATAGTGGGAGAATTGTAATTTCAGACTTGCAAGATTCTGTTAATGTAGCTTTACAATAAAATAGAATTTCCTATCTGGTCTACCTCCTAAGGCTGACATTGAGACTGTTACTCTATTTTGACATGTGTTACATGAAACCTATCCTTTAGTATTTTGAAAGAATTCTGGAATGACCTTTAGCAGATTTACAAACAGACTATTGCAAAGTGATCATATTTGTGTTTTACCTTTTTGCTGGTAAATAAAGAATTTTATTAAAGTGATGCCATCAGATATTTCTTTGGAGGTGATGGGGATGCAAACGTAACCAGTCATGTAGGTTTTTCCTTTCCTAAAAAAATTATAAAAACCGTTAGAGTATCCCCCTGATATAGATATCATTGTAGGGACTTAAAAGCTGATAAACAAATGTAGACAATACTCTTGTATCAACGATGGATGATGAGAAATATATGGAAATTAGATGCTTGTATGTTGTCATCAAAGAATGAGTAGAAGGATGACGTGTATAGAGGAACTGACGTGGGGAAAAATGATGCGGTATTTCCTTTCACGTCCCTGGGCCTTATCAGTTGTATGCTTTTATAAAACATCTATTAATGAGAGCCAGCCCATACCGAAAGATACTGGACAGATACCCTTTCACTGAAAACCTTTCCCCTTAAGTGTAGATGATATTCATGGCTATCACTGAATCTTTACCCTGGTATCTAGAATCAAGTCCCCTCCTAGTTTCCCAGCTCTGTGTCTTTCTTTGTCTGAGTCACATTACTCGATCACATGTGACTACACCAAACTGCAACAAGTCATTAACTGACAGTAATTTTCAGTTACTGAATATTTTTTGTTTATAAATAATTGAACCTATTACATATGGAAAGTTCATGGAAAGTTTTTGATCTATGGGCGGGATCAAACTGATGAAAGGAGAGGGAAACAACTTGCTGATCCTCCTCTTATCTTCCAGTCTTCCAGGTCATATCTTCAACCCTTTTGATTTGAATTCCAGGGAATTCCATGAAAAAGGGAAGATTGTCAAAATCATCTCTTGGCTTCTCAGTAAACTTTCTAGCAGTTTCTAGCAGTGACTAGGGTGAATGAAGTCTGGATCCAAGCATCTGTGTCAGCAATGATTTGCTGATTTATTAAAAAAAAAACCTTGGACTTCCGGTGGCAGGCGCCTTCGCTGGACGCAGCTGTTTGCTGCTCCCGCCTGTTTCTGCGTAAAAGCCGTTCTGACAGCCTGCATCAGCTGTCAAACGGCTTGATACCTTTCCCCTGGGCATAGGGGGAAAGGTGAGCTGCCCGAGGTAGGAGTTGAGTTCCCGAGTCGTCCCTTGTGGACGATGTAGGTGAGA
>NW_015386427.1:6388644-6389691 GCF_001527695.2 Protobothrops mucrosquamatus
TAAATGGGGACTTGACAGAGCCTATAGAGATACAAAAAGGTACTAGACAAGGCTGTCCACTCTCCCCTTTATTATTTGTATTGTCACTAGAAATTCTACTATCTAGAATTAGAGATTCTACAATGATTAAAGGTCTAAGAATTTCTTCTAAAGAATATAAACTTAAAGCCTTTGCGGATGATTTGGTTTTTACATTGTCCCAACCAACTGAGTCACTGGAAACTTTGTTGCAAGTGCTGCATCAATATGGCAAGGTGGCTGGATTTAGAACTAACGTTCAAAAGACTAAAATTCTTACAAAGAATATGACTGCTAAAGACAAAAAACAACTTATGCAACTATCAGGTTTTGAAGTGGTTAGTAAAGTTAAATATTTGGGAATTTTTTTATCCTCCTCTAACATGAAACTTTACCAGAATAATTATGAGAAATTGTGGAAATCAGTACAAAAAGACTTATCAATGTGGAAAAAACTTCATTTCTCCTTGCTGGGTCGTATTGCGGCCATTAAAATGAATATTTTACCTAAATTTCTCTTTCTGTTCCAGATGATACCTATTTTAAAAAATGAACTTAACTTGAAAGAATGGCAGAGAGACTTGAATCGCTTCATTTGGGAAGGCAAGAAAGCACGTGTTAAATTCAAGATTATTCAAGATGTTAGAGAACGTGGAGGACTTAAAGCTCCAAATTTGATACTTTACTATGATTCTTGTGCATTGACTTGGATGACTGATTGGATTAATTTATCTAATAAGAGGATTTTGAACTTGGAAGGATGGGATTTGTATTTTGGGTGGCATGCTTATCTTTTTATGCAAAAAAAGATTGATAAAACTTTTAGAAACCATATAATAAGGGCTGCATTGTTGAGAGTTTGGCAAAAATATTTTTTTAAGTTTGATGTTAAACTTCCAATTTGGGTGATACCGTCACATATTTTTCTGACTATACCAAGATTTGTGGTTATGGAGGCGCCATCTTATAAAGATCTGCTATATTTGAGTGGTAGTGGTGAATGGTGCCTCAAATCAATAGATGTTTTGA
>NW_015386427.1:6390059-6397882 GCF_001527695.2 Protobothrops mucrosquamatus
AGTAAAGTTTTACCTACAATAGAGGACTGGAGAGTGAAGGTTTCGCATCTTGCTGAAATGGCAAAGATTTCGGCTTATTTGAAGGATCACTCAAATGAACAATTTTTATCAATATGGAGAAGATGGATTGTTTATATTCAAAATAAGCATAGAATGGTGGAATATAAGTTAGGTTTTTAGATAAAAAATTCTTTTTTTACACATATATATATATTTCACCTACTTATGTAGAATAACACTTTGTGGAGTTAGGGATATTAATACAAGGTTACTTTTAGTTGAATAGTATCCTGGGATTAGGTTTGGGAAGTCCGGGTGGGGGGTGGGGGGGGGTTTTCAATTGTGATGTATTTGTGATGTGTTTTTTTTATGTTGAAAACAATAAAAAAAATTTTGAAAAAAAAAAACAAAAAACCTTTAGCCCTTTATTATAAACGTTGTATTTTAAACTTCATGTGGTACACAATCTTTTTGCTAAGTAAATAATCCAGATAACTAACTGAATATGAGCAACAATTTAACAAAAGTAGTTTTATATAACTATGCACATTAATATTTGAAGCATGCTGTTAAAAATAATTCATTGACATCATTTGGAGATGTGTTATTAAGATTCATTGGATTTTGAACTGGATGATACATAGAACATAGAATAATAGAATTGGAAGGGACCTTGGAGGTCTTCTGGTTCAACCCCCTGCTTGAGCAGGAGACCCTATATCATTTCAGACAGATGGTTGTCCTGCCTTATTTTGAAAACCTTCAGTAATGGAGCACTCACAACTTCTGAAAGCAAGTTATTTCATTGGTTAATTGCTCTTACCGTTAGGAAATTTCTCCTTAGTTCTAGGTTGCTCCTCTCCTTGGTTAGTATCCAAACATTGTTTCTTGTCTTGCCTATTGGGGCTTTGGAAAATAGTTTGACCCCCTCATCTTTATAGAAGCCCCTCAAATATTGGAACAGTGCTATCATGTACTTCTTACTCCTTCTTTTCACTAGACTAAACATACCTAATTCCTATAACTCTTCTTCGTATGTTTTAGCCTCCAGCCACCTAATTGTTTTTGTTGCTCTTCTTTGCACTCTTTTCAGAGTCTCAACATCTTTTTAATATTGTGATGACCAGAACTGGGTGCGGCAGCATTCCAAGTGTAGTCTTACTAGGGCTTTATAAAGCGGTAGTAGAACTTTATGTGATTTTGATTCTATACATCTGTTAATGCAGCCCAGGATTGCATTGGCTTTTTTGGCTGCTGCCGCACATTGTTAGCTCATATTTATTTGATTGTCCACTAAGACTCTAAGATCCCTCTCGCAGTTATTATGCAGGTATAGACTAGGTGAAACTTGGTTAATGCTAGTAACTATAACTATAACACTTGTTTTTTCTTACCTAAGTGTAGAACCTTACTTTTACCTACGTTGAATTTTATTTTGTTAAATAGGGCCCAGTGTTCAAGTCTGTCAAGATCTTTTTGGATTTTGAGCTTTTCTTCTGGGATGTTGGCTATTTCTACTAGCTTAGTGTCATCTGCAAATTTGATGCATTCTCCTTCTATTCCCTCGTCTAGCTCATTTATGAAAATATTGAAGAGTACTGGGCCTAAAACAGAACCTTGGGATACCCCACTTCCCTCCACGTGGATGTAGTTCCATTGAGGACTACACATTTATGATTTGTCATCCAATTACAAACCCATCTGGTGGTGGTGCTGTCTATCTCACATTTTTACTAGCTTGCCAAAAAGTAGGTTATGGTCTACTTTATCGAATGCTTACTGAAATCTAAATATACTATGTTCACAGCATTTCACTGATCTACTAATTTGGCTACTTTGTTGAAGAATGAAATAAGATTTGTTTGGCATGATCTGTTTTTCATGAATCCATGTTGGCTAGTGATTATAACTTTGTTTGCTTCTAGATGTTCACAGATTTGTTGCTTGGTTATCTTTTCCAAGGTCTTCCCAGGGATTGATGTTAGACTGATTGGTCTGTAATTTCCTGGATCTGTTTTCCCAACATTCCTGTAATTTCATTCCCTTCTATCACTTCTTCTCCATTAGTAAGAATAAGGTTCAGTATAGCTGTCCCTCTATGTCAGGGGTCCCCAAGCCCCGGTCCGTAGACCGGTACCGGGCTGCGGTATGTCAGTAACTGGGCCACAAAAGCAAAGCCCCATCCACGACATGCAGGCAGCACACAAAACCACGCCCCCTCCAGTCCACGGAAAAACCTCTCACCATGTAACTGGTCCCTGGTGCCCAAAAGGTTGGGGACCTCTGCTCTATGTCATGGTTGATTCACTACACAGCCCCACTTGCAACCAGACAACTGCAATGGGAGGGGGGAGGGAGGCATTGGATTGTAAGGGAGGTTTGGGAGGGAAATTTGGTATGCAAGTATGCTGACTGGAAGCCTGAGAAAGATCCAATACCTCAAGGTCACCAGCTGAGGAAGTCCAAGACAGACAGACCATTCCCAGAACAATGAGAATGCAAATGATTGGTGGACGATGGACACTGGGAAGTCCTGGGGAAAAAAGGGAACGTTTTCTTATGCTGTTTTTGCGTGAAATCATTAGAACTGGCTTTTCTACTTCTGTACCCATGTGGAATCTTCAGTAAAGTTACATTCTTGGGGGGAAAATGTCCTAAGAGTTTCTTTTGCTGTCTAACTCAGTGGGTCAGTTGACATTAAACCAGTTCTCATAGAAACAGCCTATCTGGATCCCAGCCCAAGATGTCGGCTATGAGCAAAAACTTGGAAGGGAAGAAGAAGCTGGGAGAGGCCCTGCTTGGGAAGAGCCAGCACCACCTCAGACCAGAGCAAGAGTGCAACCAGTCAGTGTGCTTCCGAAACTGAAGTCTGAGCAACTGGCCGCAGCCACAAAGGAGCGAGCGAAGGATGCCCTGTACTAGGGACTAAAGACCCACTGGGCAGAAAATGTGGGCAAGGCAATGGAGATCAAAGACCTTCTTCCTTCTGGTGTCAATGTGGTCCGAGGCAGCAAGTGGAAAGCAAAGTGGCTAGCCAAATGAGATGAGTGGAAGCTCCCAGTCACTGGCCGTAGCCCATCCATGCAGCAGTTGAGAGAGAGGTTTGGAGGCAAGGAGATTTATGCTGCAACAGCGCTGGAAGCCACAACCGCCACCAGCGGGCGGGGAGTCATGAAAACCTCAGCAGCCCTGACTACTACTCCTCCTATTCTTCAGCTGGAGGCCCTGGTGACAGCAGCTGCGACTGGGACTCTGACACAGGCAGTGGCGGCAGTGGGCTTTGCCACTCCTTCTCCATTGCAGCCAGCAGTGCTGGTGGTCCTGGCCATGGTCAGAGCCCCAGCACAAGCAGCTGTGGCTGGAATTCCTGCACTGGCACTAGTGGCAGTAGCCGACATTCCACCCCAGAGGTTCATCTTGGTGTGGGAGGAGCATCAGCCCCCCTCCAGTAGCCCATTTTGATGGGAACCCAAACTGCTTAGCCCATTTCCTGACTCAAGCCTGGCACCATATGGAACATCATGGAATGATGTACCCAGACAATATGACCGGGGTTCATGTCATTACAGTCAACCTGGAAGAGAGCACTTCAGAATGGTTGGTGTCGCTGCACGATGAAAATACCCCAGAGTTGGACAATCTTGATGCCTTCATGCAAGCTCTGCAAGAGTGATTTGAAGACTCCATGGTGGCCCACCTGCATCTGTGCCCTAAAATGAAAGAAGTGACCGGTATCAGAGTACATTCAAGATTTCTGCCACCTGGCCAGCCACTTGGGAGAATGGCCTGAATGCTTGCTGGTCTACCATTTCTGAGAGGGACTGAATAAGAAACTGTACCAGAATTGCTTACCCTGGGGGGTGCAGAGCAACCTGTGAGCATGGTACCACGCAGCCACTGAGGTAGAGATCAACTTGATGGAGTTCCATAAGCACATTGGGCAAGAGTGTCGGTCCTGCCACCCTGCAGAGAAGTGATCAGAGAGGGAAGAAGGGGGGTGCATTTCCAGGCAAAGGAGGGAGATCCCACCAAAGCTTTGGTGGCTGCTTTCACTGTGGGAAGGAGGGGCACTGATCTGCCAAGTGTCTCACACTGTGACTGATGATTGCTCCTCCATTTCTAAGCCAACCAAAGAAGAAGACTCCACCAAAGTTAAGGGATAAAACTCTTGCAGGGCAACAAGTTGTAGAGTTCTCCCCTTAATCCAGGGAAGGGGAACCCCAAGCCCTGCCAAGATGGGGCCAGCCTTCTACAAGAGCAATAGTGAAGGAGAAGATGGTAAATGGCCTCATCACCCCTATGACTACTAGGGTGGAGATTTCAGTATCAGATGTAAAGACGATCCTTACGGCCCTGTTGGACTAGGGGTGCACTAGATGCCTGGTCAGCCCCCAAGTGGTAGAGAGGCTAGGGATAAGGCTAAGGAAGCTAAAGAAGCCTATAGCATTTTCCCAACTAGATGGTTCGATAATGGGCAGGGTGCCAGTGACCTGCCTAACCGAGTCTGTTAAGCTGAAAGCCAGGACCCACACAGAGATTATCCGATTTATTGTGGTCCCTGGGATGACAGAGTCCATGGTCTTTGGCCTGGCGTGGTGAAAAAAATGGAGCCCATCTGTTGATTGGGATAGAGACAAGTGGCAGATGCAAGGGGAAATATCCAATCAGTGAGAAGAATGTAAAAGGGTAGTTGCAGCTGTGCATCTACATGTCCTGCAAGCTTTTCGAGACTGAGAGACAATGGGCTATCTGGGAAAAGGAAGCCTATGCGGTCCCTGGGGCTCTCCTAACCTGGAGGCAATTCTTAGAAGGCAGTAAGATTCCTTTCTTGTGGATGGACCACAAAAACATAGAAGCACTGAAAGCTCCCCAAAAGCTGTCTCCTGAACAAATCCGATGGGCCCAATACTTCAATCGCTTCAACTTCACTCTCCGCTATCTACCAGGAGGACAATTTTTTTTGGCAGACTTCCTCTCACGAATGCCTCTGATCAACATTGTTCGAGAAGAAATTGTCAATTTCATCATTCCCTCCAAGCAAGTAGCAGCACCGGCCCTCACAACACAGCAGGAAGCATCTCCATCACAGCTGACCAAAGACTTAACGTGACCCTTAAAAGAAGCCTTGGCCAGAGATAAGTGTTTCCAACAATACAAAGGTGAGTTGTCCTTAAGGCACAGATAGGCATGGTTGGGGAGCAAACTATACATCCCATGAAGCCAGAGGATCTTAGTATTGCAGCAGAGCCAGGATGCAAAGGGGACGGGGCATTTTGGATTCGTGAAAACTCTTCACCTCGTAAAGAGGCAGTTTTGATGGCTGCGGATGAAGAAAGACATAGCCAACTGCCCTGTGTGTGCTTTGGTGAAGAGGCTGCCTGGCAAGCCTTCAACACTGTTGCACAGTGTGGCCAGCCCCATGGCTCCCTGGAGGGAGATATCTATAGACTTTATTGTGGAGCTACTGGAGAGTGCTGGAAATATTGTGATCTGGGTCATTATGGACTTATTCTCTAAGCAAGCCCACTTTATGGCATGCCCTAGGATCCCTTCTGCTCAGTCCCTGCCTAAACTCACATATACTGGCAACATGGTGTTCCAAAACACATAATTTCAGATCAGGGACTGCAATTTACGTCAAAGTTTTGGTATGAGAGTTCATGAGCTTGTTAAGGTCCTCCTCTCATGGTCTTAGCTCCGCCCATCACCCTCAAATGAATGGAGCTTGTGAACATATGGTCCTGGACCAGTATCTTGGATGCTATGTAAACTACCAGCAAGACAATTCAGCTGAACTTCTACCCTTCGCTGAGGTGACATACAATAACTCTGTACACAGCAGCACCGGGTTTATCCCCTTTCAAGTGACCACTGACTCAGAATTTGTGCCTATGCCAGAGCTCCCTCAAGAGATACCTTTGTTGACTTCTTTGGTTAAGTGGATAAGTACTTTGAAAGCCATCTGACCCATAGTATGCAAAGTTTTCATAATTTTATAAAGTTGCATCAAATCAAATATATACAAATAATTATTGAATTATTTACAATAATGGCAAAGCAAGCTTGTCTTTAATAGTTACATTGTGCTTATTGCTCATTGCATCCCAGAATGCATGGATTAGGATGGTATAGTTCTTGGTAAGATAGAAAAATGTGGGATAGACAATATCATCACCAAATAGATTCACAACTTGCTGACCAACCACACTCAACATGTAATCCACAATGAAACTATGTCTACATGGAGGAAAGCATGCATTGAGTACCTGTCTTGGGCCCAATACTCTTCAACATCTTAATAAATGATTTAGATTAGGGGATAGAAGGGGAATTAATCAAATTTGCAGAAAACACCAAGCTGAGAGAATTGCCAACACTTTAGAACAGGCATGTCAAACTTGTGACTTCACGTGACGTCGCGCGACATATCGGAGCTTTTTCTCCATTGCCGGCAATGGGGTGGGCACGGTTTTGGGATGACGCGTCCGGCCTGCGGGCCGGCAGTTTGACACCTCTGCTTTAGAAGATAGACTCAAAATTCAGAAGGATTTTAACAGACTTAAGCATGGGCCTTATCCAACAAGATGCAGTTCAGTGGAGAGAAAAGTAAGGTCCTGCACATAGGCAGGAAAAGTCAAATGCACAGATAGCGAATGGATGGTATCTGTCTCAACAATAGTAACTGAGAGAGATCTATTTTAGGTGTCCTGTGTCCTATGAGCAAGCAATATGCTGCAGCTGCCAAAAAAGCCAATTCAGTCTTAAGATGCATCAGCAGAGGGATAGCATCAATATCTCAAGAAGTGATAGTACTGCTGGATTAGTGAGGCCACACTTGGAATACTGCATCTGGTTGCATGATGCAAAAAAAGAATGTGAGACCCTAGAAAAAGGGCAGAAAAGAAGAACAAAGATAATAAAGGATCTGGATGCTAAACCATATGATGAATTATTAATGGAACCAGGCATGGCTAGCCTGTCAAAGAGAAGGATTAGGGATGACATAACAACTATCTTCCAATACTTCACAGAAAAGAGGGGGTCGATTTATTCTCCAATGCACCTGAGGGTAGGACAAGAAGCAATAGATGGAATCTTATCAAGGAGAGATTCGACCTTGAACTAAGGAGAAATTTCCTGACAGTGAAAACTATCAGTGAAACAGCTTGGTTCTGGAAGTTGTGGGTGCTCCATCACTGGATATTTTTGTCTGGAATGGTGTAGGGTCTCCTGCTTGAGCAGGGGGATGGACTAGAAGACCTTCAAGTCCATTTCAATCCCATTATTCTATGTTCTAGTGTGTGTACATGTGTGTCCATGTATGCATGCTCTGAGCTTAGATCAAACTGTTGTGCTATTACCTATAGAGGTGGAAATGGAGGAAAGATCCCAGAGGAAGATTGAAGAAAGTGTGAGTTGTTGAAATGAGGTTGTGATAAAGGGAAAATTGCAGTCTGCTTGTGAGTAAGCAACAGCAATAGGGAATGAGTGATTGCTGACTTAGTGCTTGCTGTGCATAAAGACTGCCCTGGTGAATGATAAAGTTATGGGATGGAGGGTTGGAAAAGAAAGATAAGAGAGGAGCCAATCGCTGGCAAAAAGAAGACTATAGACTGAAACCTGCTATTGAACAATCCTTATTAAATTGTACAAGCAAACTGCTCCATGCCGTCTGGCCTTGCATCGACTTACTGTCTGGGCAGAGAATAAAGCTGGTTCCTCAAGCTGGAAAGTCAGGCAGGAGTACAGGAAGTTAGAGGCTACATAATCAAGATGCTGCCTTCACACCCACAGGCGAAGCTGGAGAGCTTACTGAGATGGTT
>NW_015386428.1:0-1047 GCF_001527695.2 Protobothrops mucrosquamatus
CCACCAGTTTTGGAACCCGAAAAATCATATGTTGTCCGGATGCGAATTCTCCTTCAGGAGTTAGGCCACGGCGTATCTTGCATTTGTTGGCAAATAGCCAATTGAGCATTGAAGCTCAAAATTTGAAACTGACCTCAAATTCGAAAAGTAAACATATATTCAGGTTCCCCACCAGTTGGGGAACCCGAAAAATCATATGTTGTCCGGATGCGACCTCTCCTTCAGGAGTTAGGCCACGGCGTATCTTGCATTTGTTGGCAAATAGCCAATTGAGCATTGAAGCTCAAAATTTGATGCTTTAAGTCTCATCATTCTCTGTGTTGATCCGTTTGTCTATTTGAACAGACCAAGAACTCAGGATTTTCTAGCCAGGTCAATTCTGTTAACTGTGTGGCAAAGTTGGGCCACTTCACTTGGTTCACGAAGTTGTTACCTGTTGGCACATGTTGCCATTGTTCAGGGCTCAAAGCTGTTTCAACTCTCTTCATTCTTTTTTTTTTTTTTTTTTTTTCAATATAAAATTTTTTTATTTTTATCATAAAAGAAAAAAAATACATCACAAATATTTCACAATATTATATCCCATCCCCCCACCCCCCGGACTTCCCAAACCAACCTAGGCTGATATTCAAATACAAGTAAACAAATATTAATATCTCTAACTCCAAAGTTTAAACTTAAACAATCCATCTCCTCCGTGTTAATAAAAATTATTCATTTAGTTAGTTCTTCAAATATCCAAAATCTTTACCATTTCAGCAAGATAGTTTAACACCATCCCTTACTTATACAAAAAAAGAAAAGAAAAAAAAATTCCCATCTTCCATAAAGTTAACAAGTTAATTCTATCATTTCATAAAACTACCCTATAAAAAATCATTTGAAACCCTTAATAAGGTTTACAACTTCAATTACTTACTTATCCTTCAGTCATTTTCAATTATAACAACATTATTATATTTGTAATAATCTTCCTTTTAATAAAAATTTTATTCATTTAATTAATTCTTCAAATACCCAAAATCTTTATCATTTCAGCAAAGTAAA
>NW_015386428.1:2317-18696 GCF_001527695.2 Protobothrops mucrosquamatus
CTCGCCTACATCGTCCGTATAGGACGACTCGGGAACTCAACTCCTACCCCGGGCAGCTCACCGATCCCCTTATGCCCAGGGGAAAGGTATCAAGCCGTTTGACAGCAGATGCTGGCTGTCAAACCGGCTTTTACGCAAAACAGGCGGGAGGCAGCAAACAGCTGCGACCAGCGAAATCGCCTGCCACCGGAAGTCCTCAACTCTCTTCATTCTATTGCCTACATAAACGTAGAAATGTCTGCTTTGTTTGTAGATGTAGCTTGACATCTCCTTGCTGTCTGCGTAGAAGGTGGTAGATTGTAGTTCAAGGCACAACGAGTTCGCTGTCAAGTTGGTGAGCTTTACAGCTAACGTGGTACCACATAGTACTAACCTTGGTACGGTGTGGCCTTCATGTATTGTTAGTCTCGCTTTTCCAAAGAAGACACCGAGACTGCAGCTCTCCCCTCTGTAGACTCTGATGCATCTTATGGTTGTAAACAAAATGACGTGTGACTCTCCCCGCTGTAGACTGTGACGCATCTTAAGGCTGCATTTGCCTTTGTTGACGCATCTAAGGAAGCATACAATTCTTTCTTTTGCACTGTGGCGGGTGAGCTGGAAACATACGTGCACTGCACTTGCATACTCTTGGGACATCTTGGAAGTAAACTCCATGACTCTCGGTATTGCAGACGCTGTTTGTCTTGTTTGTCCTCTATGGACAAGGCTAAGTTGTTGTGATTCTGACTGGTCTGGAACACTGTTGCTTCCAAAGCAGGTTTGGTTGTCACAAGCGCGCAGTGTTCTAGGTGTGGTTTTAGGTGAGGTGCTGTTCCATTATTGGGAATGGAGGTGTTTGATATGCTCACCTGGGTTGGGGTTTGCGGTTGCTCAACACAAACTGTCCCTCCTATGGCCCATCCGAGTTCCGGCGGGTTCTGTGGGGCTACAACGGTGGAAAGATCTTGTTCCGCTCCCCGCTGTATAGCCGTTGCCGTTGCTGGTGGACCCTTCCAGTTGCCATCAAAGGTATGGTTCGGCGGGTTCAATGGAGCAGCAACGATAGGAAGATCTCGTTGCTCTGCCCGCTGTGGAGCCGTTGTCGCTGCTGGTGGACCCATCCGATCGCCATCAAAGGTATGGTTCGGCGGGTTCAATGGGGCAGCAACGGTGGAAAGATCTTCTTGCGCTCCCCGCTGTGCAGTCGTAGCCATTGCTGGTGGTCCCATCCGGTTGCCATCAAGGGTGTGGTTCGATGGGGCAGCAACAGTGGGAAGATCTCGTGGCCTAGTTGTCGTGACATCAATTCTGTGACTGACTGGCACATCTGATCGTTGAGATTGGTTATCCACGTAGGCCTGTACTCTGCTACGTCGTTCTTCGTTCTCCAGTTGTTCCCTATTGGACAAGAAGGTGGGCTCCTGGAGTGTTCTCCGAAGGCCTTGTGCCCTTGCCACTTTGTCCGCCACGTCTCGTTTGCTTCTTATGAACTCAAGCTCGTCTTGAGTGGCCTTCATTTTGGCCTTCCTTATATCTGCTTCGGCTTCTGCTTCAGCTTCTGCTTCAGCTTCTCTTTTAGCTGCTTCCGCTTCTGCATCAGCCTTCCTTTTAGCTGCTTCCGCTTCTCTTTTGACTGCTTCCGCGTTTGCATCAGCCTTCCTTTTAGCTGCTTCCGCGTTTCCATCAGCCTTCCTTTTAGCTGCTTCCGCGTTTGCATCAGCCTTCCTTTTAGCTGCTTCCGCGTTTGCATCAGCCTTCCTTTTAGCTGCATCGGCCTTTCTTTTGGCCCTCATTCGAGCTTCTTCTATTTCCATCGCCTGTAATTCCTTCTTCTTCAGCTGCTCTTCTTGTGCCACGCGAAAAACAGCTTCGGCAGCGTTAGCATCTCTGATGGCTTGCTCTTATTGTGAAATTCGGGAAGTTCGGCTGTGGCGAGAAGATGCTTTCGAATTGCGGGAGGCACCTGTGAGGTGAGATTGTTGAGACACGCTGGAATGTGCCCTGGATATGTGGCGAAAGGATGATGCCCTTCCAGACGTATGGGATGGAGCCACGTGCAACCGTTGGGATGGTGCGTGTGAATGGGGAGAAACTTCGGACTCGGCCCTGTTGACCAGTCTGTCCCTCAGGCGAGGCTCGCATTCTGGGAGGCGTTGTGGGCTCTCTAGAAGCTTCTTGCGTTCTTTGTTCAGTAACCGAAGACTTTGCATGTCGCGGTCGACTTCTGAGTCTCTTAATTGCTGCTGGACGTCCTTGAGTTGCCGTTCAGAGTCCATCCATTGTGTGAAGGCGTCTTCCTTATCTCCTTCCAGTGCGTGAGCACGTTCGGGGGAGAGATCCTCTTTTTACTCTTGGTGGAATTTGTGCCATCTCTCCCAGCTTCTTTCATGGCGCTTGTACACGGTGTGCCATTTCTCCAACAGGTTTGCATGCAGTTGGCTTTCTTTGTTGTCTCAGATCATAGTGACTCTGAGACGTCTTTGGTCTTACTGAGACTTGAGCTTCAGCTTCTGTGTACAGGTCAAGGGTGGCTGTTTGCGGTGCTTCTCCTTGGCCGTCTGGTTGGGGTGTCCCAACTAGGCTGGTTGGTTGAACCCCTTCATCTAGATCAGCGGGACACTCCGCCATGGTTAGGATAGGTTCAGTGTTCTTCTCAGCTATTTTGAAGCAAATTTGAAGAACTTCTCTCTTTGACCACTAGGGGTCACTACTTGCCGATCAGCGTCAGAGGTGCTGTTAGTGGGTGGAGGTGCCTGGGGGCGTTCTCCTGTGCTGCTTAGCTATTTAGAAGCAAATTAGATGAACTTCTATTTTTGACCACTAGGGGTCGCTACTTGCAGATCAGCTTCAGGGGTGCTGTCTGTAGGTGGAGGAGCCACTGGGAGTGTTCTCCTGTGGTTTCTAGCTAATTAGAAGGAAATTGGATGAACTTCACTTGTTGACCACTAGGGGTCGCTATCTGCGTATCAGCTACCGGGGTGATCTTCTTTCGAGGTACACTCTTTGTCCACTAGAGGGCTTTCTCTGGGCGTGATTAAAGGCTCGCGTGTAGCTCCTCCTTTAACCACTAGGGGACGTCTGAAGAGAGGTCAGCCAAATTCTTCCTATTATCACGTTCCTGCAGTGGCCACTGAGAGGCATGAACTCCCACCTGGTCGTTAAGTTGCAGGCTGGAACACTGGGTATTCAGCTTGTGATAATAGGCAAGGATTGTTGGCTATGCTTCCTTCTCCTTTGTCACTCAAAACTGGAAAAAACTTGGCTCTTCAGCTTGATTGGGTGAAAGCTCTAGTAGGGGGTGTATGCTGAATTACATTATCAAATTGTTGTGATGTGAAAAGAAGAAAAAAAAATTTTTTTCAAGGTGTCACGTGCAGATTGGCCACCAGGGGGCGCTACTGCCCTGCTATTGGGCCTCTGTATGGCTTCTTTCTAATGATATAGATGAAATTCCAAAGGGAAGGGGGAGTTTAGCATCTTTCGCCAGTATTGAGGTTTTATGACGGAGAGAGAGAGCAGCTTAATGGCTTAATTGCTTTCCTTAGCGACCAGGAATGTGCCCTGCTTTTGCCGAGGGAGCAAATGGTCACAATGTTCGTGCTGGGGCCAGAAAAGAGGGGGAGAATCACCCTTTCCAAGCATCAAACAAAGACAACAATTTTTCTAAGGTTAGCAAGAAACCCTTTCCATCTGGCTATGTTCGTTTAAAGGGTCAGTCTCATGCAATCCCAGACATTCCAAAACAAGCAAGTTGAATTCACGTGCTAACGAGGCTGACTAAAGCGGTAACAACACCCACTGACTCCTTCGCTTAACAAGCAAACTGAGTTGAGCTCACAGATGATCTTTGAAGCCATCCCTTCATTGCCTCAGGACGTTTAAGCTGCCGGCGAAGGAAGGGGGAAGGGGGGTTTCTATGGCAACTGCTTTGGTCCTTTTAAAAGTGAAAAGCCACAGAAAGGCAGTTGGCTTGTAACAGATCCCAAGATTAGCACTTTACAACTTTGCTTTTCTTTAGTTGAGAGTCAAATGCAAAGATACTTTGAATTTACTTTGCAGACATTTAGTGAGAGATTAGTTCCATCAAATTACTGTTGCTTTATAAAGTTGATAAAATGCAGATCAGAGGAAGATTAATCCCATCCAAATTTACTGGTGCATGAGATCAGAGGAGAATTAACATTTGTCAATTTACTATTCTTTTCTAGACAGGAAACTTGCTCAATTTCAGTCTGGAACAGATAGATAACTCAGAGGAACAAACAGGAAATATTGCTTTATTCTGGGAATCCTAAACAATGACTTACAGTTTGTAGAGGTGCATCCAAAATAGGTTTCAGCAATCTGATTGTCCCACAGGTAAATTGACATTAGATTTTCCCCTCTTCTCCCAAGTGTCACATGGTGGGGTGATTGAGGGATTTCCAGCCGTGTGGCTGGATGTGATGCCCAAGAACAAAGGACTGACCCAGGCTAGTGTCCAGGGATGCCCTTCTGAAGCTCCGCCCCTGACCCTAACCCCTCCCTCTGACCTGTTACATAGGGATACATAGAGTTATACAAGATACATGGATCTATGATGATCCAGAATAGGTAGGCTTCTAGATAAAATTCAATCTATCGATAGAAATTTTCAATGACATTTTAACTATATAAATCCAAATCCTGTTTTAAACTTTGCAATTTTCCAAATTCCATATTCCAATTCAGCCTTAAATAGTCATATTATTTACATTTTGGGTATCCCTAATTGTCCTCATTGAAATAATAATTATAATATCTAAAAGTAAACTTATTATTCCCATAATTACCATCTTACATTTCTCCAATATATTTTGTTGCTTATTCAATTACTCTTCATTTACTAATCTCATCTATTTCATTAATACAATCCTTTCTTTATTTTCATTCCCTTAGAACATGATTATCATACCTAGTAAAAAAGAAAAAAAAGTAGGAAAAAGAAAAAAAGAAAAAGATCTATTATATCAAAGAATATATTCTCAATTATATATTCTATATCTTATTCTAATAACTGCTCCTTTAAAAAAAATCCAAATCCAAAACTTTAAATCAATCCACCTTTCAGAAGCCTTTTCAACCCATACATATAAATTTAAATCTCATTTTTGTATCTTATTCTAGCTTTCTTTCTGTGCCAAGCAGGTTTCCATAGTAAAGCATCCACAAATGTCTCTCCCATCATTCCTCGAAATATCATGTAGATCAAGGAAAAGCCTCCCATTATGGCAATGAGTACATCTGGGGTTGAAATTGGGAGCTGACTGTCCGGGTTATGGCAGTTCTCGATAGATCGTAGTTGAAGATCAATCTCTTGTTATTTTTGGAGTTGCGTATGGTTTAGTTACAGTCCCTTTTTGATCGTCAAAAGTTTCAATAGATCAGTGGTTCTCAACCTGTGGGTCACGACCCCTTTGGGGGTCGAACAACCCTTTCACAGGGGTCACCTAAGACCATCGGAAAACACATATTTCCAATGGTCTCTATCTGTCTCCAGGCAGATAAAAACAACACAGAGAATGATAAGACTTAAAGCATCAAAGGAGCAACTCCCCGCCTCTCAGGTAGAGCTAGCAAGAGCGAACGACTCAGCCCGCCTTCTCCCTGCCTTTTCACCAATCAGAAGCTGCGGCCCGGACATTGGCGTCCGTGACGTATCTTCCCGGGGAATCTGTGAAGCCCGCGGAGCTGCTCCAAATCGCGCTTGCATGCAGTCGCTCGCGCCTCAGTGGAAGAGGGGAGACAGGCTGGCAGGGAGTTGAGGGGGAGTGAGGCAGGAGGAGGAGGAGGAAGGAGGGAGGGAGGAAAGGAAGGATTGTTAGCTGTGGAATCAGCACGCCGGAGGGCTTTGCCGTGGGGGTGGGTTCCTTTTGTATTTTGAGTCCCTCCCTTTTGGAGGGAGGAATGGACATTTTATGATCTGGGGGGAAAACAAATCTGGTGTCTGTGAATAAAAGTGCCGGCGATCATCTTTTCTTTCCACCAGCTTGCTTTGATGCATTCAGTGCAATTGCTTTTTTAAATAGCACTTTGGGATTGTATTTGTATTTTTAAAATCTTAGCTTAAAAAACAACAACTGGAAAGTGCATTCTTAGAGCAAGGTGCAGACTTGGTACCTCTCTCTCTCTCCCCCACGCCCCCCCCAATCCCCAGGTATTTTTATTTTTATTTTTGGTTGGCAAAATCGGATCCGCAGCTGCTAAAAATGAATAGTGGCTTGCGAGGGAGGGGGGCTGCTGTGGGCAGCAGAAGACAGGCTGGTGCATCCGAGGTGTTGTTCACTCGCTTGCCTCCTTTCTGTTGAACCCCCCCCGTCTAGATCGGAGTTGCTGCTTTGCGCGGGCATGAGCCAGGATGGCCATTCATGGGGTTGGTCTCTGCCCTTGCGTGGGGGGGTTGCAGGGGTTTCAAGCACCTTAATTGAGTCTCCCCACCCCCATCCGTGGGATTTTCCTAGGGGTTGCTAGGAGCTGCGCTTAAACTCAGAATCGCCCAGCTGCAAGCGAAGAGAAGGGAGTTGGTGCGGGCGAGAAAGCCAGCAAATCAGCCTGCCAGCCCGAATTGCGAGCTTCCCTTCTCCTTTTTTGCCGTGAATCGGGAGCAAGCCAACCTCGGGATTTTCCCCCCTCCCACCTTTAAATGGCTTCCTTTTATTCTGCCTCCCGCCTGGTCGGGATCCAAAGGCGAGGCTCTGATTGGGGAAGTGAATACTCCACTGCCAGAAATTTTTAGGAAAAAGGAAATGCATTGAGAGAGGGACTTGTCAGAAAACATTTAGCTGAGAATCAAGTACGCTCAGTAGAAGGTGAAAATGTTAGAAGGAGAGAATGAAATAGCTGGAATCTGAGACAGCTGTAAAGTCGTACCCTTCTGTTTTGGGAAACTTCCATGAAAAAGCATTAAGCATCCCACCCAGCCAACCCCTTGTTCTCCTTTTGCAGCCTCCTCGCAGGCAGAGGAGGTCGTTTGGTGGGGGGGAGGGAAGGAGGGGATGCATTGAAAGTTTGCCCCCCCACCCCACTCTCCCTTCCTCAAATAATTTGGCTCCTCTTAGCTCACGGGGAGGGGAAGGAGAGCTGCACGCGTGCGCGCTGCAAAATGGGTTCCCTCGCCAAATGCGTAATCCACTTTGAGGGAGGAGGGGGGAGGGTGGAGAAGGAAGCCATCGGGTTTACTTGCGAGTAAGCATCCCAGAGGCTCCTTCTCCTCGCCGCCGCCGCCCTTAAACGACTCGCTCCTGAAGTTCGCTTTCTAGATATCTAACTTTCCCCATCCTAAAAAGGGTCTTTGGCGGCGCAAGAGAAGGCGAGGGAGAAGGGTTGGGGAAAAAAACACCAAACAAACCCGGGGAACCCATTAATCAACGCGCAGACTTAGCGGGTAAAGGGCTGAGCCGGGACTGACTCTCACCCTTACTCGTGAGTAAACCCTGTGGGGGAGCGACCGTCCAGGATCCCGACCGCCAGCTGGATCGGGCGCTTGGAGAAGCAGATCCTGGAGAGGGAATAAAAGTCGGAGTGGGTGAGGCTTCGACCCCCTCCAAGTCTTCGAGGACACCCCCCTCGGTCTTATTGTCCCTCTCCCCAGCTGGAGACCCTCCGGAGCAACATGGGGGTTTTTTGGAGGGCGATGGGGAGGTGGCGCTCGGTGGGTTCCCGCCTTCCCGCGAATGTCGGGCCCACGGGGCTCAACACAGAGTCGACGGTCCAACATAACTTCCCTCCTCGGATGAGAAAGAAGGAATCTCTCCCGTCCATGTCCCTTCCCCACCCCTCAAGCGACAACAGGAGGTTGCAGACAACTAAGTCAACCCGTGCAGGAATGGCCAGTCCAGGGCGCCTGGTTGCAGTGCTGGATGTATTTTGCTCCTCCTAGAAGCTGGTGGCAAGAGAAAGAAGTCATTCAAACTTCAAGCTAGCTACTGGATGCCCCCCCTTTTTTTTGAGTACTTGTCTGCCAACCCACCCTATCTGTAAAAGAAAAAGTCTTCCACCCAAGCATAACTTTTAAGAATTTTAAAGATCTTTGAGAGGAAGAGAGGGAGAGAGAAATAAAGAAAGCGAGAGAAAGAGGGAAAGAGAAATAGAGAGAGGGAGAGAGAGAAAGAAGAAGAGAGAGAAAGAGAGAGTGATGGAGAGAGAGAAAGAGGGAGAAAGGAGGAGAGAGGGAGAGAAAGAAAAGGAGAGAAAGGGAGAAAGAAGGAGAGGGAGGGAGAGAAACAGGGAGGGAGAGAGATAGAGGGAGAAAAAGAGAAAGAGGGAGAGAGAAAGAAAGAGGGAGAGGGAGAGAGAAATGGGGAGAGAGGGAGAGAGAAAGAAAGAGGGAGACAGAGAGAGAGAGGGAGAGAGAGATTAAATTAGTAACATGGTTGTTAAGTGAATCTGGTTTCCCCCATTAACGTTGCTTGTCAGAAAGTTGCAAAAGGCGATCACATGACCCTGGAACAATGTGACCATAATAAATATGAATCAGTTGCCAAGCATCGAAATGTAAATCACATGACCCTGGGGATGCTGCAACGGTCATANCAGTCACTAAGCAAACTGTTGTAAGTCAAGGACTACCTGTACTTTATCACTTTTTTCCATTTGTAACGGAAAATACATCCTGCATATCAGATATTTACATTACGATTCATAACAGTAGCAAAATTACAGTTATGAAGTAGCAACGAAAATAATTTTATGGTTGGGGGTCACCACAACATGAGGAACTGTATTAAAGGGTTGTGTCATTAGGAAGGTTGAGAACCACTGCAATAGATTGTGTATAAAATGATGTAAAGTCCTCTTTGGTGTTGATTTGTTCTTCTGTTGTTTTTTGGTCTGTAAGATAGTCAATTGGAGTCTGCAGGTCAATTTGCCCTTCTGGGGTAACCTCCTTGGTTTCCATTCTAAAATTCATTTGTTCCGAAGCTTCAAAGATTTTTTCCAATATAAGTTGGTAATCCAGGTGTGAATCAAGTTCCTCCATCTCATTAAATTGTACATCATGTTGAAAACAGGCCTCTTGGGTGTTAATCTGTTCCTCCTCTACTGATTCTTGGCCTGTGAGATGTTCAGTTAGAGATTGCGCTTTATTTTGTCATTCCAAAACAAGCTCTTTTGTACTGGAAACTATTAACTCAGTAGTTTCAAGAATTTTGTCCAATATAAGCTTATAGTTAAGATGTAGATAGGAATCCTCCATTTCTGTGTTATTTGGAGTTTTTAATCATTTAGTGGAGGCTGTATTAGTAAAAGCCAATCAATGTCCACCCTCACAGTTTGAGGGTTTCCTCACAGCTGTTCTGCTTCTTATCTTTTCCCTTTTATAATAATTTGAAGGTCAAAGTCAGTCTCAGAATCAAAGGGAAAGAAACAACAGTTGCAATAATTACTTTCCACCACAAGATGTCCCCAGAGAGTTATTTAGTATTTTTCCTCTTTAAATAAAAAAATAAGAAAAAGAAAAACAAACACATAAAAAAACAATATTCTCCTAATGAATAGTGTGTTAAGGCTCTATCATAGGGGTTTTTTTGGGACCCCAAAGTGTCCAAAAAATAAAAATCATTAAAGTTAATTTTTTTTGTTCCGAAGCTTTTCTTTCCCCATAGACAATGCCGCTTTAGCAAAGTAGGGAAGTAGTTCCAAAAAGGCTTTTTACAGGAATAAGTAGGAAAAGGAGAGGCAAAGAAGGGTCTCACCTGGATCTTCCACGGTGGTTCTTTTTCACTTAGATGTTCTTGTGACTTTCGGCTGGTGCGGCTAAGTGATCGGCCATTTTACTGGATGATCTTTACTCCGTCGGCCCAAAGGAGCAGCCTTGAACCACGGAAGGAGCTGCCACCCTTCTGCAGTCAGACGAGAGGCCGCCTCAATGGTGGTCTCCCCTCTAGGGTCTTCCGACAAAGGAAGGGTCTTCCGACAAAGGAAACTGTTCAGGGTCTTCCGACAAAGGAAACTCGGCCAGTGAAGAGACAGCTCTTTCAACATGACTGCCAGCGCCGCGACCCGGAACCAGAAGCCTGCAATATTACATTCTAACCACTGCACCACCACAGATTTTGGATGCCATGAAAGTAAAGGACATTACAATATTTAATTTATTATTGCCTTTTCTATCATCAGGAATGGAAGAAAGTCCATACAGAATTTTAGTTAGCTTTGGATAAGCAGGACACCACAATTCATTGCTGGGTTAATTAAGCAGACCATTTCCACCTTTCTGCCCCGACATCTGTTCCTGGTCCGACAACCTGTGTATGACTTCAGCCTGCATGTCTCAGAGTTATCAGCTCACCTTTGGCCTGAAAATTAAGTTTCATTTCACCCTGTTTAGAATAAACGGTGAGTCACTGTAGCTGTCAAAGTTTTTCCATGCATAAATCTCCAGCAGATTAAACATAGCTGACATTTGGCTTAGAATATTAAAAGCTCAAGAATGTCGTGTACAAGCAGCTGAATGAATGGCAGTGTGAAGATAAAAATGAAGAAGTCAGAGAGTTGAAAGAGAAAGAGAGGCCATTTAGTGACTAATAAATGACAAAGATAATGCCCGCTTGCATGGATATTGAATAACTTTGTTGAGTCTTCCCAATCCTCTTTCCGCAACAATGATTGTATAGATCGCCAAGGATTCTGACTTTGAATTTACCGGCCAAGAAGATTGCTTTGCCTAACTTGATGTTCTTTGGGGAAAAGATGAATGTCCATCAGTTTGAGTATTCAAAGACATCGGTAACAAAGAAAACAAGTAGCCTTAACAAAAATAACAGAAGTATAACAGAATAACAGAATTTGAAGGGACCTTGGAGGTCTTCTAGTCCAGAGGTCCCCAACCTTTTGGGCACCAGGGACCAGTTATGTGGAGAGAGGTTTTTCTGTGGACCGGAAGGGGTGTGGTTTTGTGTGCTGCCTGCATCCTGTGGATGGGGCTTTGCTTGTTTGTGCGGACCGGTTGCTGGCATGCCACGGCCCTGTTCTAGTCCAATCCCCTGCTCAGGCAGAAAACCCTATACCATTTCAGGCAAATGGTTGTCCAATTCCTTCATAAAAACTTCCAGTTTTTATGAAGGAATACTCACAGCTTCTGGAGCACTCACAGCTTCTGGAGGCAAGTCATTCCACTGATTGTGACAGAGTATTGAGGTTACCATGTTATGAACCATTTCTATTATCTTATGTGAGCATGATAGAAAACAAAGAAGGAAAAGGAAGAAAAACAGATCATAAATAAATCCCATTAACAAAAGTATAAAATTCGCACCAGATTACCAGAAAAATGGAACTGAAGCTATTGAACTAAGTCAGAATTCTAAGCAGGAATCCCTGAGTGATTTAAGAGTAGAGATAGGCCAAGCAATATAAATCTTGTCTATTTTATTAGCCATTTTAATAAGGCAGTATTTCAGTTCAGTTCCTTATAGATTTATAACTAATCTTTTGTTTTTTAAAAAATACATAGTCATTCACAACTTTCCCTCACATAGTGAGCTTTGATTGAAATTCTCTCCTAAGGATGTTATACTTGATGAGGTAAATTCAGGAGCATCCACAGAGAGAGACATGTAAAATGGGGACAGGGTTTGGATAGCAGAATTACAACTGCCATCTTGAATTCTGTGCCTTATGCCTCAATGTGGATTCCCTGGGTAATTTTTTTTAATTCTCCAGTGGAAACTTAATTTTCTCTTTGTAGACCACCACTCTTTTCTTTAAACGTTATAGAAATGGTTTGCTTCTCTTCAGCTTCATTTCTCCCATAAAGGTTGTGCATATCTGGATTTTTTTTAAACAAATTTTATTGGTTTTTTAATTGAGCACTTTAATACAAAGTGCTCAAGACACACCGTGGGGCTGGGGTAATTAAAAATCCAAAAAACAGAACATACATAAGTAATTCAATCAATGCACCATATATTCCCTCTTTATTTCCCTCAAATAGCTTATATATTTAAACTATTTAAACTATTTCTACCTTAAATTTCTATTAATCCTAAACCTGTTTTAAATCTTTATGCAATTACAAAACCATAATCAAATTTAACTTCAAATACACACATTATCAGTTCAGGTATCTCTTCTAAATATATCCTAATTCTTTAATTTCATCATAGATCTTATTTATTTCTTCCACAAATCTCTCCCAGTTAAAATAAACATTAATCTGTCCTATACATATCTCATCCATCAATCCATCAATTTTTTTTGTTTTAACAAAGTAGTGACAACCTTAAATCATTTGAGTCCCTTAGATAAGGGTCTATTTTCATCCAATTAATTATCAAACCTACTATCATCCATATTATCAAAGCGAACACATCTTATTAAAATCACATTCCATTAACTATTAATTCAATCCTGATCTAAAATATCTCTTCATTTTTCTTCATTCCATTATATAATACTTTTCATACATTAATCACCCATTTTTTCTTATTTGTATTCAGAAACCTAATCCTTAACTCAGTCCATAATTCTAAAATACCTTATATCCAATATATATAATTTTAAATTTCTTTTTTCAGTCTTATTCTAGGCTTTTTTTTCTGCCAAGCAGGTTTCCACAACAACGCTTCCCTTCCAACCGGTAAATCTCTCTTTGTTGCTTGTGATGTTATTTGAGGCAGTAATGAGCTTCCTGTCGTTTGGATTTCAAATTTCCATCTTTGTTTTTTCTGGTCCTCACAAATGTAGATAAAATGCTTGTAGGATGAAATAAGCTCCTCTGTATCCTCAATGAAGTCATCTTTTAGTGTATTTTGGTTTGTAGAGTAGTCAGGCGTATTTTGAACATCACTTTTAAAATTTGAAGAAGAATTTCTGATTGTTAGTTCTGTGGCGATCTCTTTCATTATAATGGATTCCTCTTTAATTTCCTTTAGTTCCTCTTCTGGTATATTTTGGTTTATAGCATAAACAGATGTAGTCTGAAGATCAGTTTGAAAGTTTGGGGTGGGATCAACTGTTCGTCTTGTAGTAATCCTTTTCCTTATAGCACATATTTCTTCAGAAACCTCATAAATCTTTTCCAGTATAAGCTTACAGTTTAAATGAGAGTGGAGTTTCTCCATTTTAAAAGTAGTCAAAAAAGTCTTTTCTTTATTATTATTATTATTATTATTATTATTATTATTATTATTATTATTATTATTATTATTATTATTATTATTATTATTATTATTATTATTATTATTATTATTATTTTTAATGAGGGCTATAGTTAAACAGTGTCCATCCCCTCAGTTCCCACAGCTGCACCAGCTTATCTCTTCCAGGAATATTTTGAAGGTCAGGTTTTTATCCAATAAATAGTTGCAATATTAATTTTTCACCACTAGATGTCCTCAGTAAATAAAAAAGAAACTTTTCCAGACACCATTTTTTTCCCTTTTTTGCTCTCTTTTAAAGGAAAGAGTGGAGAAAGAAATATTCTTCCAATGTTAGTTCTTAATAAAATTCAAAAAAAGCGGGTTTTTTTGCTGTATCCCAAAATGAGTAAAAATAAAGTATAGTCTTTAAGAAGTTTCAACGCCTCTCTTCCCACACATACAGAAGCCACTCTTTCCAAACAAGGAAATAATTCCAACCCAAGTTTTTTCAGGCAAAAAAGACCAAGTAAGGGAAAGAGAGGGACTAAAGGGGTCTCACCCGGATCCTCCGCGGTAGGTCTAATATCGCTTAGCTGTAATTGTGACTTCGGCTGGTGCAGCAGGATGATCAGCCATCTTGCAGGACGATCGTTGCTCCGTCGGCCCTAAGGAAATAGCTGGAGCCGCGGGAGAAGCTGCTGCTCTCCCGCAGTCACCAGCAAGCCTCCTTCTCGGTGGTTGCTCCTCCAGGGCAACTTTCAACTCAGCGGGGGGTCTACCAACGAAGAAAACCCGGCCGGGCTGGAGACAAGTCCCCTGACACGACCGGCATCGCCGCGTACCGGAACCGGACATGCATATCTGGATTTTTGACTACTTGATCCTAGTTCAAGTAACTCATAGAATTCATTTTGGCAACTAATCAAAAATCTGTTCTTGTAAAAATCCATGGCAGATTTTGCCTTCCTCGGCTAGCAATATTTTAGAAATGAGGGAGGAGACTGACAGGTGCTTTTTGCTTCATTTCATCTTTACACAGTAATTTGCTTGCTGCAGTTATTTTCATAAAAAAGTAATAACAGTGTGGCCTGAATTCATCTCATAGCCGTATCTCACCACTTCCTCCCGAGTGTAGACACAAATGCAAAACAAGCTTTTTCTGAATATTTAAACGGATGCTTGTTAATATGTTTTTCACTTATTCCAAAGGAAAAATAAATCTGAGTGAAAGGCATTGTAGTCTAATGGGAGTTTCTCACAGAGGTATGGCATATTCAGATCTGCACCTAGGTCATCCCCATCATCAGGATGGCTTTGTTTTTGTAGTAGTTGTTGTTGATCTCCAGCAACACGACACATGCTTTGCTCAGGAGGGTATTTGCAAATGGCTTTCAGCACTTTATTGCAGATACTACAGTATATGCATCGCTTTATGGCCTCTGGCATGAATAATGTGAAAGAACCAAAAATATAGTTGTCATGGTAACAATTTCAAGCTGATAGAAAGACTTGGTAGAGAGGTGAACAGTGTCACAAGAACAGGTCACTCTTAACATCAAAATCTTTCCTCTTTGATTTCAAGAAATATCTCTGCTTGCAATAATATATCTACTTCTTTCAATGCCATTGAACTCCATGATATTTGTTTTGAAGGACACAGAGAAGATGGTACTGTTAGATTCAGAAATGCCTGGTCCCTCCTTGATCTTTCTATTCCTGTGATCTAATTATCTTAAGCCACACTGTCTTCGCTCTAAAGATGGGTGAATCTAATTAGTTTTGGCCCTTACCACCTTTGCAACACTTTTGTACCTGGTTCTGTCCCAGTTCTTCATGAAACTTCTATTTTAAAGACAAGGTGCATAAAGTGGATCACATCTGTCTGATGGAGGAATTGTATGGGTTAGTTCCTCCACTTGAACTCTGCTTGTGGGTTAATGCAAGAAATCTGAATGCAATCAGCATAATATTGAAAAGGCTCCAACAGCACCATAAACTGACTTTTCCTTACATCTGATTCATGAATTTGTTTTTAATCTTTGTAGTTAATGTCCAGTGTTTCTTAACCTTGGTAACTTTAAGAAGTTGGACTTCATCTCCCAGAATTCCTCAGCCAGCCTGCTGGCAGGGGAATTCTGGGAGTTAAAGTCCATAGGTCTTAAAGTTGTTAAGGTTGAAAAACACTACTATAAACAAGAATGGATGGGGAAGATGAAAATGCTGAAAGAAGAAAGTGATGCATCTTTGAAATACAAGACATTGCCACATTGTAGAGAAGTCAATGACGGTGTGTTTATTCAGAGTAGATTGCTTCAAGTTTTCTGCTCTCTTTTCTTATCAACCTCAACTTTAAACCAGATGTGGACTGGACAAAAGGAGGTTCAAAATAGGAATGGTCAAGGGTTTCTTTTTTTCTTTTTTTTGTATTTAAATTTTTTATTATTTTTCATTTGAAAAAACATAAACATAAATCTTTTATCACAATATCAACCAAAAGAAATAAAGCTTAACAAAACATTCACAGACGTGTCCAGTGTACCCCTCCCGCACCACCCTCTTCCACTTACCACTCCTTCCTCCTCTCATTCTACCACCACTCCTCCTTCCTCCTTCTTTCCTACTTCCCTTCCACTCTCAACCATCCCGTCCTGTGCAGTTGGGGCATCACCGGACACCTCCTTTAAAAAAAAAATCATACATATAAAATTATAATACAAACCTACCCTTTTCCCCCCTCCCCCCCCCAGGACTTCCCAAAGCTAATCTAGGAAATAAACACAGAATAATCCAAATCTATTCACAATTACTCCATATTACTACACACTAGTATAAAATTGTTATGACTCTAAAATAACATTAAAATACATACAAAATTTTTAATAAATATCTTTTGTTAATCAAAAGCTACATAATAAATTTTCAGTTCATACTTTCTCTGAATATAATCTATCCATCTTCTCCACATTGAGATAAATTTTTCCTGAGAATGATCCTTCAGGTACGCGGATGTTTTTGCCATCTCTGCAAAATGTGAAACCTTCTGTCTCCAATCATCCATAGTTGGTAATGTCTTTTTTTTCCAATTTTGAGCAACCAATGTTCTTGCTGCTGTTATACAATACAACATCAGTTTCATTTCTTTTTGATCCAAATTGTCCATAATACCCAGTAAAAATAACTGCGGTGTAAATTTTATCTTTTTCTTAAAAATCTGTTGAATATTCCACCAAATCTTAATCCAAAAGGCTTTAACATCCCTACATGTCCACCAAATGTGATAATAAGTAGCATCCATACTAC
>NW_015386428.1:19072-21520 GCF_001527695.2 Protobothrops mucrosquamatus
ATTTCCCATCTAAAAGGTATTTGCTGCTTCTTCAACTCTTGAGCCAGGAAAGCAAACTCCTTTCTTTTCTTTAAAATCTTTGAAGGTATTTCTTTCAAAAGTATAATATCCTGAGCAGCAATCTGAAACCTCTGCTGGTAAAAGGCCTGTATAATTTCATTTCGACGTGCTTTTCTAGAAAAATAAACAACAACATCCCGGGGCTGTTTTCTCTGACGTGCGACCCATGAATTGACTCTAAATATTTTTTCAATCTCTCCATAGATAATTTCAGGGTCGCAGTCTAAGGCCAACGCTAGGGCAGCTGTTACCTCTTCTCTCAGTTTCTCCTGTGCATTCTCCTGAAGGCCTCTGATTCTTATTGCGTATTCCATCTCTCTGAATTGTGCCATTACAATGTTATTTTGAGCAATCTCTATACTTTCTTCTACTTTCTCCATTCTCTCCTCCACCCCTTCCATTTTTTCTCCCACTTCCTCCACATGGTTCTCTATACGATCCATATGAAAAGCAAAGCCCTGAAAGATTTGGGACATATTCTCACACAATTCATCATTCTTTTTAGCAAGCAGCTCTTCTGTCTCCACTCTCACTTGTTGTACAATTTGTTTAGACATCTGCATCTGCATCAAAGAATCCTGCAAATCCTTTAAAGTAATATAAGGTGGTGAGGAGGGTGGAGGAGTTTTAGCTCTCTGTTGCGTAGTCTGTACAGCTGGAGAGGAAACAGCTGACTTAGGTGCTGCAGGGGCTACACCTTGTTTAGAAGCCATTCTTAAGTTTAAGAACAGTCTTGATATACAGTCCAAAACAGTTAAAAATCAAACAGATTTTCCTTTAATTTTTCCTTAATTTTTGGAGATTTTTCCTTAATTTTTGAAGATTTTTTACAGTTTTAACAATGTAGCAATCCACAACCGGAAGGAAAGTAAAAGTGTCTCTTTAGAACAAAGAAGCGGCAAGCCGCGGCCATTTTTTTTTCTCCAGAAAGTAACTTTCGATTTTCAGTCATTTGAGAAGAGTACTTTAATCTCTGAGTCAAAGTTTTAAGTTCCTTATAAAAAGTCCAGATTTCCTAGTTAGCTCCGTCTGTTAAAAGTACTCACAATTAACTTCAGAAAAAGCATCAGAGGTGGAGACGGCGTCTGGCTTCGCTGATAGCGAAGACGTCCCGATCTGCGGAGAAACTCTGAGCTCCGGAGGAGTTCTCACCTTCGCCTCGCTGGGAGCACCCAGGGAGGCTAGGGAACTCGACTCCTACTCACGAGTAAGCTCTCCTTCTCTCCTTTGCCCGGAGAGAAGTTTCAAATCGCCAAACAGCTGATACGCGCTGTTTCGGCGATTCTTACGCAGTCCTGGACNCAATAGATGCCTTTAAGCTCTTATCCATTGGATTCAAGGAGAAAGCTTTTTCTTTTATTTTTATCTCTTGCTCCATATCTTTATAATTTTGCTGCTGTTTTCGCTTATAAGCAGAATTCATTGAAATTAAGGCACCCCTCATAACAGCCTTGCTTGCATCCCAAACCATCGATATAGGGGTGCCTTTGTTCATATTCAAGGCGAAAAATTCTTTTAAATAATCCTTAAGTTTCTGGACATTTGTTTCATAATTCAATAAATTCTCATTCAGTCTCCAAGTCCTTCTACTACCTCCATCAGTTAAAATTTCCATCCATACAGGACTATGGTCCGACAGAATCTTAGGAAAAATCTTTACCTTCTTAATCCTAGACATCAGATCAGTAGTTATCAAAATAAAATCAATTCTGGAGAAAGATTGATGCCTATCCAAAAAAAAGGTGAAATCACTTTCTCCCATATTCCTTTCATGCCATATGTCTCTTAACTCAAGGTCTTCCTGTAAAGCAAAAAAACTTTTAGGCAATTTAATTTGTGTTAAAGTTTTAGTCTTTTTATCTCTTTTTGGGTCTATTACACCATTCCAGTCTCCCATCATAATAACCGATTTGTAATCCAATTGCATTATCTTTTGATGCAAAACAGTAAAAAATTGCTTTTGTTGTTGGTATAGGTTTGGTGCATATAAGCCCACAAGAAGACATTTTTTCCCATTCAAAATAATTTCAACAAATACAAATCTTCCTTCTGCATCAGCGTCTATTAATTTTGGCATCAATTCTTTCTTGACATAAAGAACTACACCCGCTTTTTTCTTTTTAGCAGAGGCCACAAAATGTAAACCCAGTTTAGGATTATATAAGTACTTTTGATCTTTTAATATAATGTGTGTTTCTTGTAAACATATAATATCATTCTTATGTTGCTTCAAATAATAAAATATTTTTCTCCTTTTTTGTGGTGAATTCAATCCATTAACATTTAAAGTTATTAATTTAGCCATCCTTTGGCTTTTGGAGCTTCTGAATCATCCCTTGAAGATCCATCGTGACAGATCTTTTAGGTCTGGCTCCTCCCACTGGCTCC
>NW_015386428.1:24635-27305 GCF_001527695.2 Protobothrops mucrosquamatus
AGGACAATCTTGGCACAAGAGAAGCGAGCACTCCGTAAAGCCAGAGCTGCAAATGCTGAAGCAACAGTGTCCACATTTCTCTGTTCAGTATGTGGCAGAACATTCTGTGCTAACATCGGTCTAATCAGCCATCTACGGACACACCGTTGATGGCCCACAATCCACAAGATGTCAAGGTCTTCATCGAAAATCGATGGACGAACAACAATATCATATAATAAAGCAGCTTCAGGGGTTGGTGACAAGTCTCATAACTTATTCATGATTCATGTAGCCATTCATGGTTGAAAACCTGAGAAAAGGCCATCAAGCAACAGGAATGTGTATTTATTCAATGCTAAACTGATCCAAGGCAATGAATAACATGCCAGAAAGAAGATCAGCAAGACATCACTGCCTGTGCAGGTCTTTGAGAAGCTTGCAAGACACAAACAAGAATAGGCATATAATAGAAGCACTTAATCAGATAGACACTGGCAAGCATTTTTACTAGTTTCCTATCCCCTATGAGAATTGCTCATAACAAAACTAGTTTCTGAGTTGACTAGTCTATTTTACTTATCTATTAAGGAATTGCTATATATGCAGTCCTTTTCATGTAAAAGGATGAGCAGGAAAGGGACTTATTCACCATTTTACTGATGAGTTACTTGGCCATATGGATGTTTGAAATGAACTCACAAGACTGTTTTTTTTAAATGTGGAAAAGACCTTGGGAGACAGAGCAAAAAAATGCTGCCTAGGAGGGAATGGTCAGATAAGAGAGGGCATAGTTCACAGCAACAATGTGGGTGGAACAAGAAGCTAAGAAAATTCCCTCCCTAGTTTCTCAGATTATAAAGAAGATCACTGGAAATTTGTAGATTTAGACTGATTGTTAATGCAGCCTTATTATAAAGTAGAAGTATCTGATCTGCTTCTTCTACTAGCTGGAAGACTTCTAACTCTGAACATCTTACCACAAAGTAGAATTAGTTTTGACTGTGTTTCCTGCCTGGTCTATCTGAAAAGGCTGACACTTTTTTAGTTTCTTAAATGCATAGGTTTTGATAGAATCAGTTGTAGGATAAAATTAGGAGTGGAGAGATTTTGAGATTGTAGAATCTCTTTCCCAATTAGTGGAAAGTAATGATGTGTGGTGGACTTGTGGATCCAGACATCAAGTGGTGGCTTAGAAAAAAAAATCAATGGTATATGTTGACCTTCAAAGTCCACAACAATACTGGACTATCCCTTTCATTGAATGTAAACTAGCACTAATAAGACAAGAATTGATGCTTCATAGTCAAAACATTTTGCATATCATATCCCATAGGGTGTCTTCCTGGGATTGGGGGTAGGTTGGGATTTGGGGAGGGGCTCTTCATAATGCCACTGACCTGATCCAGCAAATTCTTCTCATTGATCCCTGTCTTTGGAATTGGCATAATTCTGTCAGACATAAATTAGAGTTCCTGATTTCCATAGCAAATACAACCCAATAATGCCACATAATTCTAGATTATGGATAAGACTTTTTCCCAATGAAAAGGATGTTCAGTTAAAATTAGAACATTTTCAACCAGCATTTCAGATTAATATTAGAAGCTCTTTTCTTTCTGCTTCTCAAATGTCAAGCAGATCTTTTCTAACTTCTCTTAAGAAGATATGGGGGATTAACAGATTATTTTATCCTATTAAAACTAGCTTTGAGAGTATCAGAGTAAGAGGCACATTTTGAAAGATGTTAATTTTGACACATCTCCTCCTTCATTGCTATTTGTTCTGCCTCTCTCTCTCTTCTGGTTCCCACATCTGGGAGTGAAATCTTTTGAACATTGAGTTCTGACTTCTTTCACCAAGAAAAGCCCAGCATTAACATTAAATAACATTTCTGAAGTTTAAATAAATTTCCAATTCTGTTTGTTGATGTTTGCTCGTATGGCACTTGTTTTATTTTATTTATTGGACTGATTGCTCAATGGACGACTTTTCGGCCAAGGGTGTTCCAAGCATCTTAATAATTTAAACACAGAAGTGAAAATGGAAACTTATAAAATGAAAACAAACATCGACACCACACTTTGATTGAATGAAAGTGTAAAAAAAGATTTATGATATGACCAGAGATGTCCATGGTTTAACAATCACAACATCAAACATAGAACATAGAATGCATTGAAATCTCTAATAGTGTTTGAAAATGTAATAAAAATGAAGAATGTAGGAATCCTGTTTTATTTTTTCTTCATGAGCTACTTCTGTTAATAGAAAGGTGAGATTCTCCTATTCCATCCCCAAGTCCTCAGATTGGCTTGGGGAGATTGGAAACCCATAGGAAACAAATCTGGAAGGACATGAGTAGATGGAGGAAAATAGATCATTGTTCCATTGATTCCATTGGTAGAAGCAGCTTCCTTACCAAATCCAAAATGGATTTAATCTAGTGTGAATTGACTAGACCAGTGGTTCTCAACCTTCCTAATGACACGACCCTTTAATACAGTTCCTCATGTTGTGGTGACCCCCAACCATAAAATTATTTTCGTTGCTACTTCATAACTGTAATTTTGCTACTGTTATGAATCGTAATGTAAATATCTGATATGCAGGATGTATTTTCCGTTACAAATGGAAAAAAGTGATAAAGTACAGGTAGTCCTTGACTTACAACAGTTTGCTTAGTGACTG
>NW_015386428.1:28747-93747 GCF_001527695.2 Protobothrops mucrosquamatus
AGACATGGCTATTCCAACAAGCGGGACTGGCCTAGGGCAATTTTTAGAGGGGTTTTAATCATATTTTAATTAGACAATATTTAAATATTTCTTCTTAATTAATTTTAATTTTGTAATTGTTATTGGTGTATTTTTAGTCGATTGTCAGCCGCCCTGAGTCCGCAAGGAGAAGGGCGGGATATAAATTCAATAAATTCAAAATTCAATTCAATTCCCTCTCTCTATTTCTCTTTCCCTCTTTCTCTCGCTTTCTTTATTTCTCTCTCCCTCTCTTCCTCTCAAAGATCTTTAAAATTCTTAAAAGTTATGCTTGGGTGGAAGACTTTTTCTTTTACAGATAGGGTTGGTTGGCAGACAAGTACTCAAAAAAAAGGGGGGGGAAGTGCGAATAGGCATCCAGTAGCTAGCTTGAAGTTTGAATGACTTCTTTCTCTTGCCACCAGCTTCTAGGAGGAGCAAAATACATCCAGCACTGCAACCAGGCGCCCTGGACTGGCCATTCCAGGGCTTCCTGCACGGGCTGACTTAGTTGTCTGCAACCTCCTGTTGTCGCTTGAGGGGTGGGGAAGGGACATGGACGGGAGAGATTCCTTCTTTCTCATCCGAGGAGGGAAGTTATGTTGGACCGTCGACTCTGTGTTGAGCCCCGTGGGCCCGACATTCGCGGGCAGGCGGGAACCCGCCGAGCGCCACCTCCCCATCGCCCTCCCAAAAAACCCCATCTTGCTCCGGAGGGTCTCCAGCTGGGGAGAGGGACAATCAGACCGGGGGGGGGTGTCCTCGAAGACTGGAGGGGGTCGAAGCCTCACCCACTCTGACTTTTATTCCCTCTCCGGGATCTGCTTCTCCAAGCGCCCGATCCAGCTGGCGGTCGGGATCCTGGACGGTCGCTCCCCTCCCGCCGGGTAAATTTATTTACCCACTGAATATGGCCACATTTTAGAAAATACGCCGATAACTAACTAAGACTTTATTTGTGTCTTTATGTGTTTATTTTTCTTTATCCGTTTGCTTATTTGACTAGCAGATGCACCTAAAATCCATCATAATAAGACTCAACAGTAGCAAAGATCGTAGAAGGAACAAAAAAATATATATTTAACAGTTTTAAAAGACCTCAGCAATGTTGGCTAATATTTGCTGCCACGTCCTCAGAGTTGTTAGGCAAAATTTAGCAATATTGTAGTCAACAATGGCCATGCAGTCTGCCAGAAGAAAAGACGTTAGTGCTGCCAACTAATAATTTGCAAGCAGCCAAAGATTCTAACGTAGTGTTATGCACACACTTTCTCCAACATGGCAAGCTACTCCTTTGCTAGGACAATGAGGGCAAAAAGCTGGAAGCAAAACTAAAAGAAATGATGTAATATCTATCACGGTCACCGTTGAATGGCTCAATCTCAAAAACAGAACTTGATGGCCACAGTATTAGGCTCTGTCCTCTGTTTTTGAAAGCTTTCAGTTGTACTCAGTCACTTGCCCCAACTTGTCAGGAGGGTACCAGGTGAGGAAGCTGGTGCCAAGTTGGACTTAGCAGGTTTCAAAGCATTTCCCTGCCTAACGCTTCCCACTTCTAATAATCAGAGGAGACCAGGAGCGTCAATGATGTCACATGTGACGTAGCATCATCATCATCACCACGGTGCAATGTTGTCATGGTGGCTTCAATTAGAATCAGAGGTCCCCAACCTTGGCCATTTTACGATTTGTGGACTTCAACTTCCAGAATTCCTCAGCCATCTTGAGCTGAGGGTTGGACAAGAGAATGGCTGGCTGAGGAATTCTGGGAGTTGAAGTCCACAAGTCGTAAAATGGCCAAGGTTGAAGACCCCTGAATTAGATGTTGGTCCTTCTCAGACAGGACTCTTAGCTTCTCATTTACACCTGGAGCAGAAGCAGAAGCAGCACAGCTTATAAAAAGTTACTGGCTGGGAGGTAGTCCTTGAAAGATACTGACCTAATGGGTTTTTCTCCTCTTCCCATGTTCTCCAGAAGCCCACTGCCCAGAAAAACAGCAGAGGTTAACTTGAAGGGATGAATAGCAGCTACTCCTGGTTGGAGATTGAAAAACCAGGATTTTGCTGCCCCATCTTCCAGTAGATTCCATTGAGATTTATTATAATTGCCCCAAATGTAGCTTCCTGTAGTCCTACCAGATAGATGGTAGGACTATCTGATTTTCTGACCCTTTTAGGCCAATTTCTCCTGAGATCCAAAGGGCTACTTACCAGTTCCATCCGAAGCCATTCAAAGGCCATACCAATGGTGGGGAATCCACAAACAGATTTCAAGGGTCCCTGGGCTTGATTCTCTTCTCCCACTGCCTCTTCCCCCTGCTTCTCCAGGTGGGTCTTCAGCGCTTCAGCCCGCAGCCCATTTCTCCAGGAGGGGCTTTGCACATGGGCCTTCCATTCTAGGTAAGATGGGCGCCGTGTCTGTAGCTTCAACTTTGTTGTCAAGGCCTTGACGCTGTCTAGGTTCTCTTCTTCTAAGTTCAGTTCGTCTTCCCCCAATTCCTTGAACCTCACCAGGGCCATGGCAGAGGTGCCGAGCACAGAGTGTGTCTCTACAGACAACCAAATAACAAACTCACTCTCCTTCTCGGTGCGCACGCTGCATATACGTGTGTGTGTATAGACGAAAGCTGTTTATTCTTGAAACAATCAAGTCCTTGGAAATATAAAAAAAGAGCAGGAACTTTAATTATCCAGAGGTGAACGGGCAGAGTTTTTTTTTTTTTAAAGTAAACTATTATTGTCTCGAGCTGAGAGGAGACACCCTATTCTTTGAAAGGAAGTTTTAATAGGAACATAAAAGTCAGCAAGAGTGTAAAGTAATTTATCCTGCAGGCACTGCTTCCTTTTCTTATCATCAGCCAAGAAGAGTCGTAAATCCTCCACCCAGGTCTGAAATGAGTTGGAAAGATGAAAGGTCCAAGGGCAATTTTTTTATCCAGCCAAGTTAGGCTTTAGCTTACCAGAGGCCAGGAGACCTTGACTGGGCATCTTCTCTGCCCTCTGGGCCTGTCCAATTTTCCTATGACCTTGCCTTCTCCTTTAAGTTCAAATCCCTGGGACAACAAGGAAAGTAAAGCAGCATCACCTCCTATTGACTCTAATCAACCAACCCATTTGATGCACTTCAGTATAGTGTTGGATTCTCCAGTAAATTCCATGGACTGGTGGCCCTGGAAAGACACATTTATTGCAGGCAGAGGCAGGATACATATTAGAAAGTCACCAAGGCAGACACATGTGACAAGAACGGAGCTCACTTTTGCAGATCTGGCAGACGCTGTGGTCCACCCCGAAGTTGACAGAATGCTTCATTTGGGTTGCCAATTTTTCACCCTGGCCTAATAACAGCAACTTTTAACCACAGTGAGCTGTGCTGTTTATAGTGTTGCCCTGTTCCTTCCTTCCTTACTATTCAGATCAAAAATTATCCTCTCCAAGTGCAATCCAAGTGTTGGTTAAAGGCACAACATTAGGATCACTGTCTTTCTCCTGGTCAGTTGGCAACAGCCACTAATGTTGGCCAGAAAGCAGAAAGGGTTAAGAAATCTCTTGCTGTTTCTGCTGCTTGAGTAGGACTGGAGAGGGGATGGAGACAGGAAGGCCCCCTGGGTTTGTGGGCTTGCAGAATGCCGAATTGTGAGCCCGTTTGGCCTAATAATCAAGGTGCTGGCCAGAAGACTATAAGTTCTACTCCCGTCTTAGGCGTGAAAGCCATCTGGATAACTTTGGGCCAGTCACTCCCTCTCAGCCCAACCCACCTCACAAACCTTAGTCTCCCCTTTGAAGCATGACCCTCTACTCACTCTTGACCTGGAAAGTGTAGGCATCTCTTTATCAAGCAGATCTCTCTGACTATATTATCCATTCATTTACAGACATAATATATTGGTAGTCCTCGACTTGGAACCGTTCATTTTTTTTTAACACTACTGGGATTTGCGTAACAACTGGGGCAGTTTACTTAATGAACACAGCAAAAAAGGTTGTAAAATCAGGCATGACTCACTTACCACCTTACTTAGCCACAGAAGTTCCTGTCCCAGTTGTGGTCATCGGCCGACATGACCCTGTCTTGAAGGACCAGAGAGCCTTTTCCCCCCATCCTTCCTGAAACGCCCTTCCTCATCTTTCTTCCTAATCTTCCAGGTTCTCCTGAAATAGCTTTCTCCTTCACCGTCACATTTCCAGGACGCTCCGCCACCCCCCACCATGGAATTTGCCGAGCTGATCAAAACCACCAAGGTAGACGATGTGGTTCTCTCGTGCCCAGGACTCCAGCCCATCCGAGGGACCCTGGCCATCACCAGCCACCATTTACTGTTTTCGTCCCAGGCAGAAGGGAGCGAGGAACACAGAACAACGGAGTTGTGGCTTCTTATTCGCAATGTGGATGCCATTGAAAAAAGGTGAATAGCTTTGCCTGGCATTGCTGGACTTCTCGTCATGGTTCCTCTCCGCCACCCCAACCCCAGTTTGTGGACTTCATCTCCCAGAATTCCCCAGCTACCATGGGGAATTCTGGAGTTGACGTCCATAGATTCTAAGTTGTTAAGGTTGAGAAATACTGGTCTGGGCAAATGTAGCCTAACAGAGTTTAAACTGCACTATGAAACGTCACTGATTCATCTTGAACAGTTAAAAGAATCTTTGCTCGCTGCTTTGCAGAAGAAACCAAACTAATCTGCCATTGCAGTTTTAAACTCTCTCACTTGCAATCTAGACGACATGGGTGAACTATTCAGACCCAAACGAAGGAGATTTGCCCACCCCAATATTATCACACACTCTTGAGGGGTTCTTTCAAGGGTTCTATCAAGTTCCTTCACACTCAAGGTGACATGGTTCTGAAAGAAGTAGCTTTTCAAAGAACCTTGAGGCTTATTTACCTTAAAGAATCCTTTATTTGGCTACATAGCTTCGGCACGAACAATAAAAAGTCAAAAACTGAACCTCCCACCCCCCCAAGCACCCGTAACAACGCATAACTCACTCCTTCATTTTACAGTCATCAATCATATGCTCCAATTAGTTTGAAGTGTGAATTGCTCCCTCCCTATTTCTCCTGTTACGCTGACCTTGGCTGTGCTATGCTGAGATATTCTTATGATTAGCTGGCATACTTTCCCACCTACTAGGCTAGTATTGTCTGCTTTAACTCTAGAAGTGATATGTGGGCTAAGTAAAACATGTTTGCTTCTTCACATATGGCAAGCAAGAACATCCAATGTTAGCAGACTTGACACAAGGATGGTGAGATCAGAAGCAAAGATCTTCAGGTCAGGCAAGGAGGCCAAATATCCTGCATCGGCTGGCTTGGGCTGGGGATCGGGTGGTGGGAGTGAAACTAAGTGCTTTTCTTACTCTCATTGCTGATGGGTTAGTTTTGTTCTCTGCTGAAGCTCCATCTTGCACCCTTTTGCTCCTGAGCTCTTAAAAAGGCAGCCAAACGTGGGTTTAAGAGGCGACATTTTTCTGCAACGCTTGGGAAGAAGCACCACCTGCTCAGAATGTTCACTGAGGGGGGGGGGCTTCAGAAGAGACCAAAAGAAACAAGGGATTTTACACCTTCCTGGGGGCCCTGGGAGAACATGGCCAAGGCAAAATTGGGGTGGTCCATGTCCCCCAGAGTGGCAGAGTGGAAGAGGGAGGGCACTGAAGTTGGCAACAGGGGTTCTCCATCTCAGTGCCAATTAACCTCTGCATTTCGGGCACGATGCTAACCTTTCTCCTTTCCTTCCTGTGACTCTCAGCATTCAGAATTTAAGCTGGTATCAAAACTCCTGGACTAACGGCTCTCTGCCAGAGAACAGGTTTGCCTTAACCCTTTTCACACCGCAGGGCATGCAAGCAAGCAAGCGAGGTGACAGGCTGGTGCGCGTCATCGACGTTCGGCTTCCGCAGCTGCACAGTCGGGGAGGGGGAACCCATCTTCCCAGGTCTTGCTTCAGTGTTGCCCAGACAGGTGAAGAATGACCTCTCAGCCATCCTGATGTCCTTTTTCTACCTGCTGGAAAGCGAGGCCAGGACAGTTTGATGGAGGGAAGTAGGGAGAACTGGCAACAGGCACCATAATCAGAAATCCAGCTTCTTGCCAGATGTAGCCCGGATTTTGCTATTATATGAACTGCCGGCATATTTTTAAGCATGCACAGAATGCTTATCTTCTTGGCCTTGCACCTCCTTTCCATAGGCAGTTCAGATATTGTCTTCTAAATACATGCCGGTTGCCAAACGACCAAATTTTGATCCCATGACCATGCGCGCGCTGCAACGATCTTATTTTTTCAGTACTGTTGTAACTCTGAGCAGTCGCCAGATGAACAGTTGTAAACTGAGGGCTATCTGTAGATTTCAAATAGTAGTGAGATTTAGGATGGATTGAGGAAGGTTTGAGGCCAAGGACTGGCAGTGATGTGAGTCATGTAACCAGCATCAGTTGCGTCAGTTGTATGATGCACACGGTATTGTGGGAGGCCATGACAGCTTCGCTGCCCTCTGCTTCTCTCTCTTTCTGGGTTAATGAGTTGCTCACTTCCTGCTCATCTGGCAAGACCATCTTTCGGATTGTGGCTGGTGGGCTGGGAAGCCAAGGTCTCCATCGTTGGTGCTGCTCCTCCCTTGCCACAAACATGAGGTTCTTTCTGCTTGCAAACTGCCGGAAGTTGCCTGTGGCCTCCTGCAGGGCAGCTCACACGGTCTGTTTCCCCCCTCTTCCCACAGGCTGGCCAACGCCTCTGGCACCATCACTCTCAAATGCAAAGACTTGAAAATTCTGCAGTTGGAAATTCCTGGAATGGCAGAGTGCCTGAACATTGCCAGCTCCATTGAGGTAAGGTGAGCCTGTCCTGATTTTGGCAGAACCCAGCTGCTGACAGATCATGGGAAGAGGAACAGTCCCTAAACATGTGCCGAGTGCCTGTCCTGATTAATGGGAGGGTGAAGTTTAGGACCAAGGACACCTGGTTCCCATCTACACTATCCTCAGCCACAAAATCTCCAATCCGATTTTAGTCTGTTCTTGTAGGTTGTGCAAATTGAGCCAGTGCTTCATCCAGGATGTATCTTGACATACATTTTCTTTTCTTTTTCTTTCTTTTCTTGTTTTTCTTGTTTTTATTTTTTTCTTCTTTCTTCTTTCTTTCCTTTTGCTCTTTCTTTTCTTGTTTTTCTTTTTCTTTCTCTATTTTCTTGTTTTTCTTTTCTTTTTCTTTCTTTTTTCTTTTTCTTCTTTCTATTTCTTTTTTCTTTTCTTTTTCTTTTTTCTTTTTCTTTTTTTCTTTTTCTTTCTTTTGTTTTTTTCTTTCTTTTGTTCCTTTCTTTCTTTCTTTCTTTCTTTCTTTCTTTCTCTTTCTTTCTTTCTTTCTTTCTACTATACTGTTCTGCAGTTGTGGGAAGCAGTTATTTAGATTTAGATTTTAGATTTTATTAAATTTATACCCCGCCCTTCTCCCGGAGGACTCAGGGCGGCTTACAGCCAGTTTAAAACAATGATACAATACAAAATTTAAAAAGATTAAAAATAACTATTTAAATTTGGCCGCTTCTACTAAAAATTTAATTTAAAACCCCTTTAAAATACCCCTAGGCCAGTCCTGCCTGNCATTCTGGACCAACTGGAGCCTCCGAGTGCTCCTCAAGGGGAGCCCCATGTAGAGAGCATTACAGTAGTCCAGGCGGGAGGTGACAAGAGCATGGGTGACTGTGCGCAAGGCATCCCGGTCCAGAAAAGGCCGCAACTGGTGCACCAGGCGTACCCGGTAAAACGCCCCCCTGGCCACAGCCGCCAACTGGTCGTCCAGGGTCAGCCGTGGGTCCAGGAGGACCCCCAAGTTGCGAACCCTCTCCGAGGGGGCCAGGGTTTCGCCCCCTATAGTCAGCGATGGAATCAGCTGACCATACCTGGGAGCCGGCAGCCACAACCACTCAGTCTTGGAAGGGTTGAGCCTGAGTCTGTTTCTCCCCATCCAGATATTATAACCAGATATTAAAACTATCCTGTACCCATCAGCCCCTTCCCTGGTTAAACCCATGCCCAAACTCAGCCAAGATGCTTCCAAATGTTGCAGCTTTAAGGATAAAGGAGGAAAAGGAGAAGCGAATGAGGAAGGAGGAGGAGGAGAAGAAGTTTTCCCAAGGCCTTGTCTCTTGCTGTTCAACCCTTCTTTTCAATCATAACAGGGAAGTCCTCCCCCTCCCCATGCTCTCCATTTCCTGTTGATTCATTTTGCGTAGGAAAGAAGAGGGAGGGTTGCAAAAGAAGTAAGAAGCCGATGGGTGGCACAGAAGCCTTGTGGTGCTTGGCAGTTTGGCCAACCCAACCTCAGCTGTTGCGTTGAGTTCTCACCAGGGGCTTAGCTGGGGCTCTTTCCTCCAGTTCCCTATGGGGGATGAAACTGGCTTCAGGCCCACCTGTGCGGGGTGAGCCCCAGAAGCCCCAGTTTCTCACACACAGGTAAAAAGTGCTTGAAGAAGCTGAGATCTGCTTGGTTCAAAGTCTTGCAGACCAGGTGCCGTTGTGACTTTCAATAGTTGCTAAAGGAATGGCTGTTAAATTGAAGACTTCCTGAGTGTCTGAGCTTTAAGGATCAAGAGCAGCAATGCTGGCTGGGCTATTTGGAGAGTTGAAGTCCACACGTCTTAAAATGGCTTCAGCTTGGCTAAGTGACACTTCAAGATGGAGAACGTCATGTGTACCTGTTGCTAACCATGCTGGACCAACCATGTTCCCACAGGCCCTTTCTTCTCTGGAATCGGTGATGATGACGTACCCCTTCTTCTACAGACCCCAAAACACAATGCTGGGCACTGGGTGGCTGACGCACATTACCGAGCAGTATTACAAGCAGATTGCAACTGACGTGAGTAGAGAGGCCGATGGGCTGACAGAACTGACAGCTGGACCAGGGCATTTTGTGGCCTGGTGTCAAGGACATTGCATGTTATTGATAACAAATATCTATTAAAACTATTTTTAAATTTTTTTTAAAGGACTTAACAAGTTGTTCTACTATCTCTGCTGTATCAGAAGTTGAAAATGAGGCCGTAATTGTAGATATTGCCATTGAGTTACATCTAATAGATATTTGTCTTTTAGCATGGAATACAGGTAGACCTCAATTTACAACTGATCACTTACCCAACTGCTTGAAGTTCCAATGGATTTACTTGGGGGGGGTTACTTACGATCTGGATTTGAAGTCCAGACAGTTGCCCCCCCCTTGTGGTGACATGACCATACCTCAGGAACTGAGCAAACGGGCCACAATTTATGGCCATTTGTAATGTCCCACAGTCACATGACCACATTTTACGATGGTTTTGCCAAAAACCAGTATTTACCACACTCATAGTGAACCATTGGTTCGTTTAATGACTACAGTATCCTCTTAATGACCACAGATTCACTTAATAAGGAAGGTCATAAAATTGGGTCTGTCACGTGACAGACAGACCCACTTTATATCCATCACGAGGTTACATGGGGCAGGCTCCATTATGGTCATAACCTGAGGACTACCTGTACGACAAAACTTCATCCTCATCATGTCAGTTGGTTGAAAGTCTACACTGTATCCCTGCTCCCACCCAATTTTTCCAGGTCACCACTTTTTCCCCCAATATCAGATCTGGGTTTTAAAGTCAATGCGATTATTTCCCTCTGTTTTTGTGTGTGGGTGTGTCTGTGTTGTCCATAGGTATCAACAACCCTTTGCACCAACCTGGCTCCTTCACCCTCCACCCCATAACTAAGCCAACAGCTTCTTCTCCAAATTTGGACCTATTAAAATGCAGTCAGGTCAACAGATGTCATCTGGCAGGATAGACGTTCAGCAAGAAGACTGTATATTGGAGGCAAACAGCCTCACCGTCACCAGAGCTTGACCTGGCTCTTCACACACCTTTATTCTTCATCCCTTCCAGACAGGGGCCTGGAGGCTGAGTTCCATCAATGCAGACTTTGGAGTCTGTCCCAGTTATCCACCAGTTGTGATCGTACCGGCGAGACTGGATGATGGAGCCCTTCAGAAGAGCGCCCGATTCCGTCAGGGGAGGCGATTCCCAGTTCTCAGCTACTATCACAAAAAAAATGGGACGGTGGGTCNATTCTGCCTCTTTCACTTGCGGCACCCAATTTCTGTTCATAAACCAGCCCTGTGGTTAAATATTTGCTTTTTCCTTTCCATTTCCCTGTTTTTATTCCGTCCAACTGCCAACCCTCTCTTTTTTCTCTCTTCCCCACAAATTCTGTTTGCATGCTTAGCTGTTCACCCCCATAGCTGCTCTAGTGCAGAGGTCCCCAACCCCTGGTCCGGGAACTGGCACTTGGCCGCAGCAAGCCAGCAAAAAAGTGAAGCCCCATCCACAGGATGTAGGCAGCATATGAAACCACACACCCTCCGGTCCGTGGAAAAACCTCTCTCCACGGAACCGGTCCCTGGTGCCCAAAAAGTTGGGGGGGGGCTGCTCTACTGCAGTGTTTCTTAAACTTGGCAGTTTGATGATGTGTGGACTTCAACTCCCAGAATTCCCCAAACCTTCAAGTTGTCAAGGCTTAGAAACACTAGCAACAGCCATCTTCTCCAACCTGCAGCTCTTGCAATGCTTAGAAACTGCCAGCACTCATATCCTCCAAGGAGGGCACGAGGTAGGAGAAGACAGAGATGCCCTCCAGTGGCCACCTTCCTCATCTGTACCAGGAGATGCCGGGAACTGAACCAGGCAGCTTTGGCACACCCAATGGATACTCTAAACAGGCCTGTGTCACTTCACCAATCTGTACAGAATTATTTCATAGAAATAGGATAAAAAGGTTGGAAGGAACCTTGGGGGTCTTCTAGTCCAAGCAGGAGACCCTCTACCATTCCAGACTATCCAGTCTCTTCTTGAAAACGTCCAGTGATGGAGCACCCATAATTTCTGGATGGAAGTTGCCCCACTGATTAATAGTTCTCATTCAAGAAATTTCTCCTTAGTTCTAGGTTGGATCTCTCTTTGATGATCTTCCACCTATTATTTCTTGTCCTGCCCTCTGGTGCCTTTTGGAGAATAGGTCAACTCTCTCTTTGACAGCTCTTCAAATACTGGAAGACTGCTATCATATCACCCCTAAGCCTTGTCTTTGATAGGCTAGCCCAGGGGTAGGCAACCTTGGCTCTTTTATGAGCATGGCTGGCTCAGGAATTGTAGGAGTTGAAGTCCACGACTCATAAAAGAGCCAAGGTTGCCTACCCCTGGGCTAGACATACCTAGCTCCCTTAACCACTCAAGGTGTGGTTTAACCTCCAGACCCCTTTTCATCTTCACTAGCCCCATCAAAAGGAATTTGAGCATCACCAAGCAGACAGCAGGCAAAAACAGAACCAAGCACTGCTCAGGAACTGAGAATTCAGAATGAAATGACTTTATCACTGTCATTAATCAGTACAACAAGAATGTAAAAATGTCTTTCGTTTGCCCCAGAAGGGGAGCTTTCAGAATTTCACTTTTTCAGACCGATATACAGAAACTTAGCCCTTATTCAAAATGCATAGTTCTCCAACTTTTGCAACACAAGTCAGCAATATTGTCATTTTAGGTAATATATCATCACGAAAAGTCAGCTTTAAAAAACCAAAAGCTGTATGAAATGTTCTACAATAGAAAAAAAATGGTTTGCAAAAACTGGGCGTGAAACAGACTTATAAACAAAAATTCTTACGTTAAGGAAAGCATCTCCCAAAATACGTTCCATTTCAGGATGAGCTTTTCAAAAAAAAGATTGAGCTTAAGGAGATGTACTTGACCAATGGCCACAAGGTGACCTTGGGAGAACCCCAAATTGATCCATTTGCACCCCTCCCAGGAGTCTCCCTCCCTTTTACTCTCCTCCATCCATCTCCATCCTTTGCTCGTGCAGGCGATGCTTCGCAGCAGCCAGCCCCTCGTGGGGCCCAAACGGAAACGCTATGAGGATGAGCTGCTCTTGACCACCATCCTAGAGGGCGGGGAACGTGGCTTCATCCTGGACACCAGGTCGCTGCAGGCCGCAAAGCAGGCCCGGGTGATGGGGGGTGGCCTGGAGCACCGAAGCTGCTACCGTGGCTGGAAGAGGCTGCACCGAGCTCTAGAGAGGTAAGCCCCTCCATCTATTCGTGCCCCAACTGTCCATGATGGGAAGGTATTAAAAAGAAGCCCCAGGCAGGGCACATCTGAATAACATGCTGAAAGCACTATGGAAGCCTCTTTTCCCCTTTCAAAACAGACTTATGTAGTGCTTTCAGCGTATCGTGACCAGGAAAAAGCAAAATTAAAACAACAACAACACAGGGAGCTCTCAACAAAGATGGCTATTGGTCAAAAGATATCCTGGGAATTCCTTTACCTTGGTGTGACTCACGCCTCTGATGCTTAAGCAGGGTGAACCAGCTTAAAAATTATTCCTTCCTCAATTAAGTCAAGGATGATCTGTGGAAAACTGGTACCGAGGTTAAGAATTATTGAATAATATCTTTCCCAGTCAGCCCTGAAATCTTCCAGAAACAGTGAGAATTGTAGAGCAACGTTATCTGGAGGGCAGCAGGTTAATATTTAGTACTGTCCCTGATTAATTAATTTATTATTATTATTAAAGTTGGAAGGGACCTTGGAGGTCATCTAGTCCAACCCCCTGCTCAGGCAGGAAACCCTATACCATTTCGGACAAATGGCTGTCCAGTCTCTTCTTAAAAACTTCCAGTGTTGGCGCATTCACCGCTTCTGGAGGCAGGTTGTTCCACTGGTTGATTGTTCTAACTGTCAGGAAGTTTCTCCTTAGTTCTAGGTTGCTTCTCTCCTTGATCAGTTTCCATCCGTTGCTTCTTGTCCTGCCTTCAGCTGCTTTGGAGAATAGCTTGACTCCCTCTTCTTTGGGGCAGCCGCCGAGATATTGGAAGACTGCTATCATGTCCCCCCTCGTCCTTCTCTTCATTAAACTAGACAGACCCAATTCCAACAGCCGTTCCTTATATGCTTTAGCCTCCAGTCCCGATCATCTTTGTTGCTCTTCTCTGTACTCTTTTTAGAGTCTCAGCATCTTTTTTACATCGTGGTGACCAAAACTGGATGCAGTATTCCAAGTGTGGCCTTACCAAGGCATTGTAAAGTGGTATTAATACTTCACGTGATCTTGATTCTATCCCTGTTAATGTAGCCTAGCACTGTGTTGGCCTTTTTGGCAGCTGCAGCACAATTATGGGATTCTTCTCCATTATTTCATATATATTTTCCTGTCGAGAAAGACGGGCAGATGTGAAAGTTTAAACCAGCCTCCCCTATTAACTGTAACTCGCTTTCTCCAGCCAGACAAGCCTGGTCCACGGGAGAGACCCCTGACTATGAGCTGCAAGACTCTCTGACCAAGTCAGTTCTCTCTTCTCTTTCTCCCTCCCCACCTCTCAGGGGTCGCTCCCTCCAGGAAAGCTTCATCAAGCTGGTGGAAGCCTGCAATGACCCTTCTCCTCACATGGACCGCTGGCTGAGCAGGCTGGAAGCCTCCAAGTGGTTGTCCCACGTCAAGGAAGCCTTGAATGCTGCCTGCCTGGCAGCCCAGTGCCTGGAAAGGTAGCGTTGCATTTGGTCCTTCCCCCGGAAAGGCTCTGGAGAGGAGCCCCCAGGAGACGCTGTTGGGACACGTCTCCTCTGCACCCCAACTTTTCAGGATGGGCTAATGTCAGGGAGGAGGTTGTGTTACCAGAAACCTGTTGTGTCTTGCTCCAGAGAGGAGGCTTGTGTCCTGGTGCACGGAGCCGAAGGGAAGGACGCCACCTTGTTGGTGACGGCTCTTGCCCAAGTTATCCTGGATCCAGCCTGCAGGACGTTGGCCGGCTTCCAGGGACTGCTGGAACGGGAATGGATACAGGTACTAACTAGCGGGAGGCAGTTCAAAGGGGATTGGCATGCTGGCTGGGGAATTCTGGGAAATGAAGTCCACGCTTCTTAAAATTGCCCTAGCTGGAAAACAAGAAAGCGTACCTTGTTCTTTTTTTTATCTCAATCGTTCCTGGTAGTAATACAGATAGAATTTCAAAATTGGAAGCCATTGTAATTCTTTCTAAGCACAGGCATGGGGTATTTATGTTATACATTACTCATCAGATTCTAGTCTGATGTGTGCTGCAGATGCCAAAAAGGCCAACACAGTGCTGGGCTGCATTAACAGAGGGATAGAATCAAGATCACGTGAAGTATTAATACCACTTTACAAGGCCTTGGTAAGGCCACACTTGGAATACTGCATCCAGTTTTGGTCACCACGATGTAAAAAAGATGTTGAGACTCTAGAAAGAGTACAGAGGAGAGCAACAAAGATGATCAGGGGACTGGAGGCTAAAACATATGAGGAACGGCTGCTGGAATTGGGTATGTCTAGTTTAACGAAGAGAAGGACGAGGGGGGACACGATATCAGTCTTCCAACATCTCAGGAGCTGCCACAAAGAAGAGGGAGTCAAGCTATTCTCCAAAGCAGCTGAAGGCAGGACAAGAAGCAACGGATGGAAACTAGTCAAGGAGAGAAGCAACGTAGAACTAAGGAGAAACTTCCTGATAGTTAGAACAATTAACCAGTGGAACAACCTGCCTCCAGAAGCGGTGAATGCTCCAACACTGGAAGTTTTTAAGAAGAGACTGGACAGCCGTTTGTCCGAAATGGTACAGGGTTTCCTGCCTGAGCAGGGGGTTGGACTAGATGACCTCCAAGGTCCCTTCCAACTTTATGATTATCATTATCATGTGTACCTTTGATCATAAGGGGGAAGAGTTTAATTCTTACCAATATTTATGGGGTTCTTTGATTGACTTCGTTGAGCTTTGATTCTTGTTGGAAGCACTGTCTCCTATCCTTCCCTCTCCCTGGATGTTACTTTTCTGCTTCTAGCTGCCAAACTTTTTTGCTTTTCCAGGCCGGGCACCCCTTCCAGCTCCGCTGCGCCCACTCTGCCTACGCGCACGCCCGGCTCAAGCAGGAGGCGCCCACCTTTCTCCTCTTCCTCGACTGCGTCTGGCAACTGGGGCGCCAGTTCCCCTTCTCGCTGGTGTTCAATGAGCATCTCCTGCTGGCACTCTTTGAGCATTGCTACGCCTCTCCCTATGGCACCTTCTTGGGCAACAACGAGAAAGAAAGGTAAAGCAAGAGCAGGCCACGGAGGAGCAGAGCAGGGTTGAGGGTGCCAGCAGCCTAGGAGAGCAGGGTACACTAAGATTATTCAAAGACTCCCACCGAGGGCTGGGAATTTTCTGCCTCCAGCCTTGAAAGACACTGAAGGATCATCAAAGCGGGAGGATTGGTTCCAACTACTTTTATGAGTGCTGTTGTAACGTTGAAGGGTTGCTAAACAAATGGCTGCAAGTTGAGGAGTACCTAGAATTCTTTCATGCTTTTACATCTCCAACAACCCCTGTTTGAATCATGTTGTGCCCTCAAGAGGGGAGAGACACCTCGAAGCTACAAGAAAGGAACAGAGTCTAAAAATGTTAGATTGTGTTTGCTTCTGTCAAGTCTTCCCCAAACATCCCACTGCAATTTTTGGGAAGCATCTGTTCCCCTGTATCGGATTAAAGTTGTGTTCCTTCCCTAACATGGCGGGCTCCTGGTTGGATGTGGTGATCGGAAAGCTGGCTAGGGACTTCTGGGAACTGAAGTGCACACATCTTCAAGTTGCCCAGGCTGAGAAACAGCGCTCCAGGCCCACCCGAGGAGGGACTAAAATACTACTGACTTCCCTGCAGGAGGTTGTGTGACGTGAGGGGGAAGACCCACTGCCTCTGGCCCTGGATAAACCGTGTGGAGAAGTACCTGAATCCCCTTTACCTGTACAACCCACTAGTCATTTGGCCCTCCGTGGAGCCACAGAGTGTGGTGCTCTGGCAAGGTAAATTCCTTTTATCATGTGAAGTACAAACTCCCACTTTCGAACAAAGCACTCACGTGCCAGCAACTGTAATTTGGTTGAAATTAAGCCTTCCAGATTTCAGAGTTTCATAGGCCAACCTTGGTGATAAGTCTGGAAGTTGGACTCCTGGCAACGGGACTTATTTTCTTGTTGGTTTGAAATATTGCGCTCTCCATCAGTCAGAGCATTGTTGGCACTTTAGCAGCGAAACCAACAAGAAAATAAGTCTTACCTTTACCTGGATGACTAAGAATCTTCGTTATGCTTTGCTCGAGTTGATACAATTCCACAGATTTCAATGATATAGAAATCACTTGGGAGGGCTGGAAGAGATCTGCACAGCAGAATTTTGTACAGGGATCCCTGTGTCAATAGGGATTAGAAAATTTGTTATTAAGCAAGACATCGTGTGATCACAATTTGTGGCCTTCCCTGCTGGCTCCCCCGCTAACTCTGTTAGTCAGAAGCTGTCTGGGAAGGTCACAGGTGGCGATTACATGATCCCAGAACACTGCAGCTATCATAAATATATGCCAGTTGCCAAGCACCCAAACCACGATTATGCGATTGCAGGAATACAAAACCAAATTGTGATTATGTGACTGCAGTGTCACAATATTCCTCAGTGCAAAAACCAGTCGTAACTTTTTCCAACACCTTCGTAACTTCAAATGTCACCAAGTGAATGGGTATAAGTCAAGGCCTACCTGTAATACAGCCTTACTAAAACCTAACTGTTTCAAAAAATTTCCACTGTCTGAATATCGGCAAATTTCCAAATCACATCTGATGAATAGAAACTAAAACCTCGCCCACCTATCTGCTTTGCTGCTCATTTCCTTTATGTGCTTTTAAGATATAGATGTAAGAAACAAGCCTATCAATTTTTCTGAATCCTGGATCTTCAGAGGACTAAAGTTCTCTACATCCAGATTTGAGAGTGAGAATTTCAATCTACTGCTAAATATATTTGCAAACTTGCAGATTGGAAGGATATCTAAATACTCTGAGCACCTTAAATGTAAAAGCAGGATGTGCCTCTTCCATTAGCAGCCCCGGTTTTTCTGGGGTTATTATGAAAGACGTAGCTGTCCCCCTAGATGTTGGGGTTGGAAGCTAAGTGAGCCTATTGGCTAATGTTCTTTATAAAGAGTTGCTGCAAAGATATAAAAGATGACTGTTTGTCCTCGTGAAAGAGATGGATAACTGGCTATTATTCTCTATGCAGGTTTATTTCTCCGCTGGGTCCGTTCGTCCCAACATCTTGATGAAGCTTGGGCAGAAATTCAGCAAATAGCCACAAATAGCCAAACCTACTCACAACAGTTGCACAGAGCAATGTGAAAGTAGACTGCAACACCCCTTTTTAGATGAAGGAATCAAAGAATTAGCTGGTAAAGGTCACCCCAAAAGAGGAGAGCTGAAAACAGAGGGAGAATGCTGACACAGAGTCACCAAGGAGAGAAATGAGCTCTTCATCTGTGACACAGAGAACTCTGCGAACATGTAGATGTATTTCCCAGACCTATTTTTTTTAACTATTACAAATAAAATACAGCTCTTTAAATCCACGTTTCAGATCAAAGAAATCCAGAACACAAGATCAATCTTCCTGGTAACGAGTCATCTGAATGCTCATATGTAGCCACCCCAACTTGGAGCCAATAACTACGTTTAGACAATATGGCTAAGCTTTTAAAATGTTAATATTATTCAAACCTAAACCAGTGCTGGATGGGGAATTCTGGGCATTGAAGTCTACACAATCTAAAGTTGCTAAGGTTGAAAAATGCTGCTCTACTCCAATAAACTGATCCAATAACCTCACAATATATTGTAAAACCTGGGGTATGTCTAACCTGGGCTTTACTTAACAGAACTGTCAATATGGAAACCCCTAATGATTATAACACTGAATCCTGAAGCCAACAAATCATACACACGATGGAAATAGTAATAGTAAATCTACTTGTACCTAGCTAACACATTCATACATATTTCTTTTCATTTTTGTAAAGGAAGAATTTATTATCTCTGTCTCATGTTATAAATATGACAACTGGAGCTGTTCCAAGAATGTACAAGTAAAGAGATTCTCCCACAGAGAACCAGCAGCTCCAGCAGATCACCTTTTGCTTCTTGCCCTTAAGCATTGCTCAAGACAAGCAAGATCTCCGTCCTGATGGAACTGCAAAGACCAACGAAGCATCGGAGGACAAGGAAGGAGCACTCAAGCTTCAAACTCAAATTCAAAGTATTGGGGGTCAAAGTAATGGATGCGGACGTAGCCATCCTCTCCGCCACTGCTGTAACTAGAAGCAGAAGAAAAAGAGTGAAATTCCCGGTGCTCTTAGTCCTCGTCTTGATGAAACCAAAGAGCCAGAAATGTCTTATGATTCTTACCTCTTCCCATCAGGGTGGAAAGCGACGCTGTTAATTGGCCCAAAATGGCCTTTGATTCTTCCAAATTCTTCCTCAACGCCCAGGTGGAAAAACCTAGAACCGTTAAGTAAGATGCAAAGAGTTAACCACCATTAGGAAGGAATGCTGGGCAGCTCTTCAGTGTTAACTTGGTCATGAGGGGTTGGCAGTTGGGTTTCATGGGAACGCAACAGAGGAGGGTGAATCATTGCCACATCCCTCATCACCAGAACTAAACGAGCTCACCTGGCCTCAAACTTTCCAATTCTGGTGGAGGTGGTTGTCACATCCATGGCTTCCTGTCCACCGCCCAACACCACCTGCCAGAATTAAAATAAAAGGATGAGACCCGTTCCTTGGGTTAGGAGCAGATTTACCAACGGATCCGTTTACTGCCATGGCTTCAGATTTGGTTGTCCTACTTGGTTACTCATAAGAAAACTGACCATGTTTTGATATTCCATGCCAACTTGAAGAAAGGCATAAACACTCTAAATTTTAGACCATTTGGGAGAACCCAAACTGTATAGATATAGGACTTCTAGCTAGGAAAACATTGCTCGTGTGCCAAGTTTAGAGCTCTGCCACTTGATCTCTCAATATTTTCCCATTTCCTGTACAGCAATCAAGCAGGGCCCAGAAGCTGTCAAGAAACAAAGCATCCAGAAGCTAACAGACACTTTCATCTCACAATTTTACCTTTGTAAAGGACCCGCACAAACCACACAACTCTCATCCTAGGAGATGTCACAAAAAAAGTTAATGGGGAAAAACATACGTGGTCAAAGATGGGGGAAAGCGCTGCGGAGTTCACCGGCCGTTCTGTTCGGAAAGTCTTTAGGTGGTCAAGATTTGTGGAATCAAAGAGCTGCAAGAGAAATAGATCCATCAGGGCTTTGGGGGGACTTCCCCAGTATCATCTGGAAAGGCCAATGACAACATCAGTCCCAAGCAACACAGCAGTCACTTCCCAGTCCTGTGGACAACAATTCTCCCAACAAAACTGTGCTTGGAAGCTGAGGAGGGCGACTAGAATAAGCCCGGGAAAATCAAAAACAGAAACAAAACCAAACTGAGTTCTGGTGAGAGCTGGAAAAACTTCCTGGGACCGCTAATTTGTGTGCCGATGCTTATATTTACGATTTGTAGGAAGGATGCCAAAAAGAACATTTAAAAAAAAATGCCAGTATGGCCACGAATGTTTTAGAGAAAGTTTAAGAAGTTGTCTCCAGCCAAGAGGCCCATCCTCAATTGGCCAGCTGAGCCCAAACAACCCCTCTGAAATTTGAGTCACAAAAGGACGGCTCTTGGGGGCCAGATTTTATGGCCCTTCCACCTCTCCTTCCCTCTCCACACCTGCAGAGTTGCTCAGTTTAGGTGTCAGCAAAGGAAGGTTAGATATTAATGAAAATTGCCACCAAAGAGGGAAATAATGATCTGATTGAGGTTAAAATGTTATTCTCTCAAAACTTGCAAAAGGGATAGGAAGAGCTAGCTTGTCCAAGCAGCCTCTCTTCCTGGGGTTAATTGAAAAATGCAGGTCAGTCACAGGACCCTTTGCCAGCAAGCAGCAGCAGCAGCAGCAGCAGCAGAGACTCACCTTGGCAGTGTTATCCTTGGAGGCAGTGACGAACATTGTCACGTCTCTGGAAGTCTGGATGTCATTGATCTGTTTTGTATGCTCTTTCATGTTCATGAGGACCTCTCCTGACTGGAAGAGAAGAAAGTGAGCACAGGAGAGAAGGAAAAGCCTTGCTACTTTACTCCAAGCTGGCTCAGGAATTCTGGGAGTTGAAGTCCACAAGTCATAAAAGGGCCAAAGTTGCCGACCTGTGGTCTAGTGGTTAAGGCAGCATAGCTGACTCAGGAATTCTGGGAGTTGAAGTCCACGAGTCATAAAAGAGCCGAGGTTGCCTACCCCTGGTCTAGTGGTTAAGGCAGCAGGCTAGAAACCAAGAGATTGTTGAATTCTAGTCCCACCTTAGCCATGAAAGCTGGCAGGGTAACTTTCAGCCAGTCACTCTCCCTCAACCCAATCATCTCACAGGGTGGTTTTGTGGGAAAAATAGGAGGAAGGAGTATTAGAAATGTTCACCGCCTTTTATAAAAATAAAGGTGGGATATAAAATAAGTATGAATGTATGAGTATGATACAATAATAACGTTGCATACAGATTAAGTAGTTGATTGTATTATTTCAGTCCTTCTTATAACTATCAGTCAGCAAGAACCTCCAAAAGGGATGGTCTGAGGTCACATGAAAGCACCACCTTGATGCTAAATTAAGCAGGGCAATAATAAAGCCCTGAGAAGTCTAGCTTCAGTCCTTGAATCCCTCATAATTAGACTATGTGATGTGGTTTATTTAAAAACTACCAGAAGGCACAGCTGCTCCAGAATACTATGGCACAAAAAGTAATGGGAAGGTTTCGGTATACGCATGTGACTGCACAAGTTGCACTGGTTACCAATACATTTCAACAGCAGAGTTAAACAGCCATCACCTAGAACACCTTTTATGGCACAGAGCAAGAGACCACCCATCTGCTACGGTTTCTGTCTCTCTCTTAAGACTGGATAGAGTGGGTGAACTTTAGGTCCCCTTGATCCAAGAATGTCATCTATTGCGACCCAAAGAGCATGTTTCCTCTGTTGTGGTGGCTGCCTTCTGGAATGATACCCCACAAAGAGTCATTTGGCTATGGCCCTGTTGATGTTCCACAAGTTAAACATGTATCGGCCTCCCAGGCTTTGGGGTAGGGTGACCATGATGTTCCACTTTTTTTGTATTTGATGTTTTGTTGTTGTTAATTGCGACGTCGTGTCCGACCCATCGCGACCCCATGGACAATGTTCCTCCAGGCCTTCCTGTCCTCTACCATCTTCTGGAGTCCATTTAAGCTCACGCCTGCTGCTTCAGTGACTCCATCCAGCCACCTCCTTCTCTGTCGTCCCCTTCTTCTATTGCCCTCAATCTTTCCTAGCATTAGGCCCTTCTCCAGTGAATCCTTCCTTCTCATTAGATGTTAGAGTTAAGTAAACTGGAACCTTCTAAACACACTGACAAAAACATGATAGACAAATTCGGATCTGCCCAGCTGAGGTTGGTTGCCTTCTCGATGGCACACAAATACTCTTTATGAATCCATACCAACCTTTGCACTGAACTGGTTCAACTCCCCATTCTCATGCCCAACAATGATGAATTCTCCAAGGGGACCCCAAACCGCACTGGTAATTTTGGACTCGCTGCAGGGGATCTTCATGTATGGTTCATTGTCCTCTGAAGATAAAAGGAAACAAGGTACAAGCGAAGTTGGTAAACAACAACTTTTGAGGAAGGACCATTTCCCCACCTTAACTTTTGAGTCTAACCTACACCTGAAGGTCTCACCAAGCTGGCTGGAGTCTCGAAGGTCGAAGAAGCTCACAAAACATTGGTAGCCCATTTGCTTATCTGTGGAAAACATGATGATATTCCCTCCAAAGTCAAAGCCACATGTCCTCACAGCGGAGTTGGTATTGACTAAAGCAAGTTGCTTTCCTAAAGAGGGGATGAAACACAGACAGTAAATTCAAGCGGAGAGACCCACTGCTCCCTCAAAGTCAGAATTATCTCCTCCAGGGGTCTCTAAAGCTTCAGGTCTATGGAAAGTGTCTACGCACAACTTACATAACCTAGTCAGCTACAGACATAAGAGATGCATGCACACAACTTCCAAAATATTAACTTAGGGTTACTTTTTAGTGGCTGAGCATGTAGTGCAACCCCAGCTTGTTTGACTTCATTTATGGTTCATGGATTATGAGACTCCTGGAAATGGCTTTTAATCCTGTAATCAGACTGAAATGTGTCAGGTGTAATTTTGACACGAGTTTCCAGATACAAATTCTGTATCAGTACTATCCTCCCTCCTAACATTACATTTTTCACCCTGCATAATCAGAACATTCTTCCTCGTGCGTTGAAGTTTACCTGTCTCACAGTCCCAGAGCCGACAAGAGTTGTCTGCTGAGCCGGTCAAGACATGTTTGGTGTCCCCTGAGAGAGAGCAGTCAAGGAGCCACACAAAATAAATAATGAGCAGCAGCAGGAAACAGAAATGAATTATGGCATGGTTTCAAAAGATAAAGCCTGTGAATTAAATACACATACACCACTAAAACTTTGTAACTGGGCAAAACAGTGTAGTGCAGAGCAAAACCTTTTCAACCAAGGAACCTCAAATGGATTAACTTACAGAAAGCATCCAAAAGCCGAACTCATGATTCCCGTGAAACTGACCTTTGGTAAATTATGTTATGACAAACAGTATCGTAAAGCATTTTATGACAGAATGCAAAATAAAATAAAATATTTCCTGTGATCAACTACTGTCATTTGATTGTGCTATACAATTCAACATGGGTTACTTGCAAGACAGATAAATATCTGAATATATTCTTGATTTTTTAAAAAACTTCTCAATACATCACAAACTCTACCGTTGTTGAAGGCATTAAAGAATCTGGTAGGAAAATATCTCTGAAACAATAACACAATGATTCATGGGTTACTGAGTGTGTAAGAGAGAGAGAGAGAGAGAGAAAGGGGGAGAGAGAAAGAGACCTCTCTACTCTCGTTTACTGAAGACAAGAGGATCATCTCCAATATATACATGAGCTATTCTCAGGCGACCTTGAAAAAATGTGATTTTGTACACTACAACCAAAGGATACAATCAGCATCCACACACCAGACTGCACCAGTGTGGCCAGTGTATGTGCCAAGTCTCTCACCATTGACAGAGTACCAAACATTAACAATCTGATAAAAGAAAAATACAACCATAATATCAAAATTAGTACATAATAATCATTCTCTGATTAAATTGAACCATTTATTAGTCAATAACTTATAGACAAGATAAATTGAGTTGAAATTGAGTATATGACACACTGAGTAAAATTAGAAAGTAGTAAGAGATCAATTAATGATGAATGAAGGAGAATCATTAATACAACTAAATTCATTGACAAACAGGTTTCACAAACTCTTGATTATTAACTCTTGGATTATTACAGGTTGAGAAGAATATTGTGAACAAACCATTCTGACTAGATTTTAACAGACTACGATGACCAATATTCACTGAAATAAAACCAAACCAACAAAACTTTTAACTGTGGCTGACACACTCACCCTACAAACACCCTACAAACACCACATATTTTTTAAATTTTCTTTCAAAGACAGTCACATGGTCAATGCACCAATTGCACCTTTCTTTAGGGTGAAAAAGATTTAAAAATCAGGGAGCCCAAGTTTCATGAAAGGCAAAAGATACAGATCCATTGTTGGCATATAGATGCAACTGATTTTGAAAAAAAAAATGTCTATTTTTCTTCCTTCCATTTTTCTCTCCTATCTATTAGGATAGTAGGAAGAGATATTCTGTTAGGCTAACTGGGAGAAAAAACCACAAGTAAACTAAGGTAACCAATTCAATGATAACATACCGGATCTTTTGCTACTGTGAAGAGCAAATCGCCTTCCCGATTATACTTGATCTGAGTAATTGACCTCTCATGGCCTTGCAACAAAATAGGTTTCTGTAAAGAGAAATTTTTAAACAAGATGTTAACACTGCTTACTTGCCAATGACAATGTTAGAAAATATCCCTGCCATTTATAATGCTGCAGCTGCTAGTCAGCTGTAGAAAGATGGATAAAATAATAACGTGTTAAGGAACATAAAGTAAGGATTTAAATTCCAAGTGTTGGTTTTAAAGAGTGAAACAGATGACAATTATATTTCTTCTTATAAGAAAATAATAAAGAAATAAAATGAAAAGAAGGCCAAATTTAAAGATGTACTGGTTTTGTTTTGTTTTTAACTACCCTGCAATCTTTTGCATTCTGGGGTGGAGTAGGGTGACTGAATGGAGCTGAGCGGTTACTAGCCGGATGCCCTAACTGATGCCTATCTGGTATTTGCAGTATTTTCTCTTTTTGCCCAGAGAGAGAAAAATATCTGCTACCTAGGATCAAACTTGCCTGAGTTCCACCTCCAGGCCACCAGCCACTCTAAAGACGTACTATAATAGCTTAACTTTATTTATTTATTTATTTTGATGTTATAGTCTCAATTTGTAATCATGTTTTTCTCATCCAGTCACTGTACAGTCTCTTAATGTTGTCTACTTTTACAGCACAGGTTATTGTAAGAGTTTGACATCCATTCACATATTAGATAATGCAAATAGCAAAACAGCCGTAGCTCTCATCACCACCTATTCTCAAAGCAGCTTTCAATTTATTTATTTATTTTTAAAAAGTTTTAGTGATTTCCTAATTTTACATTTTAAGTATTTAAAACGCAACATGGCGGCTGGGTTAACCGATCATTCGATAACATACAAATATCTTTAACAGAAATCTCAAAGTACCATATTAAATTTATTTATTTCGAGCGTGAAGATGTGTAGATAGATGCTGGGGCAGGTGAGAAAAGATGAGATCGTTCAAGTTTAAAAGAAAAGCTAAGCATCCCTTAAGGCAGTGTTTCTCAACCTTGTCAATTTTAAGGCATGTGGACTTCAACTCCCAGAATTCCACAGCCAGCATTGCTGGCTGTGGAATTCTGGGAGTTGAAGTCCACATGCCTTAAAATTGTCAAGGTTGAGAAACACTGCCTTAAGAGATTTAACAGCTGAGAAATCAAACTGACCATACATTTATTGTGAATTTAATAGGATGTAATTCCTAGTAAATAGGCCAAGAACTACAACTTGAGTATAATGAATTTCTTTTTTCATGCTCATTCTTTCCCCAATAACAGGAATGAGATGCCCAGAGATGTACAGGACACTTCTAGCATTAGGATGTACACACACACACACAATAGCTTATGACATTTAAATTCATTATTTTTTTGTCGTCATTTCTTTGAGCTACTACCCTTAGGGTACAAAACAAATCCAGGAATCATCTTTCAAGCTATCGTTATACTGCTTTCCTAAACAGTGAGTCTTATTTCTCTGTTTTCTATTTTTATGCCCTGGTTTTATTGAGGCAGTTTTGTTTCATTTTATTTTATTGCAAGCTACTCTGAATGGAAGCACAGGAAGAAAATGCTTAGAAAAATGTCGATTTAGCGCCAAAGCGAATCGTTCTTTCTTCTAGGGCAGTGTTTCTCAACCTTGACCATTTTAAGGCATGTGGAATTCTGGGAGTTGAAGTCCACATGCCTTAAAATGGTCAAGGTTGAGAAACACTGTTCTAGGGAACGTTTTCACCTACTGAGGACCCTGATCCGGGGCGCGTTTACACTGGGAGAGGCCCCACCGAGCTCAACCGGGGCAATTTCCCGTAGACTTGCGAGATCTTTTCCTAACAGCTTTTGGAGCCCAGGAAAAGCAGCAGGCCCACCACTGAGAACCGACCGACGCCTGAATTAATTATCTGGCTTAGCTACTTAATAATTAGGCAACTAATTATTTATTCGCATTAAGGAAGCCAAGAGACGCGGAGACTCACCATGGCTGCGCAAAACAACGCGGGCAGCACGAGCGGAAGGCACAAAGAACCATTTCCGGGGTGAGGCCGAAGGCGTCACTTCCGGCTCAAGCCGAAAGGAAGTGGCCCTGCAAGGCCTAGTCGCAGGGGTAGGTAGGCAAGCTTGGCTCATTTATGACTCGTGGACTTCAACCCCCAGAATTCCTGAGCCAGCCATGCTGAGGGGAAAGGGAGGTTTCCAAGCTGAGCCATGCTGGCTCAGGAATTCTGGGAGTTGAAGTCCACGAGTCATGAGGGGGCCGTAGTTCCCCCATGCTGGCTCAGGAATTCTGGGAGTTGAAGTCCACGAGTCCTAAAAGAGCCAAGCTTGCCTACCCCTGGCCTAGAGCAACACCTTGCCGTCGGCTGCTTTCCATTCAGAAATGCCTTGCGGGACTCTATGATGCTCCGGTCGCCATGGCGTCGCTGGGTGAGGGACCTACTTCCGGTGCCTCAGAAATTCGGGGGGGAGGAGAGGGATAAAAGGAAAAAATGCCTTTTAAAAAGGGGGAGTCTTATAATTGCTCCTCGCAATTCTAATAGTAAAGGTCCTGCTAGCGGGGGATGATGGGAGCTGTCATTCCAGCGCCTGAGGAGGCCGCTAGGCCGAAGCGAGTCAGCTTCCTGCCATTGCCTCTCCCTCTCACCCAAAGGAAAGATTTAAGTGCTGCGAATCGTTTTTCATTCATCTTTGTGGGGTGTGTTTGCCTGTCTGCAAAATTTAAAAGTGCAGCCCTAGATCCCTCATTCAAAACGTCCGTTTTTGTACCAGTTGCTCTCCTTGATTTTAGGTATAAATAAGGTGACCAACTTTTTTACAATGAGAAAGAGGACACAAATAAATTGAAGAAAAAAAATACCGTAAATAAAACATTTTATTTAGGGTTGCCAGGTCTGCTTCCAAAAAATAGCGGACAAGCGGGGGGGGGGGTGTTAAGTAGTAAAAAAAGTAGACTGTACAGCTTTAGATTACGTACCATTTCATCATAAAGCTTTTGAATAAAAAAAATGTGCACTATTTTGTGAAAAAAAATAGTGAACATAATGTGAAAAAAGCGGACTGTCCACTCAAATAGTGGACACCAGGCAACCCTAATTTTTATTCATTGCAACAATACAGAATACACTATAATATGATAAATGCACAACGAAAAAACATTTGCAACAATAACATTTTATATTGTAATTATGCTTACATGCCTATTAATTATTATTTAAATGAGTACAAAAGAAGGACTGTCCTCCCTAAAGGAGGACGATTGGTCACCTTAGATAAATAAAGCTCACTAATTTACAGCTAGCCCTTGACAGACAACCTTAATGGAGCCTGCCTGCTCTCTGCAGTCGTGATGATTGTAAAATGGGCCAGTCACATGACCAATATGCTTTTACAATCTTTTTAAGCAGTCATTAAGCGAACAAAGCAGTCGAAGTCTCAAGGAAGGCTTGTTGTAACTTTGAACAGTCGCTAAACAACTGGCCGTCAGTTGAGGACTGCCTGCAATAGGACTTAATGCTAAGATGCAATTTAATTAATTTAGGTTAAAATCTATAAAGCATCAATATGTTTCTATTGAAAGAGAAGGGAAAGACGGTTATTCATAGTATTAGCTACCGTCTTTCTTACCAAGGAATACTGTTGCAATGGATGAATAACGGCTGCTGTGAGTACTTCATTAAATAATTTGTCACGGGGTGTCATCTTCTTGCAGGTGATGTTGCAGCTTTGATGTTGGTAGCAATTCTTTGGGGAACAACCAATCCGTTTTTGAAAAGAGGAACTGAGGGTCTGGAGCAGGTAAAGAGAGAAAGCAGACCTCAGCAGATGCTGGCAGAAATAAAGTTCCTTTGCCTGAATTACAAGGTATTTGCCATTTTACACAGCACTCTTCACATTGCTTTTTCTAATCTACTATGGAAGATATCTGGACTGCACCAGCCTGTTCACATGCACAAGGGAAATTAGTCTAAAATTGAGTTGATTTTTTTTCTAAATCTTATGTTACACTGTAATAAGATAGTAGTATTAAATACTAGCAGGGGGTTGGACTAGAGGACCTCCAAGGTCCCTTCCAACATCATCATTGTTATTGTTATTATATTTTTACTTGATACTATTCTAATAATCAGGTTTTGATTAACTGCTTCTAAATGCCAGATAAATCTTAGCATTCTGATTCAGTATATAGTAGCTTTCCGAATGGAGAGGTAATTCCTTGTCTCTATTTCTTTTTCTCTTCTCTGTAAATAAGAATATTTGGGGAAAGTAATGTCCATTTTCTTCTAAGATAGAACACTGTTCAAAAGCTATTGGTTAGCAATGATCTTTTAAAATAGTTTCAACCCAGGAACATATTTTTTTAAAAAAAGAATATATGATGCATTACAATAACTGGAACACTATAGAGATTGCATTGGCCCTGGTGATCAGAAATTGGCTTAAATTACGTAATACTGAAGCTCTCACCATCCAACTATTTTTTCCCCCCCTTACAGTACATGTTGCCATTTATAGTAAACCAGTGTGGCTCCTTCATCTACTATCTTGCCTTAGCATCCACAGGTTGGTCCTTAATTACTGACATTATAAGATTTGGGGAGGTGATTTAAAGTGGAAACTCTGATCATTGTGGGGAATTACTCAGACACCTACTGCAGAATTTTTAAAAATCTAATTTTTGTGACTGTATTACCGTAACTCAGTTCTTAATAGATTTCAGAGCAGGATTATCTTCATTATAAAAAAAAAGAACACTGAGAATTCAAAGGAGAAGGCTTTTAATCACATGATCAGATACGATCTAGACTTCTTTGAGTCCCACTGTGGACACCTTTGGTGCCCTCAAGATATGTTGATTGCAGTTCTTGAATTCCGACCAACATGGTTTGGAAGAGGCCAGTTAAGGGAGAGGTTTTTCCCAAGTGCCCAGATAAATGAAGCTTGCTAGACAGTTGCTGCAGAATCAAGCACTGGAGGTAACTGTAATCTTGTCAATCTTGTCCTATTTGAAAATCCCCGGATGTGGAGATCTAGCTAATGTGCTTTTAGGGAGGAAGATTTCCTATCAGAATTCTTCCCCAGCCATGAACCAGCCAAACATAACCTTCAGGTGGAGTTTCCATTTCACTAGGGTTATTATCTCCTCCGTGGTTATTGTTTGTTTGGATCAAATGATCCTACATGAAATGCTCCACTTTCTATTTCAGACTTAACCCTGGCTGTGCCCCTTTGCAATTCTTTGGCCCTGGTCTTCACAGTGGCAACAGGGAAAATTCTTGGAGAAAACATAGGTGGCACAAGTAGGTATCGAATGCCTTGATGCAAATGCAAATTCTGTCCTCCTTATTGCCATATACCAGTGGTGGCGAACCTATGGCACGGGTGCCAGAGGCGGCACTCAGAGCCCTCTCTGTGGGCACGCGTGCCGTCGCCCCAGTCCTAGGCCTTCAGCTGGGTTTTATAAAAACCTTTTCGCTTTAGGCCTCTGCCACCATGTGCAAAAAAAAAAAAGGTTCAATCAATCAGTCAATTTCAACTTCTCGCGGGGGAAAAAAGATCTTGCAAAGTTGGAATTGATTGATTGAACTTTTTAGTCCCACCCAGTCTGCTGTTACCACCGCAGCCACGCCCACCCAATGGGCCACACTCAATTGACCACACCCACCCAATGGGCCACACCCACCCAGCACCCGATGATGCATAAGTGGGTTTTGGGTTGCAGTTTGGGCACTCGGTCTCTAAAAGGTTTGCCATCACTGCCATATACTACTCCATGTTCCTCTCTCCCAAGAACAAAGTCTGTAGCTTTGGTTGATTTCCTGCTTTTTCTCTTCTGCAGGGGCTGCCCTGGGAATGCTCTTGACAGTCTTGGGCATCGCCATCTGCGTAGTTGCGTCTGGGCACAAAAATCCGTGAGAGGTCTCCAAAGAAGAGGGGAAATTCTGTGGAAGGCCATTCTTATCTGCGCAACTGCTGATGCCACTCTCAAGAGTTGCAGCATGGGGTAAACAAACCCATGGCTCCATGCTAGAAAGAGCATGGTTCTTCATATCCTAGCAATAGCTCCTTCATGCACTTGGATTTCAAAGAGCTCTGGGTTCCTAGATCTTGTTTTGATCTTCCTGTTAGCCAGAAACTTTGGAGACCCTGAGAAGCAGCAGGATCAGGAGCCTTTTAAGTGAATGCAGAAAGATCTCAAAAGCGATAGATGCCCAGACAGATCTGACTTAAGAGCACGATCAATTGCTACTATTCAAATAGGGTCTGTGTTGTGAAGGACGAAGGAGCATGTTTTGGCACAAAAGTCTACAACGAGCATAAAGTACTGGTTACATGGCTCACACCAGATTGATACCCAGAAATACAGTTTCGGAAGTCTAAGTTAGGCTTCAGAATCCCTTGTGATTCCTTCATTACAGAGTTCCTAGTCCTCTAGTCCAGTGTTTCTCAATCTTAGCAACTCGATGATATATGGACTTCAACTCTCAAAATTCCCTAGCTTCCCAGGGCATTCCGGAAGTTAAAATCCACACACTTTCAAGTTACCAAGATTGAAAAACACAGGTTCATTTTATCTATGAATAATGTCAATTTGCTTGCATGAGTGGCATGGTGGCCTAGAGGTGGAGCTCTTGCCTCACAATCAGGATCCTAGGTAGGGGCAGATATTTCTCTGGGCACAAAGAGTTCCCTGTAGGCGTCAGGAAAGGCATCCAGACAGTAAACACAGCTCCATTCACTTGCCCCAACTTCACCTTGATGCAAGCGATCACAGGATTGTTAAAAAAACAATGTCAGTTTTACTTGCATAAGAAGCTCTTTATCCCTCTAAGATCTAAAATCTGTTAACATCGCCACGAGTTTGCCTCTTTTAAACTTGTAACTTAAACTTCTCTCCAGCGCTTTGATTAAAGTAGTTTTAATACAATTACCTTCTTGGATGGCAGTTCCTTACTCTTTGGTATAACTTCCTCTTCCACAATCTCTGCAGCTTTCTGGGGGAAAAAAAATCTTTGCACAGAAGGCTCAATCAGCTGAGCGGGAATTTACACAAAACGAGGAAACTGCTACAAAGGAGCCTTCAATGATTGCATTAGGTCAAAATGTGTATTGAAACAAGCTGATAGGTTGGGCATATCCACCTTTGAGAGAAGAGAGTATTTGTAGCTCAGGGTTGAACTGTGGGGTCCTTGATGGTTTGTACGCGTGCTGGTTTTCCTGCTTACGTTTCATTACCAAACTGGGTAACCTTATCAGTGCTAGGCTGTCTAGCTTGATACTAAATAGAACTGTGGTGGCGAATCTATGGGCACGCACACCGTCTGCCCAGTCCTACAGCTGGGTTTTATAAAACCTTTTCGCTTTAGGTTTCTGCTGCCATGTGCAAAAAAAAAAAAAGGTTCAATCAATCAATTTCAACTCCCGCAAAAAAAAAAAACCTCGCAAAGTTGAAATTGATTGATTGAACTTTTTAGTCCCACCCAGTCTGCCGTTACCACCGTAGCCACGCCCAGGCAATGGGCCACGCCCAGCCGGCACCCGACGATACATAAGTGGGTTTTGGGGTGCAGTTTGGGCACTCGGTCTCTAAAAGGTTCCCCATCCCTGAAATAGAAGGTCGACACTCACTCGTTTCCCCCAGCACGCGCCATAGCCACTAGAGGGCGCGATCGCTCCATTTTTCTCGGGCCTCCTTGCAGAAAGCTATCGCTTCGGCGCTTCTTCCCTTCGACGGGGCGACTATTCTCCACGCGTGTCTTCTTTCTCCCAAGGCGGGGGGGGGGGGACCCTCCGGGAAGCGACTACGAGAAGCTCTGTACTCGGGAATTCTGGGAGTTGAAGTCCATGAGTCCTAAAAGAGCCGAGGTTGCCTACCCCTGGCCTAGATTGAGACCTGTCTTCACTTTTTCTCCACCCGTTCACTTTGTGTGTGTGTGTGAATTTTTTTTTTGTTATTTCATTCATTCTCTTTCTACGATCAAATCACCGCAAGTAACTCCTTTCCTACAGATCGTTTACTTTTCTACCAATTCCTTTCTTAATTCATGTTCTTTATTCTTTCCTCCTCTCACATTCCAATCTCTCCCACGCTGTGATTGTAACACCGGTGGACCTACCAATCTTAACTCCTGCCGTGATCATAATGTTAGTAAAACTAGGTTTTTACTGGGTGTTTTTAGTAACACTGAAAACATATAGGTTACCCCCTTTAGTCAGATCACAGGTGGCGTGCCCCGCTAATGGTAAAGATGATGCTGGTCTGTTCGGGTACTTTTTACTAAATGCCACAAATAAATGCAAATAAAGCTCATTAGTTTATTGCAAACCACGCTTGAGCTGCTCTGTGCAAAAACGCCGGTCTCTAATCTAAAATCTACCTCGCGAGCTCCAAGCAACAATGAATAAATTTAAGTGACGTTTCCACTGTTTAAAAACCGATGCCGAGTCTACGAGGGAACCCAATCCCAACCAGATACTCTTAATTTAAAAAAAAACGCAGGCAGAAAGCTGCCTGGGAAGCGCATCTTGCAAAGCTTGTTAGAGGGGAGATAAACTGGTCTAGAAACTTGGAAACGCCGTTTCGTGCTCAGGGAACGCAGGTCAGATAATCGGTGCAACCGCCTTGGCTGCAAAAGCGAAAGCATTTTTGAGAGACCAGTAAAGCGCAAAAAAAAAAAAAGAAATCTCTCCCTTTTCGCTGATGCGACCGCGCGCCGCTATGCCGCCTTGCAGCCCGGTGGCCCCGCCCAGATGTCCGGACGCCCGGACCGAGATCGGCCCCGCCCCCTGAGCCTTGGAGCTGCGGCCTGGCTGGCACGTCGGAAGGGCAAGTGGCTTGCAGCCTGGCCATTACCTACGTCTGCTAAGGGAGGGCTGCAAGAGGAGCCACCGGTTGGACAAGTTGGCACGAGCAGTGCTCTCCCCAGTTCAGGAGGCGAAGATCCTGCTGATCCCAGCTTGGATCCTCTGCCTTCTGTGCCCGAAGAGAGGAAGTCTAGGCACAAAATCACCTCTGCTTTTCTGGCACTGGAAAACAGGATAGGAAGAAGCAAGAAGAGAGGCCCGACATGTCTCTTCCGTCAGATTTCCAGCTTACTACTCCTGTCGGCTTTGATGCTGTTGCTGGAGAATTCGGGGCAAAGCCAAAGCAGGTGTCAGGGCTGCTACGGGCCTTAAACCTCACCAAGTCAGAACAGGAAAAGCATCCCCAAGCCGCGTTAGGTGGTTTAAAATTCTGTGACTCCAAAAGCACGGCCAGAGAGGAAAAAACGACTTTTTCTGCTAGAGATAGGGATGGGTTTCTTTCAGGAATGTTAGCACTTAATGCAGAAAGGCCAGAGCCTGCCCTAAAGAAGGAAATGGCCCCTTCTACAAAATTGGTTTATACGCAACCACTACTAATCGATCCCATCCCAATGCTATCTGGTGACGCAAGTGGCAGTGCTCAATCGGCTAATAAAGAGGGAAAGAGAACCAAGATGTCGGATAAAGAGGTAGCAGAAAAATTGCAAGCTATTGTGAGTAGAGGAGATCCCAAGAAAAAATATACCTGATACAGGAAAATAGGGCATGGGGCTTCTGCTACTGTTTTCATGGCAAAAGATGTTGAGACGGGACAGGAGGTTGCTATAAAAGAAATAAACCTACGGAAACAATCCCGAAAGGAGTTGATTATTAATGAGATCTTGGTCATGAAAGAGCTGAAGAACCCAAACATAGTCAACTTTCTGGACAGTTACCTGGTTGGAGATGAACTGTTAGTTGTCATGGAGTATCTGGCTGGCGGATCCCTTGCCGATGTAGTCACAGAGATTTGTATGGATGAGGCGCAGATTGCTGCTGTCTGCAGAGAGTGTTTGCAGGCCCTGCAGTTCCTACAGGCCCACCTGGTGATTCACAGAGACATTAAGAGTGACAATGTGCTTTTGGGAATGGAGGGTTCAGTTAAGCTGTCTGACTTCGGATTCTGTGCTCAGATTACTCCAGAGCAAAGCAAACGTAGCACAATGGTTGGAATGCCGTGTTGGATGGCTCCTGAAATTTTGACACAGAAGGGTTACGGCCCTAAAGTGGACATCTGGTCTCTAGGCATTGTGGCCATTGAAATGGTTGATGGCGAACCTCCCTATCTCACTGGACACCCTTGGAGGACATTGTGTTTAATAATAGCCAATGGCACCCCGGCCCTACAAAGCCCAGAGAAGCAGTCTCCGGTATTCCGTGACTTTTTACATAGCTGTCTGGAAACGGATGTAGAGAAAAGAGGGTCAGCCGAAGAACTGTTACAGCATCCTTTCTTGAAACTTGCAAAACCTTTGTCAAGTTTGACCCCATTGATTCTAGCAGCCAAAGAAGTCATGAAGAGTATTCGCTAGCATTGCTGTTGTGGTCTTTATCATTCCTGCTTTTGTTCGTTTGTTGGCTTTGTTTGTTGCTTCCTAATATACACGTTGGTGATCTTTTTAGGGATGTTGAAAGCCTGCAGCGGGAGAGGGGGGATAATCACCTCAGCTGGAAGATACAGGAGAAGAAAAATGGTGATAATAGTGAACTTTTCTGCAAGTCTTGGAAGTTGTAAACTGAATCACTGGCCTTTTCAACACTCGTACAAATAACTCAAATATATTTTGCTATGCCTATGAGTCGTTTGGCTTTGGGTGCACATTCCCATCTACGTTCTGATTTGAGCACTTGCAACTGGTTCAAACTTTTAGAGGGAGGTATTATTTTAATCTGGCGGTTTTTTTTCACCTTAGGTTTTCTTTTTTTTTAGGCAGTGATTGAAACTATGGGAACTTTTGAGTTATTTAAAACAGATAAAAATGTGCAAGTTCTTAGGGAATCTTGAAATGCATCTTTTATCCTTAAGAAGTACTTGGCGAGAATGGGAAAGACCAAGAATGTAGAGATGATGTAGCTGTGGAACAGCAAATTAGAAACCAGAATAGGAATCACAGTGAAAAGAGAGAATTTATCAGAATATATTTTTGTAAAAAAAGCATCAGGGAGATCATTGGGAAGAGAAAAATCATTTTAAATTTGGATCTTTAAATTTCTGCTGTTTTGTTTGTTAAGATTAATTTGGGGATGAGAATATGTGGTGTCATGGTATGGTACTGTAACTACTATGGTTTGGAATAATTACAATTGTTTGGGGGGGGGAAGCTGTGTAAGCCACCACAGAGACTTCTCACAAGTTGTTGCTTGAGAACAGCTAAAGGGATCATAATGTCTGTTGTGTGGCAGATATGATGAACCTCCCCACAAAGTCTTCAGTTATAATAGGACATTAAATTCAAACCCATTAGATAACCTGGATATTGCTGCTATCACCAATCTTGCAACTATGGCTCCGTTAGTAAATTGTCATTTCAACAAGCCTATTTACAGATAATAATTATGGAGAACATTGTAGGGTTTCATGTATTTGGAATGTTAATTATAACTTCTACCTCTAGCTATAATAATCAAGGGAGATACAGCATTTTTTTGGTGAGTTTACTATAAAGATCCAGATTGTAAACATTCTGAGCCAAAGAAGTCAAGTTTCAGCCATTATTGAAGCAACTTTTTTTTTGTTACAGCTAGTTGGTGACAGTGCTTGATCATATGGACTTTCATATGTACTATAAGAATTATTGGAGTTTGAATTCCATAATCTTGTGTGTAAACATTTCTTTATGATTTTAAAGCATGGTATATTATATATATATATTATATAGTAAATATATATAATCTTAGCAGAACTGTTTGGTGATATTCTCTTCACTGTTTTGCATATAGAAAAACATGCATGCACTTTAGGAAGAAAATGTTATTCCCCTTCTATTTTTATAAAATGTTGATAAGAGGATTATCATGGCAACCATACAAATTTCACCTGTACTTTGTTGCCGAGTTTACAGTGTTATTTTTAATTACTGTTATGTAATTAAAAGCAAAAAATGAGTAACTTGTGTGAATGTGTAATCAATACAATCAGCTATGTTTGCACTAAGAATGAATGCGGGCAATTTAGCCCACCAGAATGGGGGATTTGCCAACTTGGAAACACTACTTTTATACAGTCTCCTGTTCAAGTTACATTTTTTATATATTGCAATTATTATTATTAGTAGTATTACAGAACTATGAGAAAATGGAAAATAATTTTGATGACATCAAGCACAGGACTCTGGGTGAGCATGTTGTATATTTAGACTATATGTGAACGAATGAAAACAGTTCACCTAACTTGCGCATGTATTAAGGAAATTGTACAACAATTCTGGTTTTTTTTAAGTTAGTGTCAACTGTCTAGTTGGCGAATCCAGAAAAAGGAACTCTTGGGATATTATTTTACCAAGAGTATAAAACTTTACTGAATAAGACACATTGGCACGGAAGTGAAACAAGCTCTGGATTTTCCATGCAAAAGTCAAGCATCATTCCCCCTTTTCCTTCCAGGCCATTCACAGTCCAAAATGTCCACCAATCTCTTCTGTTCATTTTGTTATGGGAAACAGCCAGCCAGGCCAGGTGCATCCTTGAGTTGACAGCAATGTCTCACGGAAGCCGATGGATGCTTGAATACCATTCTCCCACCCCTGCATTCCGTCTCTTCTTAATTTGAATTTAATTCTCACCATATAGCAGCCTGTACAATTTCCTTCTCTATTAGTCTTGAATGGGTTTATACCACTGTACGTTAAAATGAATGACCTTCTTCTTGAAAAGGGAAAAGAATGTTCATTATCAATTTCATGAACCCATAAAATTCTATTTCACAGAACCCGTAGTTCTATTTCATCCTTGGGAGTAGGTGGTAAATATTGCAATCTTGCTACAGTCATTCACACAACGTTCAGCAGATTTATTGGCACAAGTGCCTACAATTGCAGGGCTCCTTTTTTTTGGAATCCAAGGGTTGGTGTAGATTTCCCATTTTAAGAATTTATAGAAAACAGAAAAAATGTGTCACGTTTAGGACAAAACAACGTATGACTGGAAAATTTTGCATTGATTTATTCTGATAGAATTAGCTACTGTCATCTTAAAATAATTTCAGTTGTCTCTGTAACTGATTCAAAAGTCATACTGTACTTACCATTATAAAGTTTTCCCTAACAGTTTAGTGTTAAAATATTTGCTTTTCCTCCTCCCTAATAGAGTCATTTTGTTTAGATTTGAAGGATTTAGGTTTGAAACAGCATCATGTTTATGTTTCCTGGTAAAATACATGGGAAAATCCCATTGGAGGGAAATTCCACTTAGGGTAGGGGTAGGTCACCATGAATCCGGAGAGGAAAATGGACATCGCCAACAAACTCGGAATACTTGGGTATGGTTAGGAGGGCACTGACTGTTCTAGCCTGCCCTATCTACGTATCCTGGTAAAATACATGGGAAAATCCCACTGGAGGAAAATTCCACTTAGGGTTAGGGTTAGGTCCCCATGAACTCATAGAGCAAAATGGACATCGCCAACAAACTCGGAGTGCTTGGGTATGGTTAGGAGGGCATTGACTTTTCTAGGCTGCCCTATCTATGTTTCCTGGTCAATTACATGGGAAAATCCCATTGGGGGAAAATTCCACTTAGAATTAGGGTTAGGTCACCATGAACTCATAGAGCAAAATGGACATCGCCAACAAACTTGGAGTGCTTGGGTATGGTTAGGAGGTCACTGACTTTTCTAGGCTGCTTTATCTATGTTTCCTGGTCAATTACATGGGAAAATCCCATTGGAGGAAAATTCCACTTAGGGTTAGGTCACCATGAACTCATAGAGCAAAATGGACATCGCCAACAAACTCGGAGTGCTTGGGTATGGTTAGGAGGGCACTGACTTTTCTAGGCTGCCCTATCTATCTTTCCTGGTAAAATACATGGGAAAATCCCATTGGAGGAAAGTTCCAAGTCATGGGGTATCCCTTTCCTATTACCTGAAGTGGAGGGTTAAGATCCAAATCCTTTTTGCCCTCCGCCGCCGCCTTTTGCCAACGAGGACGGGGCGGTGCCCTATGGATGGGTGGCCAACGCTCCCAGCAAAGTGTGATAAATCAAGGGGGGGTTTTATGGTGCTGCATTTCTGCATCCCCCACATCTGCGGCTCCCCAACTCCTGTGCGTGGTGTCTTTTTCTTTTTTTGCACCCAAAGGCACCCATCTTTAATTTTATTATTATTTTTTTAAAAAAACGCTGCGCATCTTTTCCTCCCAGTAGTTGCAAAGTAGCCCTTGCACCCTAGAATAGAGTGGAGACAGGGGGCGCGTTCTCCAACGGCGCAGACTGAACGACGCCTCGCTTCTCTAGCCCCGGGCGAGCCCCTTAGGCCGGCCCAAGCCGCCCCCCCGTTGGTGGGTAGGCCAGGCAACGGGGCTCCCGGCTTGGGTGGTCTTCCACGCGGGCCCCGTCCGCGGCCCGCTTAGGAGCCCTGCGCCAGGGGAAAGAAGGCGCGCTTGGGACTGGAGAGCGCAAAAGGCGCGCGCTCCTCCAAGGCGCCGCCCGCTTGCCCGCCAAGCGGGGGCAGCTGCAGAGGTTCGATCCTGCCGGGCGCTGGGTCTGCGAGGCCGCCCCCTCCTCACCTCTGCCGCAGGAACCGGCCAGTAGGAGGCAGCCCAGCGCGAGGGAAGCTAGCCGACCGCAAGCCAGGCTGGCCCGCACCGCGCGCCCGCTCCAAGGGCGTCCACGTGGCGGACCTGGAGCCCTCGCCGACCAGAGGAGGGGCCGCTTTGAGCGGGGCGAGGGGAGGGGAGGGCGCCCCGGAGGCCCCGCACACCCGCCAGACGAAGCTCCCGCTCGCTTCTGCCTTCGCCTCTTTGCATGGAACTCCCCCTCTTCCGTGAGGTGCACAAACAGGACTAGCGCCCTTAAGTCTCCTTCCCTACCCGCGTGTGTGTGCGTGTGTGTGTCCGTGCATGTACGCTGTCGCACGTGCGCACCTTTTGCACGTACTTGTGACCGGGCGCGTTCAAACAAAATCAGCACCAATTCCTGCAAAAACGAGCGCAAATCGGCAGATCGCGGGAAAAGAGATCAGGAGCCGCCCCGCGCGCCCTAAAGCAGCTCTGGGTTCACACTGCACGGAGCGAGGGTTTCCTTAACTGTGGCTTATGTGGAAGGAAGCCTAGGTTTGCAGGTAACCCTGTCCAGGGCCTGCAGGGCACGCTGTGCTCCAGGCGCAGCCTCTGGCTGGGTGTGTGGATGCGGCGCTGATTGCTTCTCTTCCCTCCCGGCCCTGGGGTCAAAAACGACCCTCGCTGGAAGGAGAAACGGGCTGCTTTTCCCGGGTTCTGCTCCGGGTCTGGTGGTGACGGAGCCGTCGGGGGCTCAGAGGAGGCCGAGGAAGACCCGCACCCTTTGGGGGGGGCTCCGGCCGGCCGAGGTGCAGAGAGGGGGAGGGGAGGCGCGCGGGCAGGGAAGGGCGAGGTCCCAGATCAGTTCATCCCGAGCTTCCCGACGTTCGGGGATGTGACCCGGCCCTTCGCTGCAACCGCCCGTTTCGCAAGCCAGTAAGTCTCCACTCAACAACCGCGCAACCTCTTGGAGAAGAACCCCTTGCGCGTAACGGGGTCTCCTTTAGGATGACCCTGGAGAAACTTCCCACCGTTGGGCCGGAGCAAAGCGACCCAGGTTGCTCCTCCATAAGTTGCTATGAGTTTCAAACGCTCCTTTTAAAGTTCTGGTTCAAAAAAGCAAACCAGATTCTGCACCGCTTAAATTGCGGGATGAACCGTGAGGATCCCCGCGATTCTTTGGTTTTGGAAGTCTCCCGGGCGCGCTTGAGCCGCGAATCCCTTCAGCTTTGCAAAATGTCCTTTTTCTCACGTGCCCGAGAGGAAATGAGGCGAAGCACGTGTGCGTTCCAGCGCTTGTGTGCCGATTTCCCCTTTCCGCGATAGATGAAACTTTATTTTGCATTGGATATTTCCCTTGCACTTTAAAGGGCTTCCAGAACCAAAGAGCTTTTGCAAGGAGAGCAACAACAATCAGGGCAGTCGGTTCGGCACTTGCATTCAAGGCTAGGGGAGCCCATTGCATCAGCCACCATCGTTTTAATTTTTTGAGATCTCATCATTATTATTAGACTTAATATAGCCATATTAAAACCGGACTGAACCTGTTTTGCTGCTAGTCACAGCAGTCGAATTAAGCTGGCATTCTGGTAAATAATATGCATCCCCCACAAAATCTCATATGCACAGAACGGTAATTGCTGCCAAAATATTATTTTACAGAAAATTCTGCTAGGTATTCTTAATTTATCATTTCCTGGATAAGAAATAGGAGGAAAAAAATAATTCCTCCAACTTTATTAATAAGTATTTCCTAGGTTTTTTAAAAATGCATTTTGTGAAAAGATGCAGAGTTATTATAACTTATTGTAATTTATATAATCGACACACACACACACATATATATAGTTTTGCAGTTCTTGGTAATTGAACGTTTGTGATACTGATTAAAAATTGAGGTGACAAGCTCAAAAGATAAGTTCTACCCTCTGTTGTAGAACTCTTCTCTATTTGAAGACACTAAGATTAGACATATCCAGCATAACCCAGCTTGATTTTGAAGGAACGTCTCTTCCAGTACTGAAGTTCTTCATTGAAGAAGAAGAAATTGGACCGCTGAAGAAGATTTACTGGTCCTCATGCATTCCAACAGCTGTTTTACCTCTCTGTTCTCCTTTACTGGCCCCTCTACGAAGAGGTTGTTGGGTTGGAAGCAAGGAGACGAGGAAGAGAAGTGGGCTGAAATGGCAGTGGATTCCTTGGCGAAGAAGCTGATGAAGAAAAGGGGTGCCTTGCAGGAACTGGAGAGAGCCCTCAGCTGCCCTGGGCAGCCCAGCAAGTGTGTGACCATCCCCCACTCCTTGGATGGAAGGATGCAGGTCTTCCACCGCAAAGGGTACCCGCATGTCATCTACTGCCGAGTGTGGCGCTGGCCTGACCTGCAGTCTCAGCACGAATTGAAACCCCTGGCCTGCTGTGAATTCCCCTTTGGTTCCAAGCAGAAGGACGTCTGCATCAACCCTTACCATTACCAAAGAGTGGCAGCTCCAGGTGAATTGGTCAGGTGCCTGTTTAGGAAAGGACAACCCTGCCTTGGTTGCGTAATTATTTTGTCTGGGGAAAAAAAGGGAGTCGCACAGAAGCTATGATTGGAAGAAGGATAATCAAAGATTCAAGAGGCAGACTTTTAGTTACGGTTAGGTCACCCAAGACCCAGAGAAGAAAAGACAGGAGGGATTCAGACGCTACTCTTATTACTAGGAATGAGCATATCTTGACAACAGGCATGCAAAGAGTTGCTGTTCACTCCTGGGAGCAACGGTTGTACAGTATTTACAGAATGATGTGTGTGTGTGTTAAACAGGAAGGTGGGTACCCTAGTTGTTGGAACTCCAGGACACTTTATGATGGTTTCATCATGGATATGGGAGGTCAGGAGGAGAGAATGCCTTGCTAGTCTGGGTGGTAATTCTCTTCATAGAGGCTGCAACAGCAATTCCTGTTATTCTGTTTCTGCAAAGAGCTTCACTCCATACTTTATATAGGAAGTGGGGGCAATGGAAATAACTGGCATAATGGGCAGAAGAACAGGAAATGAACATCTGTGTTGGCGATAGTAATAACCCCCCCCATAGGCCCAGGTTAGATTGTCTTTCCTCTTTTAGTTGCTGTGATGTGACCTTTTGTAGGCTATTTATTTTATATAACTGTTTACGTTTTATGAGAGTTTTCAGTATCATAGATGAAATGGCAGAAAATACTGTAGCAATAATAAGTGATATATTGATATTAAAATTAGTGTCCCCTTAGACAATGGATTCTTTACATTTAATCAGGTAATTTTGCAAAGCATTTTTTTTTATAACTGCAGGTGCATTTTAATGATGCAAACAAGAATTTGCTCAACAAATTGTTCAACTGCAATTAGCCCAAGTGAATTCTGCCATCATATTTAACCTGCTTGTTTGGTCATGTAAATTGGTCTGCTGTCTGCCAGATATGAAAATAAAAAACAAAAAGTTGTGTGCTTTTTTAAACCCATTAGGATGCCACACTCCCGACAATAGTGAACTAGCAAAAGTAGGTGCTGAAAAGCTTGTGTGCCCCTGGCGGGTGCCTCTCCATGTTTTGTGCTTGTCCAAGGTGCTGAAATAGTAAGGTCCCTTTGCTCCCTACTTAGGACGCACTGAATGTTATGCAGGAAAGATACCATTGAAATCAGACAACAGAGAACTCTAGATTAGATGATAGAGCAATAATTCAGCACCATTTGGTCCTTTATTGTTTTAAGCCATCAAGTCATTCTTGACTCAGGGTGAGTGCCTGGACAAATCCCTGCAGGTTCTTTAATTCTTCACCTGTCATCATTTTCCCACATTATGTATGTATGTATATGTATGTACATACGTACGTATGTATGCCTGCCTATTTGTCTGTCTATCTGTCCGCCTGCCTATCTATCCATCCTTCCATCCATGTCATTGTCATCTATCACCTGTTATCTCTCTCATCTCTCTATCAATAATCTTTACCTTTCTATCATCTACAATCTCTGTCATCAATCTTCTATCACCTATTTAACAATCAATCCATCCATTCATCCATCCACCTGTCTCTCTCTCTATATGTATGTATGTATATATACACACACACACACACATATATGTATCTGTCTATATAATCTATCTAATCAATATTTATAATCTGTGTATATCTTCTATCTTCTGTCATTTCTACCTATCTGTCTCTTTCAATCTCTGTCTCTCATCTCTACCATTTCTATTTATCTAGCATTGTAATCTCTTTCTCGCTCATCTGTCTATCTTCTATCTAATGTATATATCTATAATCTATATTTAATCTATATCTATGCCCGACTCCAAACTACTTTCAAAACCTCTGTTGTAGTGTTGCCTCCAGTGTTGGTTCCAAGACAGAGTGAATTCAACCCACAGTTCAGCCTCCTCAACATATTCCAAAATGTGTCTCTTGAGAGTGAACAACAGATGCCCAACAGCGCAACTCAGCCTGATCCTCAGCATGCAGAGCAGCCTCCCTGCACCCCTTTCCCAGCACCTCACAATATGCCCACTCCGTCAGCAAGCACCATGGGCTACCCAGTCACCCCAGGATGTGCAGCTGCTCCAGAAAGGCCTTCTGAACTCACAGGTATGCAAAGAGAGTACCAAACACTTAGTGGGGTTGAGTCTATTGCAGCCTCTCTTTAGAAAACGCAAAGTTTGGCATCGTTAAACTGCAAGAACCAACATTCAGCGCTATCTACAAATTCAGGCAGTTCTGGTAGTAGTAGCAGCTGTGTTAGTCTTGAGAATTTGGGTTGGAGAATGGCATGTTTGTTATTTGTTTGTTCTATGGGGTTTTTTTAATAGCTCAGTCAGCTCTGAAGCTTCTGGACAAATATTTTGATTACTATGATGTTCACTTTTTAAAAGTTAACACACTCAGTTAATGACACTAATTAACACAACACAGTAGTTTACCTTGCATTTTTATCATCGTCCTTTCTAGTAGTTCTCAACTTGCAACTATTTATTTAACAACTGAAAAAAAAAAGATTTATGACTGGTCCATGCACTTATGACCATTTGCAGCATCCCAGGGTCACATGATCACCATTTCCAACCTTTCTGAGGGGCTTCTGACAAAATCAATAAGGGAAGCCAGATTTGCTGATGAACTGAGTGTCACTCAACAATTTCATTGATTCGCTTAACAACTGGGGGGGGGAAGGTTATAAATCTTGAGTCAAGTGTGACTCATTTTAGCAATGAAACTTTCAGTCCCCATTGTGCTTATAAATCAGGGGTAGTCAACCTTGGCTCTTTTATGACTCGTGGACTTCAGCTCCCAGAATTCCTGAGCCAGAATTCTGGGAGCTGAAGTCCACGAGTCATAAAAGAGCCAAGGTTGACTACCCCTGTTATAAATCAAGGATTACCTGCATATCTCTTTTCTGTTCTGGCAATGCCAGCTGTTTAAATGTGTATGTGAAGAGTGTATTTGGATATGAAACAAATCACACTGCTATTATTGCGTTTCTGTCTACATACACCTGTGAAACCTTCTTCCAGATGTCCAACTTGTGAGCTATGAGGAACCCGAGCAGTGGTGCTCAGTTGCCTATTACGAACTCAATACAAGAGTAGGACAGACTTTTCAGGCCTTTTCTCGAAGCATACTAATAGATGGCTTTACAGATCCTTCAAACAAGGACCACTTCTGCCTTGGATTGTTCTCTAATATTAACAGGAACTCTTCCATAGAAAACACCCGGAACCACATCGGAAAAGGTAATTGCAGAGAATCACTGCATGTCAGATGCATGGAAGCCAACTGGAGCATTTTGCTCTCCATAGAAGTGACCAATTTGGTCAATTAGAACAAAAAGATCCCATGGTTAGTCAAAAGTACACTTTACTAAAGTCAAGTGGTTACAGAAGAAGCAAAGTTGGATCTGAGGTTTCCGCACCCAAAGCCTACGGTTAACATTCCCTTGTTCCCACCTTCTCCCATGGTTATCAACAAGTGTCCAATTAGGTGCTAACAAATTGTTTGAGTAACACTCCCTGTCTTCGTGGGCTGGATAGTTCTGTATTTCTTAGTGTGACCTTGGAATGGTCAGCAACTATACCCTGATCTTAGTATATCATGAAGTGGTTTAGAACAAGAGTCTTTTTGCTTCGATTGTGTTGAAGATACATTAGTCTTGGTCCCTCTTCTCTCCTGAAGGTGTCCACCTGTATTATGTGGGGGGAGAGGTCTTTATTGAGTGCTTGAGCGACTGTAGCGTTTTTGTCCAGAGCTCGAATGCCAACTGTGAGCGTAGCTTCCACCCGAGCACCGTCTGCAAAATCCCCAGTGGATATAACCTGAAGATCTTCAACAACCTGCTCTTTGCACAACTGCTTTCCCGGTCAGTTAACTGTGGTTTTGAGGCCGTCTCTGAGCTCACCAAGATGTGCATTATCCGGATGAGCTTCGTTAAAGTAAGAACTTTCTTTGTCTTGTATTATAAAGCTGAAAAATTGGGACTGGCTTCTTTGTTACAGGGACATTTTAAAAGGATAAGATGCACTAAATTTTGTAGCTGAGTAAAATCATTTCTGAACTTGATTTCTGGAAGATGGTAGATCTGCTTAAAATTCCACAAAGGATTACAGCACTCACTCTCTTTAGATTCAGGTTTAACTTTGAAAATATAACCAAAGATTCAATACGAGAGACTATATAATAGAGACTTCACTTACATAATCGTTACATCTTCAAAAAGTGGCCTAATTCAAATAGCAGCATTGTATGGATTTGTGTAGGAAAAGAATTAATGACAATCAAGCCTATCCCAGATGAAAAAACCAATTAATGAACTGAAAGTCTGGCAGATGTAACTCCATATTAGACTCGGTTTCCTTAATTGTTCTTTGCTGAAGAATGCTTTTGAGTTGTTGAACTAATACGAATGATGTGATTTGCTCCAAGTCCATATGTTTTTATTAGATGCATCCTAACTCTATCCACAATTGTACGTCTTGTCAGTGCTTCACAGTGCGAAGGTAATGGATGTATTTAACTAAAATCAAGAAAGTGTTTTCTTGAATAGAATGAAGAATGTCTCATCCTTTCCCATTTGTTGGTCTCTTCTTGTAGGGCTGGGGAGCAGGCTACCATCGCCAGGCAATCACCAGTACCCCGTGTTGGGTGGAGATCCACCTTCATGGAGCTTTGAAATGGCTGGACAAGGTGCTGAGGGAAATGGGCTCTGCGGAGGCTCCCATCTCTTCCGTTTCATAAGAATCATCTCCAACATCTGGTGGACAAACATGGCTTCAGATATATATATATGTTTCTGTATCTCTAATAATCTTAAAAACCTGAATCCCAGGTATATTCATTGAAATACAATAGAGCCACTGAACTCCGGGATAGAAAACACTTTTTAATAAATACAACTTAGCTTTCGTCAATCCTCTGTTGACATCATCAGAGTTGGTAATCGGTGGTTTCTGTATACATATATACTCTTTGTATATCTGATATTATTAGTGCTTTTCATGCTGTTTTACTACTTAAGATGGTAGTCGGTGGTGTGGGTGCTTGACTTGTGTGGGGACCAGCCTTAGTACCCTCCACTTCCAGAGATGTCAGCGTATTGTCGTAGAACTTCACTGTCCTCTAGGGACATCAGGTGCTTAGTAGGTAGCTACTCTTTCAACGTTAGTTCTGCCAGATGCCGAAGGAACTTGTGCATATTAAGACTCCACTGTGATGGATGCTGGAGCCCACAGGAACTGGCTGGAACACGAAAAACTGTGAGAAGGAACATCTATGCTACTGGCAATCCCATCTGGAGTCTTGGGATCCAGAAGGACTAAACTTTTTCTCTTTTGTTAATGCAACCAGCAGATTACCTCCCACAAAGTGGTTGCCCGGCTGGGGATGGCCTGGATCTTAGCTCAAGTACAAGGAGTCCAAAGATTCCTCCTGTACCTGCTCCAGCGGTGACTACAAGGAGGCACCCAGGCCACCATGTAAGCTGAGCTCTTCAAAGTGAAGGGTTCGGTTAATTTAACTCAAGGTGTCAGCTCCCATTTTTGGGTTCCGACGAACGTCTTGAAAAGTGGGGAATTGTAGTGCGTAAAGCTCCTTCTTCAGCATTCCAGTCAGCTGCTTGCAAGGGAGGAAGTGGACAACCTTAAGGGGAGGAAATCACTTTTATTTACACTGAGGTGCCATTAAGAACTGTGCTCCAGGTTGGAAGTTAAGTCTGAACTGCAACAGTCCCGCACAATCCTGCAAGTGGGGCTCACCCCCTAGGGCAGACTCCCCGTCCAGGGGCCTTCAGACAGCAGGGCTAGCTGGGCTCTTCCTGGAGAAGCCTGGCTTTATGCTCTCAGGTGTCCTCCAGGAAGAAGGCGGCTTTCTGCAACGTCTCTGGGCAAGAGAAGAAAAACGGTTTTGGTGAAGCGTCTGCACAGTTCCTTCATTTCCCATCTTGCGTCCCCTTCAGGAGCTCCAGGCAGAAGATTCCTTCCTTCTCCCCAGAGCCACGGTGGGCAGGTCCCAGGCTACGTCCGAGGTGAGCCAGGACCTCCGTGGGTCACCAAGCCCTTCTGCCGGGCAGCCCGGACTTTTCCAGCCAAGGCCAGGGTGCTGCCGGCCCAACGCCCGAGGGCCCTTCAGGAGCAGCCAGCCCGGGTGGGGACAGCGCACAACCCTCGCCGGGGTCCCCAACAGCAGCCAGGAAAGGCCGGTCCGAGGGCGCGCGGGGGCCCGAAGCGAGAAGGCCTCCTCCCGGCGGTTACCTTCCACGCGGCCTCCTCGCTGCATGATCCGCTCCCAGGCGAGGGGGGCCGCCTGCACCGCCGCCAGGTCCCGGTAGCTGAGCGAGAGCAGCAGCAGCCGCGCCTCCAGGTAGCTGGCCAGGCCGGTTAAGGAGCGCTCCCGGGCAGCCTCCCGCAGCCTCCCCCGCCCCGTCTCGTCTCCCGGGCGCGCCCAGGCCAAGGATACACGGCGTGGAAGAGCGCCTCGGCGTCCAGCAGCCCGGCCAGCAGCCCGGCCAAGGCGGGGTCCGGGCGGGGCCCCCCGAGCGCCAGCAGCGGCGCCACGCGCGCGCCCACCGCATCCCGAGCCTCCCGCAGCGCCGGCCTGCGGAGAGAAGGCGAGAGAGGAGGGGGAGGAGGCGGCGGCGGCTCGTCTCGGCCCTGCCCGGCGGCCCAGCAGGGAGAGGTCGGGGGGCGTCGCGGCCCTTACAGCTTCTCCCGGCGCAGCTCCGCCAGCAGCGCCTCCATGGCCGCCCGCTGCTTCAGCCGCAGCCGCTCCGGCAGGCGCGCGAAGGCCCGCAGCGGCGTCTCCGCCAGGGGCGCCCTCTGCGTGGCCTCCGCCTGCCGGGCCAGGCTGCCCAGGGCCCGCAGCAGCGGCAGGCAGGCGGCCAGCGCCTCCAGCCAGCCCCGGTGCTGCTCGTGGAGGACGCGCGCGCCCGAGCGGAGACCGTCCCGCAGCTCCGCCGCCGCCGCCATCTTGTTCGGCAGCTCCCCTCCTCGCCCCTCCCCTCGCCGCTGCGATTGGCGGGCGCCTTGCCGCGCGTCGCTAGGCTGCGGGCGGAAGCGCTTCTTTCCGCGCGCCGCTTCCGGTCGAGCCCAAAACTGGATGCAGAATTGCAAAAGTGGTCTAACAACGCAGTAGAAAGCTGTAGCGCACTTCACATAGGGTTGCCAGGTGTCCACTATTTGAGTGGACAGTCCACTTTTTTCACATTATGTTCACTATTTTTTTTCACAAAATAGTGGACATTTTTTTTATTCAAAAGCTTTATGATGAAAGGATACGTAATCTAAAGCTGTACAGTCTACTTTTTTTACTACTTAACCCCCCCCCCCGCTTGTCCGCTATTTTTTGGAAGCAGACCTGGCAACCCTAACTTCACATGTGCGCCGCATTGGCTTTTTTTGGTAGCTGCAGCACACTGATGGTTATAACTCCTGGATCCTTTTCACAATTACTGCTGTTAAGCTACGCACCAGCTGTTGTACGCCCGCAATTTTGATTTGTGTTGCCTAACTCTAAAACCATAGTTTTCTCTGCAGTGAATTGCATTTCATTGGATAGGGCCCAGTATGCAAGTGTGTCAAGATCCTTTTGCATCTTGAGCCTATTTTCTAAAGGTCCCCAACCTGCAGGGGCTTCTTCAGAGAGTTGGCACGACTCAAGACTGACTCAAAGACATGGTACAAACAATGCCTGGTAGAAAACAGAGACTCTGCATCATTGCTTCTTCTGGAAGATGCATCCTCTTAATTTTCCTCTGCACCCCAAAATACAGTTTGGACTCTGCAGGAAATGCTAAGTTGGAAAGTTTACCCAGCCTTCTCTTCTTCTTCTTCATTTATTGCCTTATTCTTCTTTATTGCCTTGGGATTTTTGGTGTTCTCCTATCTATGCACTGATTGGGTTCAACCCTATCTAGATCCTCTTTTTATAGAAAAAAAAGGCCACAAAAATTGCATACAATTTTAATTTAATGACATTGGTCCTACTGTTAGGGTATGAGAAGAGTCAACAGAGATAGCCCTACCCATTTATTTAGTCCTATATTCAACCACATTACTCAATGTTTTCAACTGAATTGTTCATATTCAGATGTTCAAATGATCCCTTGAGGATCTGTTTTCAGATCACACAAGCTTTCTTCTTTAGACAGAGTAGGAAAAGTGATTTAGTCTGTGTGAGAAACCAGATGGCAGAAATGCTTCAGGCAATCAGAAATAGCTGCACTTTTAAGCCTTAAAGGAAATTCAGTCATTTGGCCACAGTCCTCAAAGTCACAAATTGGACAATCTTCGAAGCTGCAATAGCATTAAGGATGCACCCTAAGGGAGAGTCCCTTTACAATAATAGAGGTCACATTTTGCTTTCTTGATTGGGAAAAGCCTGACAGCACTTCAGTGTCCCCAAGGTCCAATATATCAGTCTCCAGACACCTCAGCTCTCAACCCATACTTGGATACCAGGATTTCAACAGTTTGAGTAAGTGCACTGGAAAAAGAATGAAGAAGAGATAATTACAAAATAGGGCTGGGGAACAAGGGGGATTCCTGCTGTAATATTCTGGAATGTAATGAGAGCAATCACAGTCAGTACAATAAGTTGGGTTTCCCCAGTCCACAAGAAATGTGCAGAAATGAGAAGCCCGCTTAAGTGCATCTATTTTGAACCAACTCTTTTGGACCACAAAAACGTTTCTCCTTTATAAGAAGCAGGTGTAACTCACGCAAGCTACTTAACCCTAAAATAATGGGTGGCTTACCATCCTGGTCGAATAACCCTGTATTTTCCAGGGATGGAGAGGTCAACCACAGTTGAGCCTAGACGACACTCAGGACTAAGGGCATCTCCAGTTGGCCCCCCATCGATGACCAGTGAAAGGTGAGGCCAAAGCTCTTGGAATTCCTATAGAAAAGATACATAAGAAATTAGCTCCTAGAACCTGCTTAGTGCACTTCACAAGCAATATTGTGAGGAAAGGTGTGTGTGTGGGTGGGGGGGCAACAGCTAGAGAGGCATGGAAAAAGCAGGCAGGATTCTGGCCTAGGCAAAAGACTGAAACTGTGCCCACCCAATCCAAAAACAGAGAATGTCTGCTAAACATCCCCATTTATTGAGATGTGCAATAGTCCTCTGGGATAGCTGCTCCTGGCCCAGAGCAAGTTCTTTGGGACTTGAATGTTGTAGCACTCCCAGTACCAAGAATATTGTATTAATTATTGCTATATATACCATGATTATGGCATTGGCAGCGGTTCTTGTTTCCATAGCTGTTTACACATGCATTAAACCAATCAATCGATGAGCAAGAAGGGATAGAGCACAGTTGGCTTCAGTCCAGAAGCACAAGACTCAAGACTTGCAAGTTCCAGATAACATCAAGCCAACTTCTTACTCTTCTATAAAAGGGCTGCTTCCTTGAAACAGGCTCAGAAAGAGCAGCTCCCACAGGCTCCGGTCGGTCAGGGCCAGGGCCGTTCTTACCGTGACGGTGAGGCTGCTCGCCCTGTCGCTGACGTTGGCGCTGGTTAAAGCCAGAGGCCCATCACAGACCCTGACCAGCTCCCGGACGAAGCGGTGGTTGGGGACGCGGACGCCCACCAGCTGCAGGAGGGGAAGAGAGAGGCTGAAGGGAGAAGCTCCGCTCCACCCCGCCCGGGGCCAACCGGCCAGCCCAGCAGCGCCGCCCGCCCGTCGCCCTCGCCTACCGGCGTGAAGGGGTTCAGGTCGGCGTTGAGGGCGTCCGAGCGCGGCAGCACCAGCGTCACGGGGCCGGGCAGGAGATCGCGCAGCAGCTCCTCGGGCACCGGCCCGCGGCAGTACCTGCGGGCGCAGAGGGCTCAGCAGCCTGGCCTCACCTGGCCTCCCCGCCCCTTCCCTCCCCGCCGCTCCCGGCCCGCGCACCTGTGCACCTGCTCGACGTCGCCCAGGCAGACGGCCAGCGGTTTACCAGCGGGCCGCCCCTTCAGCCGGTACAGGGCCTCGACGGCGGCGGAGTTCTGCGCCAGGCACGCCACGCCGTAGACCGTGTCGGTGGGCAGCGCCACCAGCCCGCCCTCGCGGAGAGCCGCCGCCGTCCGCGCCAGGGCCGCCTGGCCCGTGTCCCCGGCCAGGCAGACGCGCCGCTCGGCGCCCGCGCAGGGAGGGAGCGGCCGGCCCCGCGCCACCGGCCCCGCCAGCATGGCCCACAGTCCCCAGCGCCCCAAGCCGACCGGCATCCGCGGCTCTTCCGGCGACGGCTACGCACTTCCGGCGCGCCGCCCCCGTAAGGAGCAGGTGGAGAAGACTCAGGATATCCTGCTTCTCCCTGTTCAAGCAGAGGCAAAAGGGGTTCCAGCCTTAGTTGTTTCTGAGTCCAGGGGTGGGGAACCTTGGCTCTTTTATGACTTGTGGACTTCAACTCCCAGAATTCCTGAGCCAGCCATGCTGAGGGGGTTTTCAAGCTGAGCCATGCTGGCTCAGGAATTCTGGGAGTTGAAGTCCACGAGTCATAAAAGAGCCAAGGTTACCTACCCCTGGCTTAGTCCATTGTTTCTCCACCTCAGCAACTTTAAGACATGTGGACTTCAACTCCCAGAATTCCTGAGCCAGCCATGCTGAGGGGAAAGGGAGAGGTTTCCAAGCTGAGCGAGGCTGGCTCAGGAATTCTGGGAGTTGAAGTCCACAAGTAAAGAGGGGGCCATAGTTCCACCATGCTGGCTCAGGAATTCTGGGAGTTGAAGTCCACAAGTCATGAAAGCACCAAGGTGGCCTACCCCTGCCTTAGTCCATGTCAATGCTCCCCCTCTTGCTGACTGGAGGCCGACAGAACGGCCCCGCAGGCTTTCTGCCATCTAAGTGAATGGTATCGGAACTGACACATCTTTCCCCCAATAATTCATTTATTGAAGAAAGAAATCTTCCATAGGCACCACATTTAAATAAGCATTTAATATTTAATTGCTACAAGTATTGCCTTCCATTAAAAAAAATATTTTCCAATTCCTTGCAGATATTTCAAAGTACAATATTAATTTTATACAAACTGGAGCAGGTAGCAAACGCTATTTCACATTTTACATTCTTCAAAAATACAACTTTTTTTTTTTAAAATTCTTCTGGTGTTTTGGAAAGCTCTTCCTTTGGAAGTACTGTACCTTATAGTGAGCGTCTTCACATCACTCAATGCACAGACATTTGATCCCAGGTTTCAAAGTTAAACTAAATGTGCTTAAACACAATACAGGTACTCCTGAGAGAAACAGGTAACTTCAAATCCTCCCGCCATGTCCTGTGAGGTTGTGGAGTTTAGCCATAACAACACTGAGGCAAGGTTCCCACAACATGCGTTAAGCTGATCTTCCAATCACCCAATTCACAGGCCACCTCAAATCATACATTAATACAATGGGCTGATCAATTACCAAACTTCAGACTAACCACACTTCAGCAGTTGTGCATTGCAGTGGTTAAGTCTTTCATAACCTGGCTAAACCTTTCATGCAAACTCAGCCAGAATCTGATCATGAAGATTTAGATCACAGTCCAAAAGTGCAGGGGACCCAGGAAGGCACTTTCAAAAATTATCTGAGAACCTTTGGAGTCTCCAGGTTCCTTACTCTAGGAAGCAATCAATCAATCATTCTTTGTGGGAAAGTGCCTGCTGAAAAAAAAATAAACAAGGGTTTTCTCTCCCTCCATCTTGAGCCAGTTGATGGTGTTTTTCTGCCCAACAGGAAAAGGTGCATCTGAAACTTTCATGGTTGGAGCAATGGGAAATACCTATATCCTGGTATGCCTTAATCCTACATTGGACTAATCCAAAATTGAAAGAGAGGCTTAGACTGTTTTTTGTTTTTTTTTTATATTCAGTAGAGTCCCACATCTAGCTACACTCCAAATCCTGACTGTGGCTAGATAGAATGGTACTTTGCTTTCCCCCCATATAAACTAAGCCAGTATCTTAGTATTTGGAAAGAAATAACACTGCAAAATGAAAAAAAAAAAAAAACTTCAAATAACATATTTTGAAATAAGAACAACAATCGTTCTTCCCTGGACTATACTGGTGTAGACTGCATGTGGGAAGAAAAGCTAAAACACCCAAGTGATAAGGAAAATATAATGCATTTACTTGAAAGTGTCCACTGCATAGAAACTGGCCTTGGCCAGCGTGCACACACTATTGAAAACACAGTGTGGATAACATACCATTTCCACCCATTTTCACAAATACACACAGACACACCATACATAAATATATCCAGTTTCCTTGGCATTTTTCAGTGCAGAACAGACTCCAAAGCTTAGAAACAATAAACAATGCAGAAGTTGAAAAAGCAGCCCGCACCCGCAGGAAATATTGGCTAAAAACAGGAGATGCTATTTTTAGACTGTTGAAGTGAATGCAAAAGATATGATAGGAGAGTAGCATTTACTTCCTGGGCCAACAAACGCCCCAAACAAGATTTCCTGTCCTTTAATAGATGAGAACTTGCCAGTGTTACTGCCATCTCTTCCAAGATTAGCTGGTCTTTTGTTGGTACCTTGAAATTTCGGAACATCTGGCATCTTGGAAATAAGACAGGCAATGTAGCGGTGGGGCACTCAGAGAGCAGGAGCACGGTCTTCAGAACAGCTTCACAACCAATGAAGAGCAGCGGCTTCTTCCCTCCCTTGTGAGGAGCAGGACAGATCTGGGAAGGTCTCCGAGCAGTGACCAAAACTGGAAAGATTCTGATTTGACCAAGTCTATTCAGCTCAGGCCGCTAATGGAGGTTTTGCATAGACTGGACATTTGCTTAAAGATGCATAACTCAGAAAAGGGCATAGTGATGGTTTTGCACCCCTTCCCTCAATCCCACATAAACACACTTGTGCGCACGCACGCACAAATACACACATATAACCACACTCACAGAGTGCATGTGGACACTTCTAGCTAAATGTATTGCACTGAAGTTAAGTACTTTTTTTTTTTTTTTTTTGCACACCACATAACTTTTTTTTTACTCGGAACAAAAAGGAGGAAAATACCCAAGGACTGTGAACACTTATTTACAAATGACATTGCAGCCATCAGCTGAAAGAGAACTAAAGTGCATTTTAGAGGCCAGCGAGTTAAGTGTAACTAGATCAGCCCCAGTGAACTATACTCCTTCCCTAAAGTTAAAATAGCAGAAGCAACTGCCAGCGTGTACTAGACTCCAGAGCCAGTTTTTCTAAAACACAGTCATTTCCATGTTTGTGAACTACAATTTCAGAATTCCCCAGCCCGTGTAATCAGTGCTGAGAAGTCTGAGAGATGAAAGTCCGTATCTCAGAAATTGTCCACTTTCCCTGCTCTTAACGACTTGCTCCCACCCCTCAATACACAGCTGAGATGAAATCCCCGGGGACTCTTTACTCCCTGGAGTCTTGGTACAATTAAGTTACTCAATCCTAGGCCCATAAGCAAAGCCACAGAACGAGTTGGCTCCCAAAGTCACAGGGTGGGGGGCAACTTTTCCAACAGGCAGCATCAAGCAAAAGGAACACTCTTTTAACATGTGATCAAGATCCATGCAGGGACACGCTAGTCTAAACCCCACCCCAAATGAGAGTAGAGTAGCTCTGCAAAGTCAACAAGAAGCACCTTAACTACACAAGCCTCACAGGCACATGGGGAGATTCAGGAGGTTCTTGACTGTGTTTAACTTAGGAGGAAGCGGAGCATGAGAAATGCCCGTGGACTGCAGATACTCACAGAGGAACAGCAACCAGCAGCCGCCCAGTCCCTCTCCTGCAGCAGCGCTGGGAACCTGCAAGGGGCCTTGCAGTCACCTCCACTCCACAGCCAATGTCCCTGCTTCCTCCACCTTTGCTTTTTGGCCACCCTGCCTGCCTCTCAGCTTGAGAAAAAAGCTCTTGGGACAGGCATCCTAAGCAACGATCGCTTGTCCTAGGAACAAGAGGATTACTAGAAAAATCCAAGCACAGTGGATGTGACAAAATAAAAACATTGTACAAAACTTTAGAAAGGAGTCTTCCCAAAACCTTCCAGGCATTCTATGCTGGGATTTTACCCTGAGTAAGTTAAGAGAGAAAAGGCCCCTTTCCCCCCGTGGGGCAGGTCAGCTGTCTCACTGCACCCCAATTGTCCGCTGAAGGAAGGAGAGTCTGCTTTGCCCGACCAAGCTGGATTGCTCCCCGGTCTCCACTGGACCCACACCGAGACCCCTGAGCGCCCCTCTGAGCCCCCCTCAAGCCAGCCAATTGGAGAGAGAAACGTTTTCTAGGCAAGAGCTGCTCTGTGCCGAGATAGTCATTCTGATAAAAGCTGAACAGTGCAAATCCTTTTAGCCCCTGAATTCATGTAAACACCCAGGCAGTGCACTCGCTTGCCAAGGGCAGAAAGGGAAGATGAAAGAGCCAGCAGCCCTTGTGCTCATGTGCAAAGTCTGATCGTGATGCCCACCGCTTGCTTTCTATAGCTAGCAAACAAGACGAGGCCGCGAGGAGGGCAGCTCCACTCCTCTTTCCTTCCGCTGCTAGGGAGAGGTTGTTCCCCCCCCCCCGACAGTCTCCCTATTTATCACACCAACATTGACTTCTTTCCCCTCCCTACTTACAGGGGTCCTACCCCGAACGCCCTAGAAGCCTAGAAGTACTCCACCCCCCCCACCCTCCTTGAAAGCCAGGTGCAGCCCGCCTGCCCACCCGTCCTTCCCAAGTGACCGATTCCTAGGCTCACATTGAGCGGAGCCGGCGTGGCTGCGTCTCCTCTTGGGGGAAAAGGGGAATCCCGTCTCACACTCTCCGGGGCAGCTGGCCCTCCTCCATCTCCGCTGTTGCTTTCCAGGGCTTGGCTAAGGAAAGTTGCTGCCCAAGGCAAGTCCCTCCTCCCCGGTCAAGAGCGGCTCAAGGGGAACGAGAGGAGAGGCCATCTCCAGGCTCTGGAGGGAAAGGAAGCGGGAGGCCTCCATGGCACTTAGGGGCTGCTTTGGGGGGCCGGGCAGGTGTCCCGAGAGGGCGCTCGGCTGGCCAGCAGGAGGCAACGCGGACGAACAGCCAGCAACAGCGGCGGCAGCAGCAGCAGCGGAGGTCCTGGGCACCGTCCTGGGCAAGCCCTGTGGCTCCGGTGCCGGGGGGTTCCCCGAGGCCTTGGAGATGGGGGAGGGAGAGTCTTTGCTGCCCGCGGCTTTCTCCTTGCTCGCGTCTCGGCAGGCGCACTGGCACTGGCACACCTCTTCCTGCTTGATGATGATCACAGGCACGCTCAGGCCAATCTGCTGCACGGGACTCCCTGGAGGGAAAGCAAGCCGTCACTCCGTGGGGAGGCCCCCGCTGCTTCTCCTGAGAAGGGCCGCGAAGCCAGGCTCAGAGAAAAGGGCTCTTCCGGGAGGGCCATTTCCATGCCCGTCGCTGCCGCTGGCTAGCAACACCGCCTCCCTCTAGGTCAGGGGTAGGCAACCTTGGCTCTTTTATGACTCGTGGACTTCAACTCCCAGAATTCCTGAGCCAGCTAAGCTGGCTCAGGAATTCTGGGAGTTGAAGTCCACGAGTCATAAAAGAGCCACGGTTGACTACCCCTGCTCTAGGTAGCTCTTCTCGAGGCAGAAACGGCGTTATCCAGCATCAATGTCATGCTCGTGGACGTAAATGTCCTCTGTTGCAACCCACAACTTTGCTGCCCTCCTTAGGGAAGCCCTTTACGCCCCCCTCCCTCTCTCAAGAGTGCATGGTGGAGCCCCCCCCCTGTTTTGCATTCGTAAGGAGGACGCCCATCAGTCAATGGATTTCCCCCGGGAAGGAGATGCAGATAGCCCCAAATCACACGGCTGAAGACCAGAGCCCTGTGACCAAGCTCCCCCCTCCCTCCACCATCCTCCCTGCCACTCTCAGCAGCTTTTTTGGGGAGGGGGAGGGTCAAAGAATGTGGACGTCTGTCAATGGTGGCTTACCTGCGCTACCAGCTATAGGGAGAGCAGTTGTGAAGAAGACCTTCTCTACAACAGGAGCCTGTGGCTTGGAAAGAAAAGTAGGGGAAGGGGGGGGTCAAGCCTGTGAAGAGAAAGAGGTTGCGGCTCCCCACAGTAGTACAGAGACCGTTGCAGAATACTGGGGACCCGATTTTGCAACCTTGCACAGCTCTGACAACACCGCCCCCCCCCCCAAGCCTCTGGGACTTACCATTTGCTCTTGGCTCTGCAGCGTCCCGGTGGCGCCATTTAAAATCCACTGGAGGTTTTGTTCTCCCATGATGATGCCGGACTGAAAAATGGCTGGGTTTTGGGAGGGGGCGATGGTAACCCTGGGACTGCTGGGCAGTGCAGGGTTTCCTCCCACGGGCGCAGTCTGAACTCTGCCGGGCAGGACCTCAGGGGCACCCGCTGCTGGCCCAGGGGGGACCTCCGAGACCCCAGGAAGCCCGGCCCCCGCGGGCTGCGCAGAGCGCTGAAGCTGGTGCAGGAAGCCTTGGGGATTGGCTGCCAAAAGTGTGCTGTTCGAAGGAGGCACTTCTGGAGGCTGCAGGAGACCGGCAGGGGTGCTGTACGCCGCTGGCTGAGCCCCCGCAGAGGCAGGAGGCAGTGCTTGGGGGGAAGGCTCAGGGATGCCAAGCTGGAGAACAAGCGGCAGAGATAAGGGCACAGTCTCTCCTGGTGCTGGCTGGGCTGCTGGAGCTGGCTTGATATCACCACCAAAATCTCCCATCAAGGCATCTGTCAAACAAGCACAGGGAGCATCAAATCCATCTGTAGCCTGAGGCCTGCCCTAGCGGGTGCTTTCTGATGGAGCCCAGGAGAGCCACAGCTGGACGCTCACACAGCTGCAGGGGAAAGATGCCCCCCTCTTAAATTTTGCCCTGCTTCCGTCCGAGATCACACGCTACTGTGCTACACTGCTCTGGTTAAGGGAGGCATGGATATGACCCACATCAGTTGGCCTGGGGCAACATTTTCCTTCCAGGTAGTCCAGCCCAGAGATTCCTCGCTGTTCCCAGAGAACGGTTTCCTTCATCAGAGCATTAGATGCACAGAAGACCCAGCACGTGGGACCTTTTCTTTTTATTCTCAAGTGCCGTTTCTCTTTACTGCACTGGGCTCTGAGGGGCTGCCAGGTCAGCTGTTCTTTAGCCCCGGACATTCTGCTCCGATCTGAGGATCACTGCTAACAGGGTACTGCCAAGGGAACATGTACCTGTGTGCTGAGAGTCTTCCTGATTTGGGGGAGGCTCCGGGCTCTGGAACATGGACTCGAAGATGCTTGCTGGTGAGATTGTACTCAGGTCTTGTCCATGTGCCTACAGAAAGGAAACCGTCGTAAGGGATCCCAGTTCAGGGATCTGGTGCCCAAGCTCGGGGCAGGCACTAACTCTAGACCCAGGAAAGACAACATAGAGCAGGCTGCTTGCAGTACTCTGCTGGAGCAATCCAATACGCCAGCTTGCTTTCTGCAGCATGATAGACATGTATCATTGACTGGCGAGCACAGGTCCTCCTCCAAAGAGATGGCAAGAGGCTACTTATGTACCAAACACCCTCTACTTGGGCTATTATAACCAAAGGCAAGAGATGCTTACTGGATCTGAATTATCCCGCAGTTCTGAATCTGTGGACATAAGGCTTAAGTCGCTCAGGCAGAATGAGTGGTTTGTATCCTGCAGAAGAGGAGAGGGAGCCCGAATTAAGCGAAGGAGCATTCAGAACAGAGCAGGGGAACTGAGTGCCACCTGCCTCGTTCTGGTCAATCACATCCAACACAGCCCAGAAGGCCAAAATCCCCTAAAACCCCAAATCACAGCCGTAAGCGTGGTTCCCATCTCGAACGTCACACTTTTTCAACAGCATCAGACCTTCACTTCAGAATACGCAGTGATCCACGCTGACCCAAGATTCTTCTGGCTTTTGTAAACACACAAGGGATTGCTCAGCTGAGAGGGTTTGGAGCAGAAGAGAGCTACAGAAAACAGCACGAGTGAGGAACTGCCCATGGGCGCTGCAGTGACTCACCCAAACTCCAAGGAAGGAGCCGGCAACTTTAGCAATGGCCAAATCAAAAGAAGAGCCACGGAGAGAGAGAAGATTGGCAAGTCAAAGTAGGAGGGATTTGACTCCCTTATTTTAACCCGCAGCAGGAATTCCAGATTATACACAAATAAAACAATTATTTATTAAACTTGTACATCACCCAACTCTCAATGACTGAGCAGCTCAAAACAATGGAAGAAGTTAAAATATTTATTTGAACTTATGTGCTCCTCTAACGGTATGAGGGAAAGACCTTGGGGGATGGTGTGAAGAGAAGTTGCCTAAGGAAGAGCCTTCCAGTAAGAGTGTGCGTAGCCCACAACTGCAGATTGGGCAGAACAAGAGGCTCAGAATCTGTTTGATAAAGCAGATTGGGGAACCACTGCTTCTGCACATTTTCAACTGTGGCATCCCCTGTCCACGTGCTTTGTCTCATGTGTTGGTAGAAATCGACGAGTCTTCCATGATTGGCATTTGAAATTGGCATTATTTGCAAATATTTTATAAATACTGTTTAAACTGCAGTAGCTCCAAAGGCAGGCAGTCAAAAAAGAAGAATTCTGAGCACCACACATTCCAACCAAAAACTAGGATTGGTTGAAAAGCCAGAATCAGGATGAACCCTGGAGAATTGTATAAAGACACGGTATTTGATATTTGTAAAGCAAAGGATATGCTAAAGAAAAATTTACAATATAAAGCTACCAATAACACAGCTGCAACTGGAGCAAGAAAACATGAGAATGGTGCAGGGCAATTGAGGCAAGAAAATAGGAGAACGGTGCAAACAAGAGCTCTCAACAAAGCAGTGATGAAATTATAAACAGGCAGAAATATCAACAAAGACTTGGGTATTTATACTAATAGATCGCACAGAGTAATACAAGTCATATTTAGCAAATTGTGTTAGCAAAGAGTGCTGAAAGACCTAATTCAACCCTTTGCCACCTATATATTGTAATTCAGAGGCAGGATGGCTTATATAGTGGATTCTTCAGGACTGAATCGTTAATAAATGTGCCAGAAGTCAGAAAGTGGTATCAAGAGTAGGTGCTGAAGATGTCCCTTGAAAACATGGAGCCTGCTGACGGTGTCCCCACTCATTCTTTGGGGAAAACGCATTCAAAAGCTCTACAACTTAAGTGCGTAGCTTTGCCCGCTAAAATCAGTCACCAATCCTATGAACCAGAGGATGGTTTTGTTAAATAAAACATTTTGGACGAAGTAATGGTTGGGCGGATGGATAATCTGAACAAGAAACAGACAACGTATGTTACAAAGCCTTAAGATACTTCTGCTCAGTCAGAAATCTTCAACTTTGCCATAGTTGGAAAGCAATCAAAAGTCCAATGTGGGCAAATGGCCGGGGGGGGGGGGGACTGCTTTGTGATGGAAGAATTGCAGTTTGAAGGAATGGAAAAAGGACAACCATTGGATAAAAAATAAAACTGACTTGGCTTCTCAGATAAAAGTGTGTTTGTTGTGGTAAAAAAAAAAATCACATTTGTCATTTAATGAATAAGTGGCTTTATAGAAATCCCATCCTCCTCAACTGGTCCGTTCAATCAAAGTTTTACTGTACAAGTAGCTCTTGACTTACGACCCGTCGCTTAATGACTGTTCAAAATTACGACTGGCCCAGAACGGGTGCTTTACAGCCCCTAAAGCACCTGGTTGTTGCAAAATGTCACACACACCCAGATCACATGACCACATTTTGGGTGCTTGGTAACTGGCTCATCTTTGCAACCAGTTGCAGAGTCCCCTGGTCACTGTGCTATTTCTGGCAAAAAAAGGTCCATTCAGAAGAATGACTTCACACTTACGATTGCAGCATTTGGTTAACAATGGTGGACTTGCTTAATAACTGCAGTGATTTATTTAATGACCACTGCAAAAAAATGTTGTAAAACCGGGTCCATTCTCCTGTGTGCCTTGAATAACGACCGTAACCAGAATTTCCAGGAAATCCAGTCCCAAATGCAGTCTAAAGTCAAGGATTACCTATACTGATCTTTTAAGTTTTTATATGATCCAAAATCCTAGTATCAGAAATAAATATTACTGTACCGCAGTACTGCTGAGATCTAATTATCAACCTGTTTTGGAGGCAAGAGTATTGCTTGATACCCATAGTTGCCTTGTGAAATTTCAGCTGCAAAGATTGCAGGAGCTGAACTTCTAAGAAAAGTTTAGTTGCTGATGCTGTTACTCATGAAGCACACCAAGGTTTAATGAAAGAGCTAAAACACCCACCTCGGAGAGGTTGTTGTTGGAGAATAAAGTGTACGAGGATCCTTTTTCGTGTCCTTTCATGTGACTTTTGAGGCTATACTGCGTGCTAAAGGCCTTTTCACACCCATTGCTGGGACAAAAGAAAGGTCTCTCGCCTACAGTGGAAGAAATCAACAGACGTATCAATCAAATCAGAGGTCCACCCGTCAATCTCTGGATTCCAGCAGATCTACAATTTTGAATACTCACAACAGACTTATTTCTAAATTCACTGCAGAGGATGAGAACTAGGCTCTTAGTAAGCAGAATCCTAATGTAGCAAATTATGAAAGTTATCAAAACAAGTAGGCTCCATCAGTGTTAAACATGTTTACTTTCTTCAGTTGTTGTGAAAGGATTCAGGGGTCAGAAGAGCCCCAGATCTTACCAGTGTGTGTCCTGACGTGTGTCTTCAGATGATGACTAACTGCGAAGGCTTTCCCACAGCCATCATGGTCACATCTATGGGAGAAAGCAGGGAGGCTTACAGCCATTGACCTTTACAACCTTGCAGTGTGCCAGCTTCAACTCCTTTCAGGCACGCTGGCTTTATAAGAGCCCTTGTGACGGTGGTTGCCAAGCTAAGTAAGAATAATATACGTGATATGGCTGCAAAAAGGCAAATCAAAAGGAATAAAAAGGCAAAGGTGTCCCCAGGGGTTTTACCCCACAAGCCGTGGCCGACTTTAGGGGGTAGCGCTCATCTTTGTTTTTTTTAAGCCAAAGAGCCAGCATTGTCTGAAGATATTTCTGTGGTGTGGCCAGCAGCGCAGAGAAAAGGAAGACTGTTTCAACACTAAGAAAGGTCCACTTTCCTCTCCTCAGGTCCTATACAGAATGCTGGAAGAAGCTTAGAAAAGGGTGGCGTAGATGAAACCCACAAAGACATCAAAGAAGCTTTTAGCTTTGAAAAGAGAAGATTGGGGGATATAAGAGAATTCAAATACTTATATTCTCTATTGCGGTGGTGGCGAGAGATGGCACTCGGAGCCCTCTCTGTGGGCACGCATGCCGTTGCCCCAGCCCCGCCTCCCTGCAACCCCCTCCTCACCAGCAGCCTGCCCGGAGGAGGCTCCCCCAGGCACAGCCCATAAGAGCAGCGCAGCCAAGTACATGGCAGCTGGGAAGCAGGGGCAAGACTCCACCCTCACGCCCCATCACGTGCAGATGATGCTGCGGGGTGCGGGCAGAGGGCGTGGCCGCCATGGCACTGCAAGGCTGCCTGGGCGATCTGTGGTGAGTGGCCCTGCAGGTGGGCAGAGTGGGGCCGGGCCAGGGGGCGGGCTGGTTTTTGGGCACTCGGTCTCTAAAAGGTTCGCCATCACTGCTCTATTGTTTCAGAGAATAGACATGGACTAACAAATATAAGCTGCAGGAAGGCGGTTTCCAGTTAAGTATTTTAATAAGAAGAACAGTTTTACAATGGTGGTGGAGAGGTAGTGAAGGAATTCTGCCTTTCCTTCAGGAACGCAAGTGGCTTAGATGGCAATTTTTCTTGACATCCCCATGAGGTGCCTCTGAGCTTCTACAGGAAGGGGCATTTTTGCATCAGGCTGATCTTCTCCAGCTGAACAATTAAGAGAGCTAAACCTAGTTGTTTTTCTACTACAAACTAGTCTAATGTTGAGTGGCACTGAACAAATGAAGCTGTGCACTCTGCCAGATAATTGAACATTGGCCAGAGATGTACACACTGGAAATGTGTCTGGGAATTTATACATGAATTATAGGCCTCAGTGAATACACTGCTTCCAAGAGGTTGCAGCAGACATTATGGTACACTGCCTGTTTAAAAGCCAGGCAAAGGTCCCAGGATACAATGCAATTCATGCAGCAACCAGACAACTTACCTGAATGGCTTCTCTCCAGTGTGAGTCCGAATGTGTTTCCGCAGGTCGCTGAGGGTTGTAAAGTACTTGCTGCAACCTTCTGATTCACAGTTAAATGTTTTCCCCGTGTGAAGCCTCTGATGGGCTTTTAACCTAAAGAAGAAGGGGGTTGGAGAATGTCTCTTCTGATCCAAGACACGCCCTGCAGTGAAAGAGCAAGGCCCCTGATACGATTACAGATTTGGGCCAAGGTTCTGCACACTGAAAACACCCATCAAAGCCCACATTTTAGTGGAAGACATTGTGTGGGTGATGTACATCAGGCAAATAAATTCTGCAAGAGCCACAAGCATTGATGTGAGAGATCTAGGGAGTGGGCACAGGACAGGGTAAAATATATTTCACCGGGGACATTATCCAATTCAACCAGGAGTACCTGTTTCTCTCTCCCCGTGCATAAGCACTCATTTCTCCTGATGAATACGAGATTTTCAAAATGCATCCTCTTACCTGTACAGTGTATTGAAGGCTTTTTCACAACCTTGAACATCACACTCAAAGGGCTTCTCCTTGGTGTGCACCCGGACATGGATTTTCAGGCTGTAGGATGTCAGAAAGGCCTTCCCACAACCCTCCTGATTGCACACAAAGGTGTACTCCCCACGGTGGGTCTTCTGGTGGGTGCGCAGGTTGCCTGCAGTGCTGTAGGTACGAGGGCAGCCCTCAAATGTGCACTGGTAGCGCTTCACCTGTCAGACAAACAACCATCATTCGAATCAATGTTGGCCTAATCCGTGTCACAGAGCTACTGTTTTGAGTTCAGGAGGCAGCAAAAGCAGCGGAGAGAATGGCTGCAGTCTCTATGATATCTCCTGAAGTCACATTTTTTCAGCCTGTGTAGCTACCATTCCATTGAGCAAATCCACACTGGATTTAAACACTGGGTTGACCCACAATACTCTGTTTGCGTGTTATGCAAATACAGCTGCTTGCTCTGAACAGAATAAGAAGAGGTCCTCCTTTGTTCACAGGCAGTCCCATGACCCTATTCTTTGCTTAGGGGGGCACAGTAAGGAGTTGTAGATTCAGAAGAGCAGGCAAGCAAAATTCAGCTAAATGTTCTATGCTAAAGTAGGCTCCCCAGCTTTCTATATCAATATTTTTCTTGTAGTTATTTTATGCAACTTTAAGAAATGTATAAAAGATCACTTCCCTTGAGAGCCTATCCTAAATGTCTCTAGCGAATGCAACTTACATTTTAACAGCATCCATCATAAGCTGTGAAATAAAAATAGCCCATGCCACGGCACTATCACCAAAAGATTTACCACGTCTGATTCAAGTACATGCTGTGTCATCATACTGCATATGAATCATCATTTGCCCCTTATAAGTATATCTCAACCAGTTGCATAGTGAAAAGGAGACTCACTCCAGACTTCTTAGAAATTTTTTTTTTAAAGTCTACTTTTGGAGATGAACTTGACACCACTCTGATGATGAGGAAGGTCTACAGGGAACTATAACTAGGCTTTACTATACTCAATAAAAGTAGTTTGTTCATAGCCGAGATTGTAGTCCAAAGAATACATATACACAAATACATTCATTAAATATAGTTAAGGTTTCCTTGGGGAAAATCTCTATCAACAATGGACAAAGTCTATGTCCTCTACACACAGATTTCTCTGAAGAGGCTTTCCTTCAGGTTAGCAATCCACTACAATACACAGGTGGAGACTCACAAAGGTTTGCTGCATAGATATGAAGGATAGGCACGGCTCAGATATTGAGAGCATTTCAAGGAAGCTCCAAAATACAGCGAAAAACAACACTGGTACAGCAAAAGCCATCATCTGCAAAGAGCTTACAAAGGATCAAAGGGACCTCAGTGCTGGAAAGTTTCAGTTAGGAGAGCTGTGTACAAAATTTCCAAGGCATCAGATATACCATGGAACACAGTGAAGACAA